>NC_081820.1:18077500-18677500 GCF_030704535.1 Vitis vinifera | reverse complement strand
AAAACTTGATTTGCTAAATCCATACCGGTTCGGGAAGCAAGCATCACCATAGTTGCAACCCCAACGCGAGGAGCCTATCCTAAGATTTCCAATTTGCATAAGAGCCAAAGCATAGCTATCCTATATTTGAGAAACCTGTTTTTACACCCTTTCATTTTAGTCTTTAATGTTAGCTTAGATTAGTTTAAATCTTTCTAAAACATTTACATCTTCTTTTAAAGCTAACATCCATAAGAAAATCACCTATTTTCCTAATTTGAATATCACTAGTGTTTGCGAAAACCCTTCCCAGTGAACGATCCTAGAACCACTATGCTATAGTAGCTTAGCTACTTTAGTAATAGTATTTAAGGTATAAATTTTGTTGATACGCCTTTAAAGCTAAGCTACCATGAGTCGAATCATCAAGCCACTTGATGTTGCTAAGTCAACCTTCCCTACGTACTTAGCTAGCTATGTTAAGTAATGCACATGACTTATAAGTTAGGAACAACAAAGGAAGCAACACTTAGAAAGTTTTCTTATTAATGTTTTCCAAGGTAAACGACCTTAATTCCTACTAGATGAGTTTGGGCTTCATGGGAACACAAGGCATCTACTTCTCTTTCCATAAGCCTAAAAAGCTACAAAGGTGAAATACAATATAAGTTACAAAAAGTTTCAATCTCTTTCCAGTAGGAGATTTGTAACTTCATTTATTTGCACTCTAACACACACACATGCGCTCTAGCAATAAAAATTGAAGGTACTAGTAGTTTTAGTGGTAATGATAGAACACACACACATACACATGCACTTTTAAATGGGATTTAGGGTCCTAGTAGTTATAGTCATTGTACTCCACCTCTTCCTTCTACTATGCTTAATGGCTTGGACTAATACACATGCAAAAGATAGTAGTTGTAGTAGTTAGACTAATATGCATGCACGAGATAGCAATAGTAAGTAATAATAGAAGTATGCTTAAGGGCTTAGACTAATATACATGTACAAGATAGTAATATTAGTAGTAGAACTATGCTTAATGGCTTAAACTAATATACATGCACAAGATAGTAGTAGTAGTAGAAGAATCATGCTTAATGGTTTAGATTGATACACATGAAGAAAATAGTAGTAAGTAGTAGTAGAACCATGCTTAAAGGTTTAGACTAATACACATGCACATGATAGTAATAGTAATAGTAATATTAGTAGTAAGTAGTAGTAGAACCACACTTAATGACTTAGACTAATATGTATGCATAAGAGAGTGGTAGAACTACGCTTAATGGCTTAGATTGATACGCATGCATAAGATGGTAGTAGTAGTAGTATACTAGTAATGACAGTGATAGTACTACTAGTGCCATTACTTCTATCTTCTTCATTTCTACTTCACACCATGGTTCTTTATAGTTTCCTAAGGCACTATTTTTGCCATAATGAACATTATATAAATTGGATTCCTTGAAATTGATCTAAAATCCACTCTTCTCCCTCATTTCTTGCATTTTACAATTAATACACACACATAAGCTCCCAAGGGACTAGCATAAATCCAAGTTCAAGAAACATAATTAACACTCAAAAGCTTAATAAAATCCTCATTTTAATTTTGTAAAAATTTCATTTTTAAGTTTTAATCATCAACAAGTATGATCTCCCATCGCTTATGACTACTTGGACACTCTAAATTTAGAAAATATATTCTCCTTAAAAAATTTATGACATTAGAAAGGGTCCCATAAAATCTATGCTCTTAAAGTATATATATATATAGTATACTAATGAAGATAACTATTCCAATTTCAATCAAAACTTCTCAAGTTATCTTAATCTCTAGAAAAAATTCCTCAATTCTTCAACTTCGATGAAATTGGAATAGTTATCTTCATTAGTATACTATATATATATATATATATATATATATATATATATATATATATGAAGAATCAAGGAATTTTTTCTAGAGATTAAGATAACTTGAGAAGTTTTGATTGAATTGTTATCCAAAGAAGAAAAGAATCAAATAATCATTTCATGAAAATGGAATAGCCGTTTTCTTGGTTTGATAAGTGCATTGTTGGAACTGGGTTGGAACGTCAAGCGACTCTAGATTTAGGGGTTCCCATTATAGTCGAACACGAGGGAAATATCGTTTATACCGATACTGACAAGATCATTTTATCAAGTAATGGAGATACTCTATGTATTCCATTAGTTATGTATCAACGTTCCAACAAAAATACTTATATGCATCAAAAAGCCTAGGTTTGACGAGGTAAATGCATTAAAATGGACAAATTTTAGCAGATGGGGCCACTACAATTGGCGGAGAACTAGCTATATAAATGTAATGCCAAAATAGGATTTAAAGGCATCATGTTGTTTATTCCTAGGCTACCCTTTTTTAGCATTGTTCACATGCTTGATGGTATTTATGAACATCCTTAAAAAAACCATAGATTAATAAAACCTAGCATGAAAAAAACATAAAAGTAGTTTTCTTACTAGAAAAGTGTCCACCACAGGATTGGTCATGACAATAAGACAAATGCTTGAAACTAGGAATGACATTTTTACAAGCTATCTGGGTAACTCGTCCCGTCCCATCCTTATTGGGATGGGTATGAGAAGGTAATAATTGGGAATGGGACGAGTTTGGGAAAATTTTCAAAACTTGAATTGAGTTTAAGGCATGGATGGGTTTTGTACCAACCCGTCTCGGCCTAATCCGCCAAGTTACATATTTTGCTTTGAAATATTAGGAAATGCTAAACAACTCCCTACTATAATTATTTTTTTTTTTTTCACATTTGCCCTAGATTAGTCGTTGCTCCCCTGCCATCACTCTTCTCTCATCTCTATGGCATATTGGCCCTTCTGAAATCCATCTCTAAGGATGAATCTAAGAAGAGCAACAAAATCAAGAAGCGTTCATGAAGAAGCCCTTTTTCTACTTCAAATAGAATTGGAATCCCAATGAGGATTGGTTCCATTGTAATAGCCCTAACTTCAATATTCATCAAGAGCCCAAGCCTTCAAAGCCTCAATTTCAAACCCTCTCATCTTCAGAAGGTTTAGGTTTTGATTTAGTTTTCAGTCTTAGTTATATTTTAAGGTTTTATCTAGTTGGATTGTGTAGAATTTTCTATAGAACTTGTCATGTCTTAGAAACAATCTCACATATTTCATAATAGTAGGTAGAGACAAGTTTGCTATCAAGTATATTTTAACCTTATCTACCTCTATCTCTTTTTCTAAAATGATATGTCTTAACACAGTTCTCATCTTTATTATGTATAGGCAAATTTCTGAATTCAACATAAGAATGATCTTTTTTCATATTCTCAATATTTTTTTAAATGTTTTGTATGCAACTACCAAAGCCTTTCCACTACATGATTACATCATCCATAAATACTTCTACACATTCCTCAAGCATATCCTTGAAAATGCTTAATGTACACCTTTGGCAAGAGCATTGCATGGACAAAATGACACCCTCCTATAGGTGAACATTATAGAAGGATAGGTGTAGGTCATCTTCTCCTAACCTTTCAATGCTATCTCAATCTAGAAGTAGCCCAAAATATCCATCAAAGAAAGAATAAAACACATGTCCTACCACATTTTCTAAAGTTTGGTCCAAAAAAGATAGGAAGATGTGATCATTTCTTGTGACTTAGTTCAAACATCTCTAATTAATGCATACTAGCCAACAAGTGAGGATTCATGATAGAATCATGTCTCTTTTATCATTTACTACTAGGATGAGTCTAATTTTTTTGGAATGATGAAGGTATGACTCACCTACTTAATATTGAAAATTGAATATATTATTCTATCATCAAGGATGTGTACTTTTTCCTTTCTTATCACTTCCATCAATGTTAGATTTAATCTCCATTACAATTACCTTATAGGTTTGGCATCTTTATCCAAATGTATCCTATGGAAACATATGGTTGGACTAATGCTCTTAAAATCAACCAATGACAACCTTATGTTTATCTTATGCTTATTCAAGACTTTTATCAATGCTTGCTCTTGCCTTAGGTCAATCTCAAAAGAGATAACCGTTGGATATTGTCCTTCAATTTTTTTAGAAACGATTACTTCAATCCTTTCAATAAAGGCTTGAGATTATACTAACTTTCACTCTTTAAATTTTCTTATTGCATAAGTAAACCATTTTCTTCTCATACGAGTTCCTACATTTATATTTTTATTTCTTCTCTTTGTCTTATCAACAAGTTTCATTCCCCATCCTCATTTATGTCTTTCCCTTTTATCCAAAAACCTCATTATTTATGTGTTATCAACATATTCTTGGATGAATGTGTAGCTTCTACACACTCCATCCCATTCTTTCTTTATTTTTATAACCATACTACCAAACATTAATTGCATTACTCTATTAAAATAGTTGATGAATGTATGGGAGGTAGCATGAAAAGGCTACTCTAAGATGGTTGCTATCAACTACATGTCTATAACTATGAACTCTATAGAGTAGTAGAACTTATGTACTTGAAATAAGACATCCTTCATGATTCCTCTTACAATTTTAACAAACCTATTTTCTAGGCAAAGTTTAGTGGAGTGGGTTGTAGTTCCCCGATACCTAACTCCAAATGCATACACATAGTCTAGAATTAGATTGAAACTCAAACCTAAGTCAAGCCTTTTAGACCATTGGATTCTTAGCGTCACTGTAATGGTAGGACATCCAAAATTCTTATATTTGATCAAGATATTTTGTTGGACGATGATGGTTGATTCATAGGATGGTATTTTCATGGATACTAACAATGGAATTTAATCTTCTTTTGCTTGAAAAGTTCAAGCAATTCAAAATTGTCCTTGGCTTTCTTAAACATTAGGACTATGTGATACAACCAATTTAAGACACCATTCTTTGTTTTGTCAAGTTCTTCATTCTTCTTTTTCATTAAGGTGTTTTCCATCTTAAGACTCACCATTGAGAGTTGAGTACAAATATACATGAGTTTTCAATGAAATGAGCGATAAAGAGCCATAAATGATTAAGATGAATGTTAATCTATACCTTAATAAATTGATGCATATGAATGATAAATTGTCTTAAGCTCTCAAGAATTTTGAATTTTAAGAATATTCTTACTACATATGTTTCTAGGTGAGAGCAGCCCCCCCACCCCCAAATAAATAAATAAATAAATAATTACAAGTACCTATGGTTCCAAACAAGTAATGTGCTACTAAGAAAGGTTTATAAAAGCCTTATAAATGGTATGTGTTAGGATAGAGGTCTTAAAAGTAAGATATGATGTAATAAAGTTAGACTTGTGTTTCCATTATTCTATCCATTAATTGTATTAAGATTATTTGAGCATTCAAGCTTGCATCACTCGCATTGAACATAACTTAGGTACATTAGGAGTTGCACGATAGATCCAAGACATAGGTTTTTTGCAAGTTAATAACTTGTTCACGACTGATTCATGAACTTGCGCAATCCATGTGAGGTTTTAGTGAACTACATTCTAATTATAGGGATGAATTATCTTTGTCATCGGGATGGGTTCCACATGGTGAGTGCACTAGTGTGTATAGTTTAAACATTAGACATAATTTACAATGAATCATAACATTAGTTGTCAGAAGTCTTGATTTCACCAATCTACTATGCTACATGGACTCTTAATCTTGAGAGAATATTGAACTAGTGTTAAAGACTTCAGTAGCTTTGACTTATGGATGCAACCCTAAGATGATTATATATTCTTTACAAATTGGATCACTATTGATAAAGGCAAGTGACAATGGGTATTTTTAAGATAGGCACCATGATATCTCATGGTTTTGAGATAGTATGTCCCTTTAGGTCATCCTAAGAACTTGTGAACATGAAATATGTGGCAATTTAGTAATTTTTTAAGTGGAATTTGACATATGGTCTTGGTGAATTAGAGTATGTCAATTGATTACATAATAGGAAGGGCTTAAATGCAAGGATTGTAGAGGAAATCTTCAAAGGTTAATAACATTTAGTATGAAGTTTGTATGCAATGAATAGTAGGTCACAAACCAATTCATTTTAGACTAGTACTAAGAATTTTCATACACTAGTCCTTAAGGATGATACTTGAAATAATATAAAGTCATTGTAGCTCTATCTTTGACTTTTTTTAGTTAAATTTATCATGTATTCTAGGTTATAATATTTATTATAATGGAGATTTGAGGTCAATAGTAAGTTTATACAACCCCTCTAATAGAAGTCAAAGACTCCTACCGATGTTTATAAAAAATCTATAGAATAAGAGTATACCTGAAGTCAAATAAATCCATCTAGCACTCAAGCTTTAGGCAACATTTAAGAAAACCTCTTATAGAAAGTTTCTCTATTCTATGGAGAATAAAAAGAATGAATAGGAAGATCACCAAAGGAATATGAATTGTGTAATAGTGTCTTATGGCCAAGGGACCTAGACAAAAAAAAAAAAAAAAGTTTCCTCTTAATACCTCTATGAGGGGCCATATAGAAAAACCAAGAATTTGGAAAAATATGGACTCATCCAATAAAGTGAATAGTCAAAACCATCTTGAATTTAGTGTAAAAAGATCCAAAGACACGAATAAAATGAGCGTAGGAAGATAAGGGTGCATGAAGGAGCAAAAGAAATAATAAAATGAAGTGTCAATGCACTTTATATGGTAAGGACTTGTGAACATCCTATAAAGGCATCTGAATGACCTGATGCGACTCATGGTAGCTTAGCTTTAAAGGCGTATCAACAAAATTTATACCTTAAATACTATTACTAAAGTAGCCAAGCTACTATAGCATAGTGGTTCTAAGATCGTTCACTGGGAAGGGTTTTCGCAAACACAAGTGATATTCAAATTAGGAAAATAGGTGATTTTCTTATGGATGTTAGCTTTAAAAGAAGATGTAAATGTTTTAGAAAGATTTAAACTAATCTAAGCTAACATTAAAGACTAAAATGAAAGGGTGTAAAAACAAGTTTCTCAAAGATAAGATAGTTATGCTCTGGCTCTTATGCAAATTGGAAATCTAAGGATAGGCTCCTCGCGTTGGGGTTGCAACTATGGTAATGCTTGCTTCCCGAACCGGTATGGATATAGCAAATCAAGTTTTAATCCTTTAAAATGGCAAAACAGATGGTAGTGAATTTCGTCAATGGTTATTCACCTTAGACTTCCTTTGAATGGCTCGTAAGAGATAACTAATGGTCTAAAGCCAAAAGCTTACCAAATATTGGCAACTCAAAGTCATTCCAAGTGATAAACTCACCTTTCAATGGCCATTGAAATTGGTTCTAACGAATTAATGCAAAACTTGGAATTGAAAACCTCACCTTCCAATAGCTCGTAGGAGATAACTAATGGATAGAAATCCAAAAGCTTATCAAGTATTGGCCGTTGGAAGTTGTCCAAAGGAAATAAAAACCAAACTTTGCATTAATGAACCATTAATGAAAAACAACTACCTTACCTTCCGGGTGCGAGAAATTTCCATAGGATTGCATCCAAGCCATCACATAACATCCATACTTTGAGAAACTAAAAGTTTTAGCCAATCATCCTCTGAGGAAAAGCCCTCAGAGGCTGTTTTGCTTCCAAGAAAATAAAATAGTAAAGAGAAAAGAGAGACGAGAGAGCTCTGTATATTTTTCTAAGTGTCAAAACGTCACCTATGTTATCTATCTTCCAAGAGGTGATTTCCACCCCTTATATAGTCTTTACAAAAGCAAAAGCTTGTGATTGGTTAGTTACAAGGATAAGAAAGGAAATTACATCACAAAATACAAAGGAAAATATCTAAAGTGGAGTCGGCAAAAGCAGAGGAAAATTCGCAACACGCATGGGTTATGCGAATTTTGAAGGTGTTATGCGAATTTTTCACATAACCTGGAGCAGTTGTCTTCCAAAGGCCATATCTTCCTCATTTCAGCTCCAAATCGTACACGGTTTGAAGCGTTGGATTCTTGACTTCTAGATCTTTGAAATGGTATATAGCATGTAAAAAATAAACTTCGGTAAGTGCTCCAAAAGTGCGAAAGAAGACTGAAGATGATGTCCTCTGATTTTTTCACTTTGCTTTCCTCTTCTCCATTGTTCTTTACTTGCATACTTTGAACGACTTTGGCAAAGGGCTATGGAGCTCCAAATCTTGGTTCTTAATGAATTTGAGCTTCCAAAAGCTTTGCCATAACTTGTCCAAGTAGCTCCTCCATCATTTGGCATGCTTGAATTGATTCATAAGCTGATAAAAACATGTAAACTTGCCACAAAATGGTTAAAACCAATTACCAAGGACCTTAATGAATTAATTGGGTTAAATGAATATGATTACTACTCAAAGGTGCTTAAAACCATTATAATTAGGTCTACAAAATAGCACTTTTTGGTAGTAATCATGACCTATTATAGTTTCTAACATTCGAACATAGTATGTTGGGCATTGAAATGCCCTATGCTTCTCTTGTCTAATAATGTACTCAAGCATCATTTCAAACATCCGAGTCTAGAATCTAATGTCTAAAACATCTATAAATACAAATGAAGTTCTTAAACCTTTCTAATAAAAAATCTACACTTATATTCCCTAAACTAATGCAAATAAATACTTTGAGGATTATGATTTTTATACAATAATACAGTACTAGTCTATAATATGATAATGGTACAACATGGAAAAATGTTCACAAAATCATAAAGTGAATCGAGTTAATTTAATTTCTAGAAATCAATTATATAAAACAAGTAAAATTTCTAAAGTTCAATTCCAAAGTTAGAGATATTGTTTAATATTTTCATCAAACTTCACCTTTCAATAAATTAACCCAACATCAAAGAATGTGAGAGCCTTCAAATTGATACCATTTAACTGGATTTCAGTTTAACATGACTAATATTTAAAAAGACACTTTAAAGGGTTTTCCTTCCCTATAATTTATATTATTTTCAATATTTACATTCAGTAGGGTAAATTTGATACAAAGTTTTCACTATTTTTCATCTACTCTTGTGTATTCTATCACAAGGATATTTCTACTATTGCAAATGATGACTTTTACGCTTGGCTTAAAGATTGAAAGTTAGGATTTGGTCAAGGTAATCTTTTTTACTTCAGAAAATTTTAATTGAATATTCTTTTAGCTCATACAAATAAAAGCAAATATGTTCATCACTTTGTGGACTCTTGGACTAATTTTAAGAAACGATTTAACTCAATTTCAATTAAAAAAAAAAAGGTATAAGTGAGTCCCTCTAAATTAGGAATATCCTAATATAAAATCACAACAAGAAATATTCTACATAACCTTTACTAAACAATTCCTTTTTATAGATCTATTAAAATGAGTCAAATCATGAAGAGGAGAACAAGCAAACCATATCAATTAGGCATTTCAACTCACATTAAAGAATTAGTGAATTAAAAAAAAAACAATAATAAGATAAGTATTTCATTTCTCAAAGTCATAAAGCTACAATCTAAAACCTACAAGCTAGATAGTTTTGTCCCTAAGGAAAAAGTTCCTAGATTCAAGAATAAGTATTACTAATCTATAGAAAAAGAATACTCACCTTTAATGTGAGGTCACATTAACTCATGAACATGGAAACATAATCTAAAACATAGATAATCTCCCTCTAAATTCAAGACTTGCAACCAATGATAAGAACCAAAGCACACTAACAAGGAATTCTAAAATAAAACTTAATATATATATATATATATATATATATATATATATATATATAGGAACCCCTAAATAACACAACACTAGAAATAAATTGAGAATGAAGCACTAAGACTAAGCCCTAGGCTATAAAACAAAATATTATATTTAGAAGTGAAAACACTTAAAAATGTTTTAGAAGATGAAATCCTAAAAGAATCAAAATGTCTAGAGTTAGAACTTGCTAGATTTATACTATTACATACAACTAGGTTATCTTTCCTAACCTAAATTTGTCTCATTTTACGAGGTGTGCCTACATGACTTTTTCTTCTCGTAGACCAGTATGAGATCTACTACACTTCTTAATGGTTAAAATCTAATTTCTAAGGTAATTGAAGTCACTAAATAACCTATTAACATGAGACTTGAACTTCTTGAAGAGTTAGTATGTTACTTAGAGGGATATGACGTAGTATTTTATTTAAATCATTAATTAAAAATATTTAGTAAAATGACTTAATATCACAACTTAAAGTCAAAAAATAACTTTAAGTATTAAGTTTAAATAGTTAACTTATTTTTAATCTCAAATCTCTTTTACTTCATTTGTCCATGATTAATGAGAGTATATTTTACAACTATGACTTTGTATTCACAATTCATCTTTTATAGTAAATATTTTTGTAGTTATTTTATGTATTTATACTTTAAAATTGGTTACTTTTATTGCTTTTGATTAATAAAAGTATAAATATTATTTAAAATTAATGAGAGTAAATATATTAATTTGATTATTTAGAATAAATTTTAAGTTAACTTAACCAAATAATATTAATACTTAAAATAAAAATTAAATTATAAATTTTAAGTTAACAACTTAAAAATAATTTAATAAAAATAGTCTTTCCATTAATAGAAACCTCCAACTTACTCATATAATCCAGACATTAATATTTACCTTCATATGTTCGACCTTTAAAATGATTTCATTTAGGGTCTTAGAACTAGGAAAACATATTTCATTCTCTTTCTCTCCCTCTCTCTCTCTCTCTATATATAGTCATTGAATTGATCCAATTTAGAAGAAATAAATTGAATAGTATTCAGGTTTCAAAA
The DNA here is from genome assembly GCF_030704535.1 of Vitis vinifera. Lineage (NCBI taxonomy): Eukaryota > Viridiplantae > Streptophyta > Magnoliopsida > Vitales > Vitaceae > Vitis > Vitis vinifera. The sequence continues at coordinate 18,666,704 of NC_081820.1, read as the reverse complement.
ATTTAATTTTCTCAAACCTATTATTATTTTCATTATTTCTTATTAACCAAATCAATTTTTTTTTAGATTCATTTTCAATTAATTTATCATTCAAATTATTCTTCTCAAATTCAAGTGACTTAATCTGAGAATTCTTTTTTATAATTATCATTTAAGTTTAACGTACTCACATTTTATTTCATAACTTTCTTGATACAAGCCATTATATGCATCTTGAAAATTAGATCATCAAATTCCCCTTCCTCTTCATCACCAGAGTCAACTTGATTTTCAAGACCAATTTTAGGTGATGCAGTGAATGAGGCAGCAAATGTAAAAAAATCAAAACCATCATCACTGTCATTAGAATCCTTTAATTCATTCCCATTGAACTTAATATCACTCAAAGTCGCTTACATAACCTTTTTATTCTTTCTTTGAGACTAAAACAATTTGAAAAAATATGCCCTTTCCCACTACAATTAAGACATTTCACTTTATTAGATTTACACGATGACAAATGAGGCATTCCACCTTATTATATTTACATGAATATAGGAAGATTCTTTTCACCTATCTTTGTGTCTTCTTTATTGTTTACCTTTTTCTAAAGTTTCATACAAGTCTTAAGCTTTTTAGCAAACATGGAAATTTCAAATTGAGTGAGAACTAGTTCATTCTCATCTTCAAACTCACTTTTTTCTTTTGAAAATACTTTAAGACTTGACCCCTGAGATCTTTTTGATGAAGGAACAAGCATCTCATAAGTTTACAAAACTAACCTACTAACTCATTTGCTCTCATATATCCACATTGTTACTTTTTTCTATGACAAAAACATTTACCTAAATCTCCCATAGAGAAATCTCAAAATTTTTCTTAACTACCCTAGAATTTGGAATTATCACCTAAGTTAAAATAATAATTTATTATATCCCTCATTTTCTTATAAAATTAAGAGAAAATATTATCTTTATTCATTCTTATGCTTTCAAAGTAGGCGATCAACATTTATACTTTGGACATTTTCATAGTAGAAGTGTCCTTATGAATTACATCTAAGATATCCTAGGCTTCTTTAGCATATTTGCATATTACCATCTTTCTAAATACATGAGGACTAACTCCATTGAAAAAATAATAAAGGGCATTAACATTAGCTTCATTGCTTTTATTATCAAACTCATCTCATTCTTGTTTGGGCTTTATTTTACCAATTGATCTTCCATTTTTTTGGTATCAAAGTAACCACCCATGTGCCACGATATACTAAGGACTCTCTTTTGCATTTTTAGAGAGAAAAAAATCATCTAGAATTTCCAATTGGTGTAGTTATTCCCATAAAAAAAAAAAAAATAGAGGACAACTAATAGAAGTTCCAACTCTAGCCGTTTCTCTTTTGTGACATTTGAATGCCCACCTACATTTTTGTGCTTTCACTTTCATTTTTGGATATGTTTTCCAAAATTCCAACTTTTTTACATCCAATAATCATTTCTTAAACTCTTTATAATTCCAAGACATACGTACCTCAAATTTAAATTAACTTTGAATGTGACATCCCACATTGCCAAGGGAGGAGAACTTCCTGATAGTTATTAAGGAACGACACCTTTAAACTATGTGAACATGTTTTAAAGGGGGCTCTTGTTGGCCTAAAGTAGATAATATATACAACTTTTAGCCATATAACAATATATGAGCCATAGGCCAATCAAGACCATATCACCTAGGGAGAAGTTTCTTTGAAGTATGCAAAATTGACTATAATAATTAGTAAGACCATAAAAAAAACATATGATATATTTTATTCAATATAATAATAAAAGAAATTTATCAACTTTGTTTAATATATCAACTTTTAAATAAAAACTTATAAGTTATAAGTTATTAAAAGTATAAAATAAACTAAGAAATTCAAATATAATATAAATTAGAAGTTTACAACTTCGACTATCTAAAATACCCCATTAATGTCATTAATAATTGAAATCATAAATATAAATTTTAAAATTATAAAACTTTATTTCCTTGTCATAATCTCAAATAAATTACTAAATTATACAAATTAAATAAAACTCTATTCTATTATCCACCTCCCATTTAATTAAAAGTTTGTCATAAACCTCCTATTAAGGAGGGAAAAAATGAAAAAAGAGAGAGAAAAAAAAAACAAAAAAAAAGGAAGAAAAAGAAGGGAGTGTGGTGGGCTTCTGGCCGATTGGGGGCCAACCCCACCAGAAAAATCAAAAGCTCAAACCCAACCCAAAAAGAATTCTACTGGCTTCCGGTTCAAGCCCTTTAGGGTATGTTCTTTGCTTCTTTTATTTATTTTTTATTTTTATTATTTTTAATTTTTTGTTAAATAAACTTAAAACATATATAGAGATAGAAAATTCACTGTGAGAGAGAAGTCTTGTAGATAACGTTGTTCACTTTAAGTCTTTTACATTACTAGAAGTCATGTTTTATGATAAATTTTCTATCTTTTTTGTTCCTATACGTCAGCTGCCTACAAAACAAAGAAGAACAAAGATATGTTTGTTGAAAAAGTGATTTAAAACTAAAGTAATTTTGAAAAGAAAAGGTTTTGACGTCTAAAATAGCCTTAAAAGACCTTTGCGTATGATGCATGAAATGGACTTTTTATTCCCTTTGGTAAGAGCATTCATACAACTTTCTTGGGTTCCACAAGCCGAAGTCGTTTACCAAATGGCCTTTGGCACATGGAGGAAACCCAACTGCAAACATCTAAAGACAAAAATCATGGAAATTTAAGTCTTAAGTCATTCTCTAAAATGGGTTGTAGGCCATTACACACAAACCCTAATTGGCCATGAAAAAATATTCAAGAAAAGTTGTCTTCCACAGAGGACCACTTCAAATTTTCCAAAGTCCATCACTCCTTTCAAGTGAGAATATAATAACAATACAAAGAAGACTTACAACTACTTTGAGTTTCTAGAACTGATACGTTCAAGAAGGTGACTTAGAAATCTTTTCAAGCCTTTGAGGTTGAAAAGCTTCAAATATATTATTCATAAAACCAAACAAGTATGAACTGAACCCAAGTTATGAAAACTATTGATGTGGCCAAACACTTGGGGTGTGGACCATGTGTGTTAGGTTTTGAAAAGGTGCCTAATATTTACCCCCAAGAGCAGCCCACAGCATATACCAAGATGGCTTTCTGAGTTCATAAATTATTGAATATATATATATATATATGTATGTATGTATAACTTAGAGTCAAAGAAAATCTAGATTGATGTAAATCTGCGGATTCTATGGTTGGATCCCACCACACCCACAAGGGGGAAGAAAAAATATATATATGGGTACACATAGAAAACACATGGGCAAATGTATACATCAGAGAAAAAAAATGAAAAATAATGATTAACAATAATAATAAAAATAAAGAATATTAGTCCCCACTGCTTTTAAAAAGGCTGTTGAGAACACCTTCAGTCTCACCAAATGGTGCCTTTAATCCTACCATACATCTGCTTGAGAGTGAGGTTTGTTTAATATTTGAGAAAGGAGGGAGTTTTGTTTGCTTGTTACTCATTCTCTGTATACTCCCCAAGTTGTGTTTGTCAAATCAATTGAACTTGTAATAATCATATTCTGTCTTCTCTCTTCCATGGCTGCTTGAGGATTTTCCCTCTTTAACTATTGAAACCTAATTATTGTACCTTATTTAGTAGATTAATATTCTTTAATACTTTGATATATAATTTAATAATAATGTTGTTTGAACCACCTTATTATTTGAGTGGTGTAGAAGTTTTTGAGGAAAGCAAATTAGTTTTTAAATGTCAAAATTCATACTTGTAAATGAAGACCCAACAAAGGATTGTAGTTAAAAAGGTTTCTAAGAGGTTGTTAGAAAATTGTTTTTAAAAGTAGTTTTTCAATTCTTAAAACTAGAAAATTATTTTCCAAACTCTAAAACATGTTTAATTAATAATTTTTTTTGATAAAAAACTATGTTTATAAAAATTTGTCTAAAAAAAGGGTGTTTTTTAAGAGCATATTTTATTTTATTTTTTTAATTTGTTTTCACTTGTTTTTTAAAAAATAATTGCAAAAATGATGAAGAATGATTAAAGGTAAAACATTAGAAACAAAAGTTATTTTTATAACAAAAAATTAAAAACATAAAAAATATGTTATAAATATTTCAGATTCTCAAAAGATTTTTGTTCTGAAAAATATAAAAAAACTGTTTTTAAAAACTATTCTAAAAAATTATTTCTTAAGAATTAGTTCTTAAAACATTATTAAGCCCTAAATATCAAATTCATACTTGTAAATGAAAACGTAATAACATGTTGTAGTTAAAAAGAGTTTCTAGGAGATTGTTAGAAAATTATTTTTGAAAGTAGTTTTCCCATTCTTAAAAATAGAAAATTATTTTTTAAACTTTAAAACCCATCTAATATATATATATTATAAAAAGTAGGCTTTGAAAATTTTGTCTAAAAAAAAGTGTTTTCTAAGAGGATATTTTAATTTTTTTTCATTTGGTTTCACTTAATTTTTAAGAATTATTTTAAAAAAAATAATTATAAAAATTATGAAGAATGATTAAAAGTAAAACGTTAAAAACAAAAGTTATTTTGAAAAAAAAAAAAAGAATTAAAAGCATAAAAAATTATATTGTGAATATTTCACATTTTAAAAAGATTTTTGTTCTCAAAACATAAAAGAAATGTGTTTAAAAACTGCTCTTAAAAATTATTTTTTGAAGATTATTTTATAAAACATTCAATATCTTAAATTTGGTATAACTGTTTCATATTTCTTTTCCTTGATGCTATATATTCCATTTGTAATCTGAACCCCACCTCCATGAACACAAAAATCATGAGAATATAACCTAGATAAAGTAATTAATGTCATTGCTGCATTCTGTCCATATTTTCATAAATTAAAGGCAAATGTGATGGAGCTTATAGTCTCTAGATTATGGTGGTGTGGTGGTAGAGACCACCTCTTCAAAGTCTAGGTGGAATGGGGTCTTGGGTTTGATTGCATGGCATGCTATCTTTTCCTTTAAGTGCTGGCACCACTGTCAGTCCAAAAAGAAAAATATAAATTCTTTCTCTTGTAAGTTGGGAGTTAATGGGACCATGATCATCAGCTTTGTGGTGGGTAGTGCCTGCAATTCCCCTAAAGACAAACTTGGGTTGTTAATGGAGTTCAATGCTTTCATGCAAAGATGAGACTTAACATGCAGGCTTTAAGTGGTATTTTGGAATCTTTTTCCTGCTTTTTAAAGCATACTTTTGAAAACAAAAACAAAAACATAATTATGATGAAATTCCATTCATCACTACTTTGATTCTACATGCATGCATCCCTGAAATTCCTATGAGTACCTTGAATATAATTCTTTTATATTATATTTGATTATTTTATATATATAAAAAAAGGAAAAATAAATTTATAGAAACATGTAAAATTAATTTATTAATTTTAAATTTATTTTGATTTTATTTCACTTTTTTTTCCTTTTTCATCAAATTTTCCTCCATTTTTATTTTTCATAAATTTTTTCAATATGGTTTATTTCTTAAATTGCTTCTATACTTGACCAATTATTATATATATATAAAAAATCATTAGGGTTATTTTATTTTTGTATATTTTATTATTATTAATATAAATTTTTGTTTTAGTTATATTAGAAGCTTTTCTTAAATTTTAGTATCTCCACAAATGATGTGTTTATAATATTTTACATCCATGATTTCATATTAATAACTTATTTTTTATAGTAAATAGTTTACAATTATTTTATTTATTTATAATCTTTTAATATGCATTTTTAACAAACAAATTTATTGCATAAAATTAATAAAAATATATATTAATTAAAATTAGCAAAGATAACTATTAAAAAAATTAATATGGGTAAATATATAAATTTGATAATTTAAAAAAAAAGTTAAAATTTATCATACAACCTTGATATTTAAAGTATATATCAAATAATAAGTTTTAAGTTAATAACTTCAAAATAATTTGAGTTAAAATCAACTGAATTCCTTAAATTATAAGTATTGAGCTTTTCTAACACCCTCTACAACTTTGTACCTATACTTTTCTTGAAGTATTAACTCTTTTATAGTAGATGTTTGAGGAGGAAAGTGAGGAGGCATTCGAAAAGTAGAGCTAGACAAGAGTAATGAGATTAGGTGAAATTGCTATAAGACTGCATGCAAAATGGGGACCCTATTTTGACCATTTTCCCATCAACATACCTATAGTACTACATGTATTTTTGTATCAATCCTTACATCTTTTGACAACATCATCCATTCTCTTGCCTTGATACTTTTGGTAAATTTGTGGGGTTTTGGCTTAAACCCTAGTACACTTTACCCATAATTATTTCAAATTGTCTAGTATTTTAAAGTATTTTCTTGGAAGGAACACCACCCCCTCCCAATAATTGTCACTATCCATTCACATTTCTCTCAATGGAAGCTTGAATTATTCCCTAGAAAACCCTTAGCAGAAAAGGGGGAAAATAAAAATTGAAACCCATCTAACTTTTCTTATCTTTTGGGTAATTTCATTTGCATGGATTTGGTATAACTACTCTTTTAAACACTTCGAAAATCCAACTTGTCAGATAGGATTAGCAAGTGGTTTGGTTGAATGGGCCAAATGAGTGGGGTCATCAGTATTTAGCCTTCAATACTTGATTTATAGCACTGAAGACTTTCTTAGAATTCACCTTATTTATGGACACATTACTTATATGAATTTTTCTTCAAATTGTTTCAACTATGAACAAGTTCTTTTCTTTCTTTTTTTTTTTTTTCCAAAATGTTATATGATCACAAACCTAGGTACAATTTTGAGGATGAGTCTCTTTTTAGGGTTTGAAGTGATAACTCAGATCAATTTCCATCATTTGGGCACTTTTAATTTTGAAAAGATGAGCCATTTTACCCTTTATACATAAAGTAGCTCCTTTCCCACTATTTTTTAATAACATGATTAATAACCTCCTATTTAACTTGTAGATTAATAAATAAATAAATAAATAAAAGAATTTCAAATCTCAAGTTAAATGTTCAAAATTTCACCCAACCCATGTCTTTTTTGCTATGTCGGGTTCAGAAAGTACTGAGAAAAGAAAAAAAATTAAGAAAAATAATTTTTTCATTTTTAGTTATCCTATAAAAAATTAGAAAGAAAATCAAATATAAGTAAAATTAAATAGAAACTTATATATTTGTAAATTATTTAACATTTATGTCAATGAATTAGAATAAGTGAAATAAGTTTGAAATAACAAATAAAATTAATTTATTGACTTTAAATTTATTTTTTATTTTTCTTCTATTTTTTTTTATTTTTCTTTCATTTACATTTTCTCTTAAATTTTTCAGGAATCAAATATAGTCTTTATGAAATTTAAATACATATAAATTCGATAAAAACATGATTAAAATTCAATATAAAAGTGTTTTCAGCTTTTAAATTTCATATAAAAATTAATTTTTTTCTTTGGAAATAAAAAACTTTACTAAATAAATAAATACGAATAAAAATTTAAAGTCTAGTATAATTGTAAGACATCAAACAAAATAATATTTTTGTGGTGGTAGTGTGTGGAGAATGGAGATTAAAGACCCCAATAAGATGAAATATTATAGAGTCATCAAAACCAAGTTCCAAGATAAAAACCCAATGGCAAATTGCTTGAAGCTTTATTGAAAATGATTGTTAGCAACCACTTTTGTTTAGATTCTTCATGTCCCACCTTTTGAACAAGTAGGAGGCATAAGGATATGGGATGAACACAAATTGGACAATACTGAAAGTGACACTCAATCAACTGATTTATTAGAGGATGTGGTGCCCAAGCACATCACTCATTTTATATGGTGGATAAGTTAGAGCTCAAAATTTGTGATTCATGGTAGAAAATTAAAGAAGGGTTTCATCAAAATTATTTGGAATTAGGTTTTGAGTTATTATGAAGTAATATTTGATCATCAAGCAAAATAATATTTGAAGTTGCTTTCTTGTGTGTGAAAGTCAAAATCATTGTTTTTAATTACTTCTAATGGAGGAAATAATTTATTTTTTATTTTTTATTTTTATTTTTGTCTTATATTTGGAAACAAGTTGTATTTGGGAAATTAATTGCAAGATTTTTTTTTTTAAAAAAAAAAAAAAAGAGTGGGTTTTTTTTTTTTTTACACTAGTTTTGACATATTTTGAATTTTAGTCATTTCAGTGCCAATGTCCAAATGCCCTAAATTTTGGATTTGGCGTTTGAAACTTGATTCCATTTCAAATTTTAAAGCTTTCTTCATAATAGAATTCAAAATGTCATTTTATTTTCAAAATTTTTTTGTCAAATGCAAGAAATTTGAGTGATTTAAAAGTGTTTTCTCACTTCATAGGAAAAAAGAACACTAGCATTATGCAGTGCTTCCTTGAAATTTAAGGCTAAAAGGACAAGAAACTTGTGCTTAAATTTTAAGAATTTTTATTTTTATTTATATTTTTTTAAGACTAGTAGTATGATTACATAATTAAAAAAAAACCAAAATTATAAATCATATTTTTAGGTGAATATGAAAAAAGTAAAAGTAAAATGTCTTCCAACAAATTCTTGAATGGAAGGTCATTGTCCAAATGTTTTATAAAATTTTGGGTTAAATTGGCTCTTTAGCCAAATATAATATGGATTTTGAGATTGTTTAAAAATATTGTTCCAATTAATAATTTTTTTTTTTAAAAAAAAAAAGTTTGAAATCCAATTTTCAAAACGTCAGTTAGAGAGTGTTTGTGTTTTTAGTTTTTGTTATTAAAAATAATTTTTATTTTCAGACTTTAAGTTGTTTGTTTTTATAATTTATTATAAAATTTTGGTTGAATAAAAAAATAAAAAAATTTGACTTTTTCTAAATGAAAAAAGTAACATATCAATACTTCTTTCCTTTTTAATACTTAATAGATATAAAATATTAAAAAAAAAATAAACAATCTAAAATTAAACACTATTTGGCTTTAAGTTTTATTTAAAATTAAATAAAAAATAAATAAACAAATACCACCTTACTTTCAAATTACAATTTCAACATTGTATTGAAACCATAATTTCAAAATTTGTAGTAAAACTATTTTTTCAAAATTATGTTTTAAATAATTATTTTATCAAAAAATAATAATTCAAAGATGAAACAATTTTTGGTCAAATAACAGTGCCAAAAATAGTCAAATACCAACCCCAAAAATAATTCATAAAATTTTCACTTGTCTATAATTTTTGGTCTAAAAGGTGTTGTATTAAAGTATATTATGATTATTTAATTTTAATAGAAAACCCATATACAAGAGAGAGAGAGAGAGAGAGAGAGAGACAGAGAGAGAGATATGAAGCATATTTTTCACTGGCTTGTTCCTTGTTGAATCAGCCAACATTATCCCCCTTTTATGTTTTACAGCTAATAGCTTTTTAATTCCATAATTATCCCTTAGGAAACATGAAAGGTTGTCCCTCCTTTTGGCCACCCTTATTGGAACTCACATAGAGTAAATTAATTATTCATCATCAAACTATTCATGGGTCACACTTGTAACCACTTCACCAAACTCCCAGACATGATTTGCCTATCACCATCAACTACTTAATCACTTGTTCCACTTACCCCTAATTTTCTACCCATAAACCCCCTTTCATTTTTTTAAATTCTGTCCATTCCATTATATTCCTCCCTATTATAGAAAATATATTTATCTAAAATAAATAAATATATATATATATTAGAGGAAAGTGAATGACAGTTGTGACTTTTTATGACTTTTTTTTTTATAGCTTAGTGGCCAAAAATTTACTTTACTTGGTGTCTTGTTGCTTTTTCATTATTTTTACAACATGGGTATGTGAACAAGGCTTTTTTTTTTTTTTTTCCTTTAAAGAAATACTTAAAGGGTAAATATACCATACACTTAGGTTAGTTTGAACTTTGAAGGTGACTTGTAGCCTTTTTTTCAGGGCATTCTATGTGGTGGAAAGAAGAGGTGGGCTTGGGCTAAATACTTAATTATGTGTTGTTGACCTAGTCTATCAACTTTCTAAACCACCCTTTGGATAAAGAGGCAATTTTATGATTAATTATGAAGAATTCACCCTAGGTAATTGAGTTTTTAGGGTCAAGTCCAAGTGGGGCCAAGGGTTCCTCAATCACCATACAAAATTCAAAAAAAAAAAAAAAAGTTTTAGGTATTGATTTTTGGGAAACTAATAATAGTAAAAGCTTTAAAATAGTTAAATGAGATGATCAATATTGTAAGGGAAAATTTTATTTTCAATTAAGCGCATATTTGTCATTGATGTTAGAAAACGTTTTTAACTTTTCTAATCCTTAAATGATAAAAAAATTTAAATGTTAGAAAGTTTAGAAACGCTTCCTAAAATTGTTGCTAAACAGACTTTAATAATAGCAAAAACAGTGATTCTAATAAATGCTTTTATTAGTAATATTTTTATCATAAATGGATTTTTTTTTTAAATAATTAGTATTTAGATATAAAAAAATGTTATTGATAGTGTTTTAAATAATGTCTTATATAAGAAAAAAGTGTTTTTTTTTATTTATAAAAAAAACCTCTCAAATATTACATTAGAACCATTTTAAATGAATTTTTTTAGATTTTTACAAAATGTTTTTAACCATTTCAAAATTACTTTAAAAGTCAGTATTAGAAAATTTTGATAAATTTAAAGCTTTTTATGATAATTTAGCTTTGATAATATATTCTTTATTTTTATACCGGTGAATGTAGTACTATCGATAAAACTTTACAAGTTTAAAATGCATTTGTATAATTGAGAAAAGTTCATACATACGATATCAAAATTTTTTTCTCTTATTATAAAAATATTATTATTATTTTATTTTTAAATATTTTTATATTATTTTTGGATAAAACATAATGGCAGTACACTTCATTTTGAGGTAAATATAAAAATTAAAAAGCATTCCATTATCTCTTTTAAAAATTAAATTATTTATATTATAACAAAAGTATATTTTTTTTATAGGCTGGACTCCATGATCAGACCACTAAAAAGCCTACAAATTTTAACCTTAGTCTCACGTGACATCAAAAGAATTAGATTTTAGTGTACTATACAACCCGAGATAAAACAAAAGGCCAACCCAAAAAGTAGTGGTTTCACAATGCCTAAGTAATTATAATAATGCTTAAGTCCCTTTTTGATCATTTTTTTTAAAATTCAAATAAGAGGTTGAAATTGAGAGCCAAGACATAGTTCTAAAGAAATAATAAAAATTACCATATGGGTAGTTACTTTTTAAAACATATTTCAAAAATATGCTTTGGAAATATTTTTATGAAGAATAAAAATAATTTTCATATTTATAGAGTTTTAGTTTAATTTGCCTTTTTTTTATTTATCAAATTTGAGAAAAATAAATGATATATGAATATCTTAAATTTTGCATCAATATTAAGTTAAAATGGATAAAATAATTTCTTAATTTGCGAATCTAACTATTTATGTGTTTTTGTTTCAAAATTTATCTAATTTTAATATAAATATTCTTTATCATTTCAAGTATTTACATGTAAGTTTTAAAATAAAGTTATTTTTACAATAAAAAAGTGAAAACAATTTTGTCAAAATAAGACCAAAAAAATGGATGAAATGTTAAATTTCAAAATTGGGGTTTTAATGATTCTTTTAATTAAATAATCTTGTTAAAATCAATTTTCTTGAATTAAAAGTATAAGCCCTATTTGGTAATTATTTTCAAAAAACAATTTTTGAAAGTCATTCTCTAATGTTTTGTAAAACAAAAGTTTGTTTAATAATCTGAAATATTTTAAACTTGTTTTTCATATTTTTAAAAATAATTTTTATGTCTAGTGCTTTATTTTTAATCATTTTTCATGTTTATATAATTATTTTTTTAAAACAACACTCAAAATAAGTGAAAACAATTAAAAACAATTGAAAAATTATTATTAAAAACACCATGTTTTCTATTTTTAAAAATAAAAAATGGAAAATAGTTTCTTTATATTTTATTGTCAAAGGTGTTTTCCTATATTTTTTATTGGGTTCAATCAGACTTTTTAGAGTTGGAGGGATAGTTTTCAATTGAACTCATTCTCTCATATCTAAGACCCTAATATTCAAACTTGGGGCTTAGGTTTTTAGGGAGAAATGCATTGGGATGTGAACCATGCACTTGAATTTACATATGGTAATTGTGGGGCCCTCCACGTGTCACTTCCAACCAAGCACTGTTCGGATAAGGAAGAGGAGCATTGTCTGGATTCTTTCATCCGAACCATGACCTATTCATCTGATCACAGACGGGAGGGGTCTTTCCTTACATAGATAGACAGTAAGCAAAATCGGACTCCCTAAGCGGAGTCAACCTTCAAGGCATAGTGTAATCATTCACATTTGGTAGGGAAATGACTGATGGGACCTCCCTCAACCCTCAAATCCATGTCAATTAATTACCACACACAACCCCATACCTCCAGTAAATTGAAGAGACGGGCAACTGCACGGTCATACATCATGACATATCTTCTAACGGCACCTATCAGCCACCTAAAGCTATAATGATTGTCTTGTCACCTACAGAACAATCATCATTATAAAGAAGGTTAAAGTGCTTAGTTAGCACTACAATGGCTTCCTCATGAGCACTATAAAAACCCTCCTAAAGCGAAAGCAAAGGGGAGATGCATAAGTAAGCCTATTCACTCTCTCTTTTAAGGAGCCTAACCTATCTTTGCCTAACTTAAGTTTCAGAGAGCACGTGCCCGGACCACTTATTCGTACATCCTTTGTGCAGGGAAGAAACTCATTTAGTTCCCCTATTGTTGGACAGAAGTTTTGAGAGACACGACACAAGGAGGAAGGTTGTTTAAACCCTAATAGCTTAGATGGATCTGACTCCAGTTGACCTTCCATCAATAGTAATGCTCATTTATTATAAAAAAACAAGTCATTTATGGATATTATATGAGCGTTCATGTAGATTCAATATAGTCCTTTTTTCGATCCACAAGGATCAAGATCAAAGCTCAAATAGGCATTGGATCAAAAGTTTTTAGACGAGTTTAATCAAGTTTTGGGTTATCGGACATTTTTTACACCCTAGATCTGAGTTAGGAATGGACTCGGAGTGAGTTGGAGTGGCCGAACGGAGTAAGGCAGGAAGTCATAATTGAAAAGGAATGGGCCATGTAAAATGTCCCACTCTAAGTCATTAAGGCCTAACAATGACTGCTCCGATGGTCCAGCCAGAGTGCAATAGGGCAGCACCAATACCCCCAATTCCTTTGATGCCCTTTTCAAGGGCAGTCTCATGTCTCCTGTCTCATGTCTCGTGTCCACTCCCAGTCAACCCCCCTTCCTCCCTGAGTCCCATTTCATCAACAACAATTCCCTAAAACCAAATATTTCTTCACAAGATTTTGGATTTCTTCACAACGCTGCATACAAACAACAACAACTTGATATTTTTTATATATATTTTAAATTTTTTTATTAATAAAACATGTTGATGAAAAAGACAGGCCACGCGCTTCTTCCCACATATTAAAGCATCAACACTAAATTTTTGTATTCTTTTTGGTCTGTGAGACCTTAAATGTTTTTTCTTAAATAAAGTATTTGACGAAAAGATTTTGGACATTGGAAGAAGAAATTTGGTGAAAGGGGGGCGAGTGGATGAATACAGTGGGTACACGCGCTGTAAAGAGAGCGTGGGAGAAAAGAATGTTTAAAAACAACATATGACTCCCCCATTTTCTTTCTCCCTCACAAGTCTTTCTTTCAGAATCTCTCTCTCTCGAAAAAGTCTCCTTCTCTCTCTATCTCTCTCTCTCTTTTTTTTTTTTTTTTTTTCTCCTCGAGTCATTCTCTATGCTTCTTCATCGTCTTCTTCTTCACAAACGCCTACTTCAGTTAGGCAATTCCACAAACACCTAACACACCCTCTCGTTCCTCCTCCTCCACCACCCACACCTTTTCCGGCCAGATCGCCGGCCTCCGCCATGCACCTCTGGGGACTTCGCACCCCCATCTTGCTGCAGGCGGCCTTTTCCTGCTGAATGCCAGGGGAAAACCACCGGCGCCGCCATGACGGTCAAGATAAACCGCCATCATCGCACCCAACCTCATATCAACCTCAATCTCTGGTTCTTCTCCTGATTCTTCATAACCAAGGCGAACCCATTGTTGTGTCACTGTTTTGCCTTACTTGAGAGAACATGGCCACTCCCAATTCCACCCCCATTGATTCCTCTTCGGGTGACGAAGCTGCAGCCAAGGCCATGCACAAGCGTTACGAAGGTTTGGTCACTGTTCGGACCAAGGCTATCAAGGGCAAAGGAGCTTGGTACTGGGCTCATCTTGAACCCATTTTGGTGCCTAATCCCGACACTGGTCTGCCCAAGGCGGTTAAGCTCAAGTGTTCTTTGTGTGAAGCCGTGTTTTCAGCGTCCAATCCATCGAGGACTGCTTCCGAGCATCTGAAACGCGGCACTTGCCCCAATTTCAGCTCCGCTTTGAGGCCCATTTCGACGGTATCGCCTTCTTTAGCTCTGCCTCCTTCGCATAATCATAGAAAAAGGAGTGCCCATATGGGTGCTCCCTCTTCATCGTACCATGTTAGTTCGCTGGCTATGGTTGATTCTCCCCGCTTCTGCGGAGAATTGGGGTACTCTTCGCCGCCACCGGTGCAAAACCCAGTTGGGAGTGGTGGGGAAAAGGTGTTATCACACCATCAGTTAGTGTTATCCGGTGGGAAGGAGGATTTAGGTGCATTGGCAATGTTGGAAGATAGTGTGAAGAGGCTTAAGAGTCCTAAGGCTTCGCCGGGACCAGAATTAAGCAAGGAACAAATCAATTCTGCGCTTGAATTGCTTGCGGATTGGTTCTATGAGTCTTGTGGCTCAGTTTCATTTTCGAGCCTCGAGCACCCAAAGTTCCAGGCTTTTCTTAACCAAGTCGGGTTGCCCTCTGTCTCTAGGAGGGAGTTTTCGGGGGCACGGCTTGATACAAAGTTTGACGAGGCCAAGATTGAGTCTGAAGCCAGAATTAGAGATGCCATGTTTTTTCAAGTTGCTTCTGATGGGTGGAACAGCAAGAATTTTGGTTTTTCTTCAGGGGAAGAGAATTTGGTTAAGTTTACAGTTAATCTTCCGAATGGGACTAGTGTGTTTCAGAAGGCGGTGTTCACTGGCGGATCAGTGCCATCTAAGCATGCAGAGGAGATATTGTGGGAGACGATCACTGGTATATGTGGGAGTGTTGTGCAGAGGTGTGTAGGGATAGTTGCGGATAAGTATAAGGCCAAAGCATTGAGGAATTTGGAGATTCAGAATCATTGGATGGTTAATCTCTCTTGCCAGCTTCAGGGGTTCATTAGTTTAATCAAGGATTTTAGCAAAGAGCTTCCACTTTTCAGCATTGTCACTGAAAAGTGCTTGAAGCTTGCGAATTTTATCAATATCAAGTCTCAAGTTAGGCATAGTTTCCACAAGTTCCAATTACAGGAGCTTGATCATGTTGGGTTGCTTCGAGTTCCCCCTTCCAAATGCGATAACATGAAGAATTTTGTGCATGTTTATGCAATGTTGGAGGATATAATGAGCAACGCCCAGGTACTACAATTGGTTGTGATGGATGAATCATATAAGGTGATATGTGTAGAGGATCCAGCTGCAAGGGAAGTAGCAGATATGATTCAAGATGTGCGGTTTTGGAATGAGCTCGATGCAGTTCATTCGCTAGTAAAGCTTATTAGAGAAATGGCTCAAGAGATTGAGGTTGAGAGACCTTTAGTTGGGCAATGTCTTCCTCTTTGGGAGGAGCTGAGAACAAAAGTAAGGGAATGGTGCGTGAAATTTAACATCGATGAGGAGCCTGTTGAGAAGATAGTTGAAAAGCGGTTCAGAAAAAACTACCATCCGGCCTGGTCAGCTGCATTTATACTTGACCCCTTTTACTTGATGAGGGATACGAGTGGGAAATATCTTCCACCATTCAAGTGCTTGACACATGAACAGGAGAAGGATGTGGATAAGCTCATAACCCGTCTGGTTACAAGGGAGGAAGCTCATATTGCATTGATGGAACTTATGAAATGGAGGTCGGAAGGGCTTGACCCACTTTATGCACAGGCTGTTCAGGTTAAACAGCAAGACCCTGTGACAGGAAAGATGAAAATTGCCAACCCTCAGAGCAGTAGACTTGTGTGGGAAACTTGTCTGAAAGATTTTAAGTCATTGGGAAAGGTTGCTGTGAGGCTCATCTTCCTCCATGCAACAGCGTGTGGGTTTAAGTGTAATTGGTCTTTCATGAGATGGGTTTGTGTCCATGGTCACTCCAGGGTGGGCCTAGACAGGGCTCAGAAGATGATATTCATTGCAGCTCATGCTAAGCTTGAGAGACGGGATTTCTCTAGTGAGGAAGAAAAGGATGCAGAACTGTTTGCCATGGCAAATGGTGAGAGTGACATGCTCAATGAGGTCTTTGCTGATGCACCCTCAGTGTAATGTTTTTCTTTTTAACTCGTGTAGAATTCTAAAATTGTAGGATTTATTAAATTCTTTCCTCTACTTTTTCCCTTTGTCGTTGTTGTTTACTTCTAATAGAAGATTTTGAAGGAGTAGGGTTGGGAGGGAAGGATAATGAGAGAGAATTGAACAATGTATTGTTAGAACTTCATAGCCTCATGATTCACATGAATCTTCAATCTCCTGACCGACCATTATTTTGGGGTTTCTTGGGTTTGTAGAGAAGAAACTCTTTCTTGTTTATAAAGAAAAAAAAGTGGTCCAGGAACAGAACAGGAAGAATGTTGTAACATTTTGGTTAATAGAGTAATTTGTGATAAATAATACTTATAAGAACTTGTTTAATTTTGTATTTATTAATTTCAGAACCTGTGTTATCATGACCATTCTTTTTAATCCTTTTTTTTTCTTCTTCTTTTTCTAATGATTATAGAACTGGCATAATCAATTGATCATTTAGCTCATGGACTTGTTAGTAGCTTCTTTATTCTTTCTCTCATGTGTGGCATAGTTATCTTGTTCTTGTGATTTTAAATGCAGAATAATCTTCTTATATTAATTATTATTATTATTATTATTTTCGTTTTAATCTGTGTAATTCAGCTGCCAGACTATAGATAACAATGCTCTCATACATTAGATTACTTCCTAAAAAAGAATCCTTCCTGCCTTTGATTCTTGGATTGACAAACAATTCATTTTTTTTTTAAAAAAAAAATATTTCGTCTGCTGATTGCATAACTAAGGAAACTGGCCTTGGTTGTTGGAAGACATGGATGCAATGTTTCTGAAAATGTTACATCAAAACAAAGTGTGCTGTGGCTTGGGTCTATGCATCCAAAACACATGCCTGTTAGCTCTGATTCAACCCAAAAGAAGGCGATAAGATAGGAGTGTCCTTGTTATATAGATAATTAGAGTTGCAGGAATATTACAGGCTGGATTTCCTCATCATGATAATGCCCTACAGATTCACACCAAGATGAGTCCTCATGTAAGAACCATGTTTCTAGTGCTACCAGCTTTTTATATCATGACTCTAATTTATGATGTTCAATTATTGATTAGTTCCTGAATCAAATTACTATATTGCTAATGCAAGTTCTTCTCTATATTAAGCATGATGTAGTAATTGTGGATGAAGTATAATTTCTTCATCTGTGGAAGTTCATTACAAACTACTGTTACAACTTTGTGGCATTTCTCAACTTGTTGAGTTTGAGTTATGTTTTTCCATCCTATACCTACAAAAAATCGAGGCCAAATTGTCTCTCAGATCCCTTAAAAAATAATTGTATTATGAACACAATAACCCATCTTAGCTTTACTTTCATCACAATTTGTTGATTTAAGTTGAGCAAAGATAAAAGATTTACCATTTTGCACTTTTTGCTGAACTTTCCATTGTATTCATTCTTTTTTGTGTTAAGGCTTTGTTGTCATCCCCCTTTTTCCCCACTGTGAGTAGCATGATCTCCTTTTCCAAGTAATAGCAGTTGGCATGGTCTTCCAAGTTCATACACCCGTGACTAAAATCGGTACTTGTATGGCTCTGTTGCATTGGCACTTCAAAATAAGAGTACTTGGGACAGGCCAGGCCTAAAGGGGATGGGTATAGGCATTATGCATTCAACATGCCTACTGCCAAAGATGTTCTCAACAGATGTGTTGTTTAAAAGAAGTGACATAAAATTTTCCTGATTGAAGAGAAGTTTATGAGATAGTCTCTTAGAATATTCATATGTTATGTGATCGTTTCAAAATGAGCCAAATGCTGATATTAACACTGTATTTAATTCTAGGTTATATAAGAAGAAAAAGTGAGCATTTTGACAAGTCAGTAGTTTCCTCCATGTCCTAAAATTGAGAGATTAGATGGATTCAATGTCTAGGGGTACACTCCTAGATCCAACATAAATACAAAATTCCATGTAAGGTGAGACCTCTATCCCACATCATTAAGCCGCATTCCTCAGAAGACTGTCTGCCTGCAGTTGGGTCCCCTCCTACATTTAGCTATTTAATAGGCACTTCCTAGCTGCTTACAGTCTGAGAACTTGGGATTCTTTCAACTTATAAGTGTTACCATAATTTCAATACTTCAATTTACACTAGATTTCAATTTTGAAGCTGGAAAGGACAATAGCTTTGGATCTTTTCAGAATTTGTCTACAAGATTGGAGGAATCATAACTCATTAGTTAGCACTACCAAGGAATCTGCTGAGAATTCTTATGAGCATGCTGCACTGTTTGATGATAGAAGCAGGCAATCCTGATATGCTTGGACTGTAGTGGCCACCATAAGATGCTTAATTGAACAGAGGACTTTAGAGTTTGTTTGAAAAAATTAATATTTTCAAAAGGACGCATAAATGGCACTAGTTCAGATATTTTTATGGTATCTTTCTGCCACAGAGAAGGGTTTACTTGAACTTGTTGGGTGGATGGCCAACCAGAATTGGTCACCACATTGGTCAACCTTGGAAGAACCCCAGAACGGATCTTTGTAGCTGAAGAAGCACTTCTCAACCATTATATCTCATCCATATCTCCAGGTGTATCTGTTTATGAAATTGTGAAGCCCCACCATGAAGAGTGGACATTTATCTTAGTGCTTGAGTTGCATGGTCAAAAAAGTGAAGAAGGGGCCTTTGCTCTGTGTGTGTGTGTATCTCCCTCTCTGTTTATTAGTTATTTATTCCTGCTAAACATCTTACTGATCATTTTTGGCTTATTTTTTAAACATTCTATTTAATGTGATGCCTTGGCTATCTGGCTGGGCCCTTTTCCAAACTTTTGATCTCCAGTTTGAAAATGGAGTTTTGCAGGGTTATTGGTTAGGTTAGTCATGATTGCTAAAAGGTCTTTGAGCAAACCAGAAGCAAAGGACAGTGTCGGCATGAGGAACGCAGAAGGTGACAGAAAGGGATTTGGCAACAGACTTGAACTGATGTTGCATGTTCTATATTTCAGCGAGAATTGTTGACTATAATTTAGCAGGTTGGTGGTTCTAGTGGAAGTAACTATATTTTATTTATCATATTTTTTATCTTGCTAATTTCCACACACACAGGATCACACACAATTGTACTTACACAAGCACACAAAGACTAACATCCTTTTTCATTACCTGTTTTGCTAGGGCCAAGATCCTAACATAAAACTGAAAAATGCCCACATTACGGTTCCAAATGGTTTGAAATTGGGAGGTAAATTAGCTGTACACACACATGCGTGTATGCTTACACATCTAAAATCATCACCAGCCCTATGGTTGTCTTATGTCACTATAATAATCTCAAGATACTTATAGAGTTTCAAGTCCCATAATGGCCAAGTGGTGAGGTGGAAGATTAGCCTATGAGATGAAAAAGAAGAAAAAGGAAAAGCAAACATGGAGTTTAACTATGTTGTTTTTTGTTTAATGGCAGATCTGTGGAGAAGTAATGTGCTATACAGTTTCTGGCAAGTTAGATATTCAAATCTGTGACTCATCTTTTTCATAATCCTTAAGACAAAAATGCACAAGATAAATAGGATAGCATATGGAAAAAAAGATACTGAAAATTTGAAATTACAGAATGCTAGATGAGGAATCAGATGTAATCTTACTGTGGTCATTTTCCCACCCTTTTATTATAGTATGACAGTGATCCTAGTTTTGAAATCCCATCACTCTTTGTTTACACGTTTGAATGCCATTATTAGAAGATATTTTCAAGAGCCATACCCATCATTTCCCCTTATCATAGGAACCTCCATAAAGTGGTTCCAACTCTTTGAACTACCACTCTTTCTCTCTCTCACACACACACACACACACATATGGGCTTGGGTTCACCCATTCACCTTCATGAGAAGTAAAAAGTGAAAAATACCAAGTGGATGTGTGAGTAAAAAGTGAAAATGATATGGGTTCTCACCTTTTCTGGTTGAGTGAAGTTATTAGAGTAGAATGAGTGTAGTGTTAATTTAACTTTTGGCTTGCCTTTGCTACTGATTTGGTGGAGAGACAGAGGGTCCTGTCGGCAAGGCTGAGCAATGCTGACTTCTCACCAACTAGAGGAAAACCTTTTTCACTTGTATGGTATGGTTTCATTGTTCACACTGCCCATGTCTTTGTAAAAGTAGAATGAGATATAATGATTAGTATAGGACAACTCTCTCTTTTCTACAAGAATCTTCACCTTTCAATGCTCCACCATAATTAAACTTCTTTTTTCACCTCTCTTTTCTTTCCCACCCAACACAACTATTGTTGTTGTTTGAATTTAAAGCCTATCTAAGAAAGAAATGTGACTTGATGTTGAAATGAATTGCTACTCTTCATTGCTTCTACCCCCTTTCATCTTTTCTATTTGTTGAATACTTTTTGGGGCTTATGATAATACTGACAAGTGCAGCCATGTGCTTAACACGGGACAAAGAACAATAGAACTGGATATATTTGCAATTATAGAATGCTGGGTTGGTTAAGTTGTTTGGTTAAGAGCGATACATTCAAGTTGAAGGCACTACAAGAACATGATGCTCCTCACTAAAACTTCATTTTTTTCTTCTGATAAAAAAAGGACATTATTAGGAGGCTGATTGAGCCCCAGGAAGAAAAATTGCATCATAATGGTCGCTTTTGTTGTTGGGAGGCTGATAGATTTAAAAGAACTATAATTTTGTTAGATAAAACAAGCTAATAAAGTGTTTTGAGACCCTGATTTGAGACAAGGCATATGGGAAAACAGTAGTGAAGGGGGGCATATGTGTTTTTTCCTCACATCAAGATGTCACTGGTGACATGTTTCTAGGACTTTTCATATGGGAAAACAAAAGAAACCATTTCTTTTTCACTCATTTAAAATCATTGTCTCTTTTTTTCTTTTTTTCTTTTTTTCTTTTCCTGCTGTTTGTAAAGATTACATGTGTAAGAATGTGATTAAGAGATAAATTCAAATTATGGGAACCCATGAAGCATAATTGCACACCACAGAGGAAGTTGTGTGGTAAATTTGTTTTGTACATTATGAATTTTAAGTGGGGGTTGACATTTGATTTGACTTGATGTTTATCATGGAAAATTATGTGGGAATTTTTCTTGGTATAAAGTCATCTCACATTGTATTGAAGATGTTTAATGCATTTGGGCATCACACATGGCACTGCTGCCTTTTTTAAGCACATATCCTCTTAACAGGTGGTGCTTTTATTGTTTGGTTGGCTTCAATGTGGAAAACCCAACAACTATACTACCTTTTTATGTACAATACAAGACAATATTAGGATTATTTATGAATGTTTCTATTAAATACGTATTAATAGATTTACATACAAAGGAAAAAAAGAGGTCTTTCTAGAAGAAAGAGTTGGCTTTTTTACTTTTTTTATCCAACTTATTTCTTATTCTATAAGATAAAAGTAAACTAAAAAATATATATAGAAAGAAAACAAGAGGAAAAGAAAAAGTAAACAAAATTTTATTTTTCTTTCTATTTTTCACTATCTTTGAAGTAAAGGATTTGATTTCCATCCCCATACAACCTAAGAGGATTCATTAATTCACTCTACCTATTTTAAAATTTGAAAATATTTATTAAAAAAAGAAAAATTAAACTCATGCCTTCATTCCCACTCCAATTCCCTCTTTAATCCAATAAAGTAGTCCCACTCAAGATGTTTTCATACTAGTTTTAGGTAAGAAAATCACATGCTAAAGTACTTTATGGTGTACACTGTTGCCTTTTTCATTATAAAATTTTGCCCTGAAAGTCTTGTCCCCATAAATTTCTCCACCAACCCCCACTTCCATTGGCTAGTTTCTTTATTTAAATCCTAAGGTAGAGGACCATTGTCCCTTGGGTTGATACTAAAATATTTTTTTATCTAATGATATGACAATATTAAAATGAAAGAAAATAAACTTAAAAGATTTGGGCATTGTTGTTTGTCTTTGTACCTTTTGGGTTTTTTAAGAGTTTTATTTTCCATCTATCTCTTTTGTACAAAATGTTATCATTGTGTTTGGAATGATGAGATTTGAATGGAAAAGAAAAAGATTTGAAGTCTTTGTGGAATGGAGGGAATTAATACAAGGAAAAGATTAAAGGATTGGACTAGAGAATTTATAATTTTTATTTTTATTTTTTATTTAGGTTTGATTTTAGAAAATTAAGAAAAAATGTTTTTTTTTTCATATTTAGTTTTATTATAACCAATAAAAAAGAATATAATTAAAATTAATTTAAAATTTATATTTTTAAAATATTTAATGTTTATGTATAAGAATTAAAATAAGTAAAATGAATAGTTGACATCAATTTTTTTTTTTTTATAAATTTTTGGAACCCACTTTGTGAAAATAAATTAGGAAACAAAGTATGATAGTGATTGGATATGGAAGTTGATTAATTAATATGAGGAAGAAGGGGGTTGACTAACCCTAACTCAACAATTCAAATATAAGATCACTTGTTTCACGCAAACAAATCATCTTGGTGATACTTTCTCCTTATGGAAGATTGACTTTATATGGCTATTAAAATGGAATCATTAAGGTAGGCCAGTTAGGTGATAAAGTTCCAAACAAGGTGAAATCAAAGACAATTTTTGGACAACACTTCTTGAAAAATAATAATATACCTACTTACTCTCTCTCTCTCTCTCTCTCTCTCTCTCTCGCTCTCTCATATGATTTCTTAACAACATCAACCTCTCTCTCTCTCTCTCTCTCTCTCTCGCTCTCTCATATGATTTCTTAACAACATCAACTTATTATTCCCAAAAAGTTTAAACATATTTGGGAATTGTTTTCTCATCTTGAAAAGATGTTTGATAATTTTTTTTTTTTTGATAAAATATAACTTTTTGAGGACTTGTTTGAAAATTAGGTGATTTCTAAGAATATATTTTATGTTTTTATTTTTTATGTTACTTTAAAATATAAATTTATAAATATGAAAAATAAAATATTATTTTTAAAAATATAAAAAATTAGGTTGAGAATATTTCAAATTCTTAACCAGAATTCTATTTTAGAAATTATAAAAAAATTATTTTTGAGAAATGTTTTTGAAATTTTTTCCAAAACAAACCCTTTATTTCTTAGTTTGTTTTAAAAATAATTTCTTTTATATTTGAAGGAAACCTACATTAAATTTTTATTTCTATTTTTACCTCCAAAAATTCAAAATTATAATGGACATATATTCAATTTTTAATTTGTAAACACAATCATATCTTTGTGCACCTTTTTCTTAATGGGTCACATGTGGGGCTATCACCTAAAAGCATGAATATTCCATCTCACCAAAAGGCCCTTTTTCATAATTTTTATTTTCTACTTCACAAAAAATAAATCAATGCCCCCATCAAATCTTCACTTTATCTCATCTACTAATCATGATTACCTATGATCATTACAAAAAAACAATTATGATTTTCTCATATTCTTCCAATTTTGTAATTGCTTTTTGGTACAAAACAAAATGATGACCACACCTAAACATACCACTTTAATAAATTTCCAAGTAGACAAGTTCCTCTTATTGGTCAAAGAATAATGCTTTAGCTAGGGTTAAGTAAGGTGATTAATTTTATAAATAAAACTTGTATTAGTAATTATTTAATTGGCTTGACAAAAAAGTATGCATCCATTCGCTTAGTGGGATTAATCTTCGATCACTTGAATCGATAATGAGAATTCCTCTTTCCTTTCTGCTCTAAATGATTACTTTTGTTCTGTTTGATTTTGTCTAATATGATAGTTAAAAGAAGGTAAAGAGTGATAGTTTGTCATTTATTAAAGTAAAAATAAGATTGATTCGATTGATTTTTGAATAAAAATTCGTCAAACTGATAAGATCAATTCATATGCGGCCAAACCGGCCAAACCGACCAAATTTTATTAAAGAATCAAACTAAATCAAGTATAGAAAAGTCAAATTAGTTTAGCAGGATAAATCAATTGAATCTAACTTCAACACATATTTTAGACAACTAAAAATGAAAAAGTCGTTTTTCTTCCTTTTTTTTTCCTCAATGTTTTTCAACGAAAACCCGTTAAAGTAGATTTTTGTTAAGAGTTGCATATGATATTCACTCAAACTTCTCTTCAAGTTGATGAGATTAACCCACTTGCATGATATTTTGGGAAGCATAATCTCTTAACTTCATTTCTATGAATTTAAGTTGCATTTGGTGGTTCCAACATCATATAAGAAAACTAAAAATTTCCCCCCTCTACACAATCATAAGTCCACACATAAGTAATTGATGGTATGAACCAAATCATAAATCAAATAATTGAAATAAATAGAGAATAATGCAATGTGATCTATACACAATAAATAATCATTTATTATAAAAGAGAACAACAATCAAAAGCATCATTTCCTAAGAAAATTCATTAAATAAACAATTAAATCAATAAAATAATACAAATTTCACCATAGGTGCAATCATAATGCATCAAGTCAAGCCTTAGAAATTATAATCAATAACATCAAAATCATAGGCAGTTTTATACAAATTCAAAATTTACAAAATTCAAGTTTTTTTAATATTTAAAATTAAAAAAATGATAAATTAAGTCCTCATTCGAATACATTTTTTAATTTCTATTTTTAAAAATAAAAATAATAATACTTTGTATATAACATATAGTAACTTTTATATAAAAATATAAATTTATTTTATATATTTAAAAGTTATTTTTAATATTTTTAATATTTTAAATAGTATCTTAGTTTTTAAAAAAAAATAATTTTTTAAAAACCATTATTAATTTAAAATTAAGTTTGGAAAGATTCTTATATTTTATATAAGAGTTATTATGATTTTTTGTTTTTAAAAATAGAAAATAGGAAGTGTTTCTGAACGGACAATAAGCCCAAAGACCCGTACTTCATCACCATTGTGGCTAAACGAGTGGGTTGGATTATAAGATTGAGTGGCTACCCAAACCAATCTTAAGCCCAGAACCCAGCTCAAACCAACTCAGCCCAATCCTGAAATCCAATCCCAACCCAAACCCCACAGACCAGTCCAAACTGCAAGCCTTTCTTAACCCAGCCCAAACCACTTCCAACCAGATTCACCTCAGTCAAAAACCCAACCTTGTATGGTCATTCTTTATTTTCAAAATTAAAAATTACAAATATGTTTAAAAATTCATGTTTTTAATTTTTTAAAATATTAAAGCGAATGAATGCATAGGCAAGAAGCTTAGATATGAGAATCCATTCTCCAACTCCTTTTTGTTTTTTTTTTTTTAAATAAGGCTACATTTGATTTTGGAAAATTTGAGGAAAAATATGAAAGAAAGAAAACAATGAATAAAAAAAAAAAGAAGAAGAAAGAAAAAGTGAAGAAAAATTAAAAAAATTAATTTAAAATTAATAAATTTTTTATATGCTATTATAAACTTATTTAACTTATTTAAACTCTTTTATATAAAGATTAAATAATTTAGAATTATTATTTTTAATTATATTCAATTTTATATCATATTTTCCATGTTAAAAACAAAATATGAAATATAATTTCTCTTTTCATATTTTTTATTTTTATTCTTTAATATTTCTCAATAGCCAAACATAGTGTAGAAAAATTGACTATACAGAGAAAGTGTTTGATTGAAGCCAACACTAAGGTGGACCACTTCATTCCTCATGTCATGGGAGCAATAAAAGCCACACTCTTTCCCCTCTACAAGGCTTAATAGTTAAAACATTAATATTTATTAAATATAAAAAAGTTAATATTTTTATTTTTTTTAAAATAACCTTATTTTTTAAATAGTTTTAGAAAATTATATTTATGTTGACTTTATTTTTCTTAACGGTTTACATTCTTGTAATTGAAAAAAAAAAAAATGTTAGGATAGACATTTCACATGATTGTTTCAAATTTTGAACAAATGAATTGCTTTTGTGGAACTATAGATAGGGGGTTGGGTTTGAATAGGTGCTTTGCTATTAATTTGAGATGGTTCGTCATAGATGCTAGTTGCTCTCTTGATTTATTATTATTATTTTTTTATTATTATTTTTCAATATTTTCAATAAGCGAACAAATACACATGTAACAATGAATGCACCGACACTCTTCTAATAAGATAATCAATATAATTTACGTGCAAATGAGCCACCATCCCCTAACTAGGATTTTCAAGACATTTCAATTACTAAAAACACATTTTCACATATTCATTAAAACCAAAATCAAATAAGAATTTATTTCACATATTTCCAAAAATTAACTGATCAAACTTCAACCTATTTCTTCAATCACCAACACATTAAATCACTTAGAATTTCATAATTTAAGATAACACAAATGTAAAGAAAGATTAAAGATAAAGAGACAATGCCACCAAGATTTAACGTAAAACATCTTTGAAGAAATAAAAACCCATGGAGTCTACAAGAATTAAAAGCATCCACTCAATTAAGTATAAGGATTTACCTAACTCAAGTCCATTAAGATTACTTGATTAGCACTTTTTGGCTTTAACTACTTGACTTCTTTTTTCAAAGCATATTCAGAGTCCATACTAATCCTATTCTTGAATCTATATAAGTAGAAATTTGGGTTTTACCCCATAGATGATGAATATGAGAGTAGGAATGGAACCTACACTAATCAACCATTTTTTAATTAAATTTTCTCACATGAAAGAAAATTTTCAACTCAATACCCACAAATTTTCTCTTAAGCCAAACAACCCCAAATTAGGTAAAGAAATTGAAATTTAAGGAGACAACCTAGCTCTCACAATCATGTTACCCTCATATGGAAACAAAGCTTAAATAGAAGGGTTTTAATTTCCATATCCAATGACTCAAATTAGGTTAGAAAAAATGAATTTTTGATAGGTGTGATCAAAATGTGATTGATCAAGTGAGACTGAGAAATTCTAGGTAATAGATGTAATATCGTTTTTTAGTGTGATCGATTAGAAAGTGAGCCAATTGATTTAAAACACAAAATGTGACACTCTTAATCTTTAATTTTCATTTTCAACAAAAGAATAAAAGTTTAAAACTTGGATGATTAATTGAGACCATCCATCACCTCAAAACCACTTAGCGTCTCCTCTAGAAATCTTCAATCATGATCGACTTAGAAATGACAAGAATTAAAGGGAGGATTTGAAGCAATTGAGCTAGGAGCAATGGGAATTTTGATTAGAAATTGGTAACACACAAAAACACTCAAAATCTCTCATTTTGGCAACTACGAGACAAAACCCTTAATAAAACAAAATAATACAAGTATGCAATATGCCCCACCTACTCTCATACAAGGCATACACACACTTAAACTTAAAACTTAGGAATCACACAACTTGCAACCAAAACTCGACAAAGAAAAAACTTACTAGCACCAACACAACTAATAATAAAACAATAACAATAATTATCCAACAATATCAACCTATAGAAATCTCTCCATTTTTTGTCCAAAAAAGAGACAAAGAGAAGAAAGATATTAATATATTTAAACACATGAAACTAAATTCACAATAGGTAAAAAAGCAAACCAATAAAAAGAGAGCATTCATTTAGACCACCTATGCTCTAATATACACTCAATAGCTATTTTATGTAAACATATATAAAAAAATATTCAAATTGGGTCTCCTTCCCTAACCTCAACCATGGGATTAGACAAGAAATCATGATTAAAAGCTCTACTAAAATGGATTTTTAGAAGTATGAAAAACCGAGATTAATCATCAAATTGCAAACATTATACACCTTAACAAAGGTATCTCAAAATATAATAAAAAAACTAAAAGAAGATCCTTGTGGTCTTCACCCTAGGATTATGTCCTAAACCCTCTAACAACCACTTTCCTAGTACATGACTTGGAGCAATAGAGAGAAACAAATCCAAAGTGTGAAATATGGGTGAAATAAAGAACCAACCAAATAAAATGCAAGAACCAAAATTTGTATATTGAATTTTTTGGAATAGAGAGATTTGAGCCAAATATTGGAGAACCAATCAAAACCAAGCTAAAATAAATGACGATCAAAATATAACCAACTATACCTTTCAAAATGAGGATGACTCGAAACATACCTAAAACTGAAATGGAGAAAGAACCACATCCTAAAGCCAAGGCATCAATGCAGGGGTGATATGAAGGAAAACTCTAGTGAATGAGAAGAATAAAAGCTAAAACCAGTTAAAAGCAAACAATCATTACAAGAAAGCTCCAGGGATGATGAATGAAAAGAGGTTTGAGCTTTCGAAGGAAACCATTGATGGAGGTTTGTTTGGTTATGGTGAAGATGAGGGCAATATGATCGTTTTGCTTTAAAAATAGACGATCATTATTGTTGATTGATTGAACTATTCCAAAAATCATAAAAAATGAGCAAAAAACAACTTTAAAAAAAGAATAAGCAAGATGTTGAAAGCAAAATTAATGAGCTAGAACAAAAATTTGAAATAAAAATGAATGAAACTCAAAATGAGAATCATTTAGCATTTGGTCATTTATATTCAAGGTTAAAAAAAGATATTATTAACACTCTATCAATCGATTTCTATCTAAGAAAAGCTCACTTATAAGTCTATAAATAGCTGACAATGATAGATAATTTCCATTTTTAAGACTATATATATTTATGAACTAAAAGTCATTATGAAACAAAACAACCATTTGCAAGAATGCAAAAGAAACAAATCTTCATAAAAACATCTATCATAGTTAAAACATGGAGAAGAAGAATATGAGGAAATACTAATAAACAAAAAAAACAGAGAAATAAGAACCAAGAAGAAGAAGCAAAGCAACTGTGGACCTTGCATTTTTAGCTCGATGTGTTCCCACTTGATTAGCGAGACTCGTTTTTTTCTTTATTTGGTGAAAAATATGATTTTTAGAAAAGACTTGGAGTCGCCACTTATTTTTGTTTTATTTTTTTTTAAGGAAAAACAAAATAAGAAAGAAAACCCTAAGTGTGACTTCTTATTTGAAAAAGACGATATGTGAAAAACCAAAATTGGGTTCGAGGATCAGGTTACTTATTGGGAAGTTACGGTAAATACCGTAGCACCCCTCTAAGCCCCTAAAAAATGGGTTTCTACTAAATAAAGTGAAACAAACATGACAATTAACTAGGAGATCAATGGATACCAAAATGATCATAGTTCAAAAACAAATCATGATAACGAAATAATAAACAAGGTGAGGGTGAGAGCGTACCTTGGTAGCAGGTAATAAAATGTTGTCATGAAAACAAGGTTAGTATATAATAACAAGTGTAAAAAATCTCACACAAAACCAAATCAAAATAAACAAAATCAATCGCAATTCACCTGATTTTTTTTTCAAAAGAAATTTTATGAATGTTGGGTCCCCACCAAAGCCCAATTTATTTTGCATGAATTAATATCACAAATTCCATTATTTGAAATTATGAAAATTACCTTCACACTTATTAAAAATCAAAGAAGACAAAAAATTATTTTAAAAATCAAAGAAAATTTGCGAAAGTGTTTACCTAAAATGAAAAATAGCAAGTTTATTTGAAAATGAGATTTTCCGTGACTTAAAACCTTAGATGAAGGATGAAAAGTAGTAGAATTAAAAAAAATATATTTGAAAACTGGAGAGGAATTATTTGAAAGAAAACTAGAGTTTTGAAAATTATGTGAAAATTGCAATTTCAAAAATTGGAATTCTAAAAAATTGTTCGAGGATGGAATTTTGGAAAATTAAATTTGAAAATTGGAATTTTGGAAAATTATTTCAAAAATGGAATTTTGGAAAAATTAATTTGAAAATTGAAATTTTGGAAAATTGAATTTTGAGAATTAAAGTTTTGTAAACTAAATTTGCAAATTGAAATTTAGGAAAATTGAATTATGAGAATTAAAGTTTTGTAAACTAAATTTTAAAATTGAAATTTTGGAAAGTTGAATTTTGAGAATTAAAGTTTTGTAAACTAAATTTTAAAATTAAATTTTAGAAAATTGAATTTTGAGAATTAAAGTTTTGTAAACTAAATTTTAAAATTGAAATTTTGGAAAATTGAATTTTGAGAATTAAAGTTTTGTAAACTAAAATTTAAAATTAAAATTTAGAAAATTATTTCGAAAATGGATGCTTTGAAAATTAAATTTGAGAATTGGGATTTTGAAAAATTATTTGAAAATGGAATCTTTGACAATTAAATTTGAAAATTAGATTTTTGAAAAGTATTTAAAAAAAACGAAATTTAAGAAAATATTTGAAAATTAAATTTTTGAGAATTTATGTGAGGATGAAGAATAAAAAGGATGGGGTGTGGCTAATGGGTGGTGCATTGGAAGGGTGGCCATGCATGTCATGCTAGAGACAGAGAAATGGTCCCGAAGGTAGAGAGGTGCTGACAGGTACTATTGCTGCTATTGATTGCTGTTTTATAGTTGTTGTGATTGAAGTAGGCTGGGAAACAGATTATACTAATCCAAGGGCAAGCCTGAGGTCCTTTTGTCGATGCTTTAAGGGAAATGTAGTTGGGTAGAGGGATTTCACAATTGAAGGACCTTTCATGGAAAACATTGGTGCACTTATAGCTTCCTGTGATATTACCTTGACAATAACATTTGGATTCAATCCCACTTTCTCACCAAGAAGCAACCTTAAGAAAAAGAGGCCATCATACTTCCCATCACCATGTTGACAACAAGTTTCATTGCAGCTCCATTTCCAAAACTCCCAAGGAAAAATCTTGACTTTCCCATGATGTCTGAGAGTGGAGCAACAGTTTCATACAGAGATTTGTCACCGACTGAAAGAAATATTAGTTGTCCATCTTTTGCTGGCTTTTTAGAGCCTGAAACCTTTCCCTGGACCAATTCCACTTGCAGCATCATGCTTCCTTCCACAAGAAAAATGACATCCAAATCCCAAAACTAAAAGTTTCCCTTTTGTTTCACTTCCCACCACTGAAGTACCCAAAATGATAATTTTCATTAAATTGAAAACAAAAACAATGCTTGAATCCAAGAACTGAAAACCCACTACGACTCAAGGAATCCGAAAATGAGAAATAATGTCCAAACCTGATAACCAAAACCTCACCAATTCTTTAAGCAATAGCCAATTTAAGGAAAATGGAAAACCTTCAGACTTAGAAAAAATAATGAACCAACACCACTCGGATAGAGCAATAAATGAAAATCTAAAAGAATCCAACGCTAGAACCATCAATTGACAGAAACTTAAGGATCAATTCTCCCAAACAGAGACCTTCCTTAATCTATAAACTTCAACAAGCGAACTCAATACTAGAAGCAACGGCATTTTAACACATACATTTGCAAACAAACATCAGAAATCTGAACGACATCCAATTGCGAGCCGTGTCAATATTCAAAAACCCACCAACGTAAATAACCCATTTAACTAAAAACTCTGTTGTACATGAACCAACTGTTGAGATATTAGGAATGTTTAAATATTAGGAAAGTTGAGATATTAAGAATATTGAGATATTAGGAATATTGAGATATTAGGAAAGTTGAGATATTAGGATATTAGTTGTTATTTCCTTATATCATTCTTTCCTTGTATTATTCATTCCCATTCTTAGAATGGTGATTACGCTCTATATATACTCTGTACATGAACGAATGAAAGTATGAATGGAAAAAACTACCATTTATCAATTTGAAGATGGTATCAGAGCCATGGAACTGAAATCCTGGATATTTTGTCGCTATGGTAGTCCGACAGCGATCATCCATCCTAAGATAAGCCCTAATATTGATAAGTCAACCTTCAAATGCACTCACTGCAATAAGATTGATCCCACCAATCTGGATATCCCACAATTTCAAAGCAACGACTCTTGGTATGACCAAGAAAACAATGAGGAACCGAGGGTTTGAACCATGGACCTTTAGATCATGTTTAGGCTATCAACACTTTGTTATTAATGATAATAATCGTGATCAACGAAAGAAGGATTCCAAGAAAACCTCGATTGCAACTGTTGTCGAAATAAAAACAGAGGCTAATGTTACTGAGAAAGCCTCTGCATTGGTAGCCGCTACAAATCATGGTGGTAAGTTTTTAAATACTTTTACACCTGTTATTAATAGTGCATGGATAATTGATTTTGGTGCTACAGATCATATGACTTTTGATTCTAGACAGGTTTCACCCCTTAGACCTTCTTCACAAAAAATTGTTTCCACAGCCAATGGTAATACAACCCCAGTCATTGGGGAAGGATCCTTAACTCTTACTGATACTTTGAATTTGGATTTTGTTTTAGTTGTTCCATCTTTAGATTACAATCTTTTGTCAGTTTCTCAAATCACCGTAACCTTATCTTGTATTGTCATTTTTTGGCCTGAATTTTGTGTGATTAAGGACATCCAAACAAGACAGACGATTGGTTGTGTTATTAAGCGGGGAAAACTCTATTACTTGGACTTGCAGTCAAAGGATTCAAATAAGTTGCAACAAGCCTTGATGGCAGATGGATCTGAGGGGGAGAAGAAAAAGTCTGAAATTTGGTTGTGGCATCGACGTCTGGGACATGCTTCCTTTGGTTATTTAAAAAAATTGTTTCCTAGTTTGTTTGCAAATAGTGATATTTCTGGTTTCCGTTGTGATATTTGTGAATTGGCTAAAAGCCATCGTGTTTTGTTTCCGTTAATTTTGAACAAAAGTCCATTTCCTTTTATGGTTATACATTCTGATGTTTGGGGCCCATCCAAAGTCCCAACTTTGAGTGGCTCACGTTGGTTTGTTACTTTTATTGATGATTGTACTAGAATGACATGGTTATGCTTGATGAAGACCAAAGATGAAGTGAACTTGTTGTTTCAAAAATTTCATAAAATGATTGAAACTCAGTACAATGCAAAGGTTCGGGTTCTGCGTAGTGATAATGGTGGAGAATATCAAAGTTCTGATCTTCAAAAGTATTTGGAAGGACATGACATCATTTATCAGACTACTTGTTCCAATACACCCCAGCAAAATGGAGTCGCTGAACGGAAAAATCGGCACTTGTTAGAGGTTGTTCGTGCTTCCTTGATAGCAGCAAAAACACCGATATCTTATTGGGGAGAAGCAATCACATCTGCAGCATACTTGATCAATCGGGTACCTTCCAACTCAATTAACTTCCAAACACCTCTCCAAGCTCTTACTAATGTCGTAGTTGCCCCAACTGTCCCAAATCTACCTCCTCGTGTTTTTGGTTGTGTGGCATTTGTGCATCTACACAAACACCAATGCACCAAGTTAACTTCTCATGCATTGCAATGTGTGTTTGTTGGATATGCATTGCACAAAAAGGGATATCGATGTTACCATCCTCCAACTCGACAAATGTATATTACAATGGATGTGGTGTTTCATGAAGATTTGATGTATTTTTCATCTGAGTCTGAACTTCAGGGGGAGTACCATAAGGAAATTCAGACTCTTGATTATGATTATCATATCTCTGAGGAGAATGAATCTGGACAATCTGAACTAGTGAACCAAGAAGCGGGTGAGTTGGATATGAGTGGTCAACAATTTGGGTCTGAAGATGTCTTCACTGAAATACCAAACCAATTGTCGTCTGTTGAAGGTGTTCTTAATTTGGAACCTGATCCATTCATGAAACGGTTGCCACACCGTCATAATAGAGGTATTCCTAAACCCACATATGAACCTGAATTGTCTACCAAAGTCAAATATCTCGTGAGCAACTATGTGTCTAACCATCGTTTTGTCTGAATCAAATAAGTCATTTGTAAATCAATTATCTACTGTAGCTATTCTTAATAGTGTGCAGGAAGCCTTAGCTGATCCAAGGTGGAAAGCAGCTATGAATGAAGAGATGAAATCATTGCAGAAGAATGAAACATGGGAACTCGTAGAATGTCCACCAGGAAAGAAGCCAGTTGGGTGTCGTTGGATCTATACTGTGAAGTACAAGGCAGATGGTAGTATTGAACGATTTAAAGCAAGACTGGTAGCAAAAGGGTACACTCAAACTTATGGAATTGACTACACAGAGACATTTTCACCTGTAGCTAAGATCAACACAGTTCGAGTATTACTGTCTTTAGCTGCAAACCTAGATTGGCCATTACAACAGTTCGATGTGAAAAATGTCTTTTTGCACGACGAGTTATCTGAAGAAGTATATATGGATCTTCCACCAGGATGCATGGTGTCAGAAAAGCAATGTCAGAAGGTGTGCAAATTGAAGAAGTCATTGTATGGGTTGAAGCAATCCCCGAGAGCATGGTTTGGAAGGTTCACAAAGTCAATGAGAGCTTTTGGCTATCGTCAAAGTAATTCAGATCACACTTTGTTCCTGAAAAAGCAACATGGTAAGATTACCGCACTCATCGTATATGTGGATGACATGGTAGTTACAGGAAATGATCCTGAAGAAAGAAAAGCTCTGCAAAATTATCTATCTAGAGAATTCGAAATGAAAGATCTAGGTCATCTGAAATACTTTCTTGGGATTGAAGTTTCTCGATCAAGTGAAGGAATTTTTCTATCTCAAAGAAAGTATGCCTTAGATCTTTTACAGGAGACTGGAATGTCGGGATGTCAACCTGTTAATACACCAATAGAAGAAGGTCTGAAATTGTGTGTTGAGCCTAATCAAGTATCAACCGATAAGGGAAGATACCAAAGACTTGTGGGGAGATTAATGTACTTAGCTCATACAAGACCAGATCTTGCTTATGCATTGAGTGTAGTGAGTCAATACATGCATAATCCTGGAGAGC
Organism: Vitis vinifera; assembly: GCF_030704535.1. Classification (NCBI taxonomy): domain Eukaryota; kingdom Viridiplantae; phylum Streptophyta; class Magnoliopsida; order Vitales; family Vitaceae; genus Vitis; species Vitis vinifera. The sequence continues at coordinate 18,631,366 of NC_081820.1, read as the reverse complement.
AACATATGAATGTAGTTATGCGTATTTTGAGGTATTTGAAGAATGCTCCTGGGAAGGGAATTTTGTTCGCTAAAAATGTTAATCATCAGAGTATAGAAGTATATACTAATGCTGATTGGGCCGGTGCAGTGGATGATAGGCGATCTACATCTGGTTACTTTACCTTTGTAGGTGGTAATCTTGTGACATGGAAAAGTAAGAAGCAGAATGTCGTCGCTCGTTCAAGTGCAGAAGCAGAATTTAGAGGCATGTCTCTAGGACTTTGTGAGACATTATGGCTAAGACTTCTCTTATAGGATTTAGGTTACCTATCTAGGCAACCAATCCAATTGTTTTGTGACAATAAAGCCGCATGTGACATTGCTCATAATCCAGTACAACATGATCATACAAAGCATGTTGAGGTGGATAGATTCTTCATTAAGGAAAAGTTGGATGATAAGATTGTGGAATTGCCTAAGATTCGATCAAAAGATCAATTGGCCGATATCCTCACTAAAGTTGTCTCAAGTCAAGTGTTCTCAAAATTTTTAGACAAGTTGGGCATGTGTGACATCTATGCACCAACTTGAGGGGGAGTGTTGAGATATTAGGAATGTTTAAATATTAGGAAAGTTGAGATATTAAGAATATTGAGATATTAGGAATATTGAGATATTAGGAATATTGAGATATTAGGAAAGTTGAGATATTAGGATATTAGTTGTTATTTCCTTATATCATTCTTTCCTTGTATTATTCATTCCCATTCTTAGAATGGTGATTACCCTCTATATATACTTTGTACATGAACGAATGAAAGTATGAATGGAAAAAACTACCATTTATCAATTTGAAGACCAACAACTCCATTAGCGAACGTATCAAAACGAGAACTACTTTTTTCACCTAAAACTTCCTCGTATGAGAACCATTAGCCCCATTTGTGGACCGCTCACGAAAAATCAAGCCCTACCCAATTAAAAACAACCATTGTACTACAAAACCCATGAATGACAAAAGCCCCGTTTTACCAAGACTTACTACCATAGTCTCGGTTGAAGAACAAAAAGGAGGCGAAAAAAAATTATTTTTTAGGGTCAATGAAGTACCTCTTGGAGAAATTTTCCCAAAAGATGTCACATAGCTGGTTGGAACCCTTGCAAGAACCACACCCATTTGCTCTGTTTTTACATTGACTTTCAAATCCGAATGCCCTCAGTTCTCTGTTTTTTCCTCTCCACTTCTTTTGCTCCGTTACTCTTCCTTTAGACTTTCTTTAGCCATTCTCTTTTTCTTCCTCTTTTAAGACTCCCCACACGACTCCATTTTCCCACAACCCCTCTCATTTGGAAAACCCCCCAACCTTCATTATCTTCCAAACTCCATTTTTCCCATGCCTCATTTTTCCATATTCATTGTTACCATAACTCCACTTTTCCATGCGACCTTTTAATTTCCCGTGGTACAACTTGAGTTATCCTGGTATAGTTCTCCCTCAACACCTCTTAACTTGGCAGCCTTCTTGTTGCATTTTTGATAGTTATCGAACTCCTATGCAAAAAAAAAGAAAAAGTACAAATTAAAAAACCTTATAATAGAAAATAAATAAATAAAAAAATCATGCCAATTTGGAAAAGAAAAATATAAAATATCAATATAGGCATATATGAGAAAAAAAAACCTAAGAATTAATTCATGCGATAATAATAATGATCACTAATCACATGTAAATTTTCGAAAATAAATAAAAATAAATGAATAACTAAAAAAATAATAAAAAATAAATAACTAAATAACCGACTAAATAAATAAAAGAGATAAATGAATAAATAAAATCAAACACATGCAAATCATGCAAGAAAAACTTGAAAGGTGACCTAAGTGGGCCTAGTGAGCCTAAATGAGCCAAATGTGCCTAATGGGCTAGGTGTGTTTAAGTGAGTCTAAATTAAGCTTGAAAGGTAGCCAAGAGATGACTATGAGTCAACATAGAAGTATGGGAAGACACTTAGTGTCACATCTGTTAAGAGGACAAAATGGAGGGTCTACAACAACACAAAAATACTTTAAGCTTGAGAAGAAATATAAGACGAAGGGATATGCATGAAAGATATCCTAAAAAAGATTCTAGAGACAATTTGTTGAGAATATATAGGTTTATGGAGCTTCTAAGTGACTCAAACCTAGAAACATCCAAAGACTTAGTAAAAATATTAACTACTTGATCTTTAGTAAGAGCATATTCTAAGGAAACAACTTTGTCTTCTACCAAGTTATGAATGAAGTTATGTCTAATGTTAAGGAGTTTGTTTCTAAAATGAAAAAGAAAAGTTTTGAACTATATATTAAAGACCCTAATGTTATCCATTTTTCTCACCTTGTTACTCCTAATTTTTACAATGATACACTTTTGTTCATTTTGAACCAATCTAGGTGTAGGAAATATCAGATGACTTCATTTTCTATCCCAAAATCAAGTTAGGTGCATGCAATTCACCCCAGACTTATCTAAATCTTACTCACAATGGAAAACTTACATTCTAAAACAATTCTATAATTTAGATAATGAGATTAGAGTGCTTACTAATGATTTAGATATTCCCAAATCATTTCCTTGCAGTGAAAAACAAATCCTATGTTGTTGAAGATCTTATAAACTTGTGATCTTCAACCTGATGAATTTCTTTTGATGTTAAGCACTCACATGGTGGAAGTTTGGAAGGCGGAGGCTAGGGCTTTCTTTGTGGAACATAGAGAATGGTGGTGAAAAAATTGAAAATTATGAAACAATCTTGCATAAAATCTATTAAAAACATGTCCCATTTTGTCATAATAAGTGCAATGAAACTATTATGATAGAGACCTTAAAAATATGACATGATGCAACAATATATGATTTCGTTAATATTTATATTATGATTTCGATTTCACTTTACTACTCTATTCATGCAATATAGTTTATTTGAGCATTTGAGATTATTTCTCTTTCATTATATATGACTTGGGTGGGTTAGGAGTTGTGTAGAAGATCCAAGTCATGGATCTTAGGTGAGTTAGGTGATTGAAGTAGTTCATAGTTGGTTTGTGGATTTGGGTGATTCATCTAAGGTAGTAGTGCACTACCCTCTTAATTGGAGGGATGTCTTGTCTTGGTTATGGGGATAAGTTTCCCATGGTGATTACACTAGTGTGTATGGTTACACATTGGATAAAATCTATAGTAAATCATGACACTAGTTGTCACAATACCAAATTACTATGCTATATAGACTCTCAAGCTTAAGAGAATATTAAGTTAGTGTTGATGTCTTCAATGACTTTTACCTAAAGATGAAATATTGAGGTGGTAATATATTCCTTATGGATTGGGTCATTGTTGATTAAAGTAGGTGACAACATATATTCTCAAGATAGACATCATGATATCTCATAGGTTTAAGTTAGTGTGTCTCCTTGGGTGATCCTAAGGACCTGTGATTATGAAATTTGTAGTTGGAGTAATTTTTTTAGTGGAATTTGACATATACTCTTTGTGAGTTAGAGTATGCTAATTGATTGTATAATAAGAGGATTCGAGGCTCAATGATTATAAAGTTAGCTTTGAGAGGTTTATAGCTTCCACCTTATTAGATTACAAACACCACTTCATAGGGTGCTTTCATCTAGTGGTTAGTAGTTCATAAACCCAAACTTTATATCTCAATCTAATATTGACTCTTTATAGTGAAATGTTAAGTCGATTACAAAATTAGATTTTGAGAGAGTTAGTATTTTCCTATGGGTTTTGTGGTCCCTATTCGAGCTAAAACTCCTTGGTAGCATATTATTATGAGGGATATTTAGGTTTCTTATTCACGTGTACATAAGGACATTTTGGTGAAAATACAAAGTTTCACATGAACTTATGAATTGTCTTTTTAGCCTAGGCTAATCAATTAATTGAAGCCTAATATGATTAATTGTTTAGTTAGGACCCAATTAGCTAGATTAAGTAACTTAAGCCTAAGATGGACTCAAGTCACTTAAGCTCACTAAGAGGTCTATATATAAACTTTATTAGGTTTTTGATCAATCTATTGAATGAATGTTATACATTGAAGGTTAGGTGAATGAATGTGAACAAAAGATTGTCCAAGAAAGGTTCAAATATCCCTCATAATGGTGAGTTGAAAGGGAACACTTCTAATGAAAAAACGAAAGCCACATATGTCAAACAAATATGAGTGAAAAAGAATCAACTTAAATGCTATGTTTGTGCCATAAAACTAAAAAAAAAAAAAAGTTTTTTTTTCCACTACACTCACTAATTATGGTGGAGGAAATGTTATATTTAGGATGGTAATATGGCTATAGTAAAAGGAAGAGACACCATTTATGTCTAGCCATTCCTAATATTGAAGAAGTCTTATATGTGGAAGGTTTAAGGGCTAAGTCAATAAGTATTAGCCAAATATGTGAGAATGAGTTTAATGTCCAATTTTCACAAAATTTATGCAATGTTTAACTTGAATGGTACATGTGTGATGATTTTAAAAAACTTGTGACAATTACTATGATGTAGTAAAAAAATCTCCTTCTTCTTCTCTTATATGTGGATACTTTAAAATTGAATATGTTTATCACTTGTGACATTATAATATTAGAATAGGGCCCTTCAAAAGCATGACTTGATGTAACAAATTTAGAGTTTATTGTTTATTTAATAAAGTTCTAGATGCATTTTAATTTATATTTATTCCATGCATTGTACCTTATGAGAATTCTTGCTTACATCTCTTGCATTATACATTACTTGGGTGCATTAGTAGTTTTACGAAAAATCCAAGTCAGGGATTCCTTACAGGTAGATGATTTGTCTACAACTGATTCATGCACTTTGATAATCTACTTGAGGTTTTAGTGCGCCACTTTCTAATTGGAGTGATGACTAGTCCTAGGGGTCACTAGGATGGGTTTCCCATGGTGGGTGTACTAGTGTGTATGGATATATATCGGATAGAACCTACATTGACTCATGACATAAGGTTATCGGGTAGTCATGACTACACCAAACTGTTATGTTGTATTATCTCTTAAACTTGAAAGAATATTGAGCTACGAGTACGATCCTAAAATGATCATATATTTCTTATATATTAGGTCATCATTGATGGTAGTCAATAACAATAGGTATTCTCAATAGAGACACCATGATATCTCATAAGATTGAGATAGTATGTCCCTTTGGGTGATCCTAAGAATGTGTATTCAGGTAAACTATGGTCATAGTAGTTCTTTAAGTAAAACTTGACATAAGCTCTTTATGAGCTAGGATATGATAATTGATCACACTATAGAAGGATTTGAAAATCAAGAATGGTAGAGGTAATATTGAGAGATTGATAACTTTCACCTTGTTAGATTATGGACATTAGTTCATGGGGAGATTGTGTAAAGTGGATAGCAAGTCATGGACCCAAGCACTTAGTGTCTCTTTGTTATTTAAATAGGGTATTGGAGTACAATTGACTATTTATAATGGGATGTCGAGTCAACTTCAAAATTGGGTTGTGAGGGAGTTAGTACTATTTTATGAGTCCTAATAGTCCTCAGTCAAGCTCATATAACTTGATAGCATGATTTATGAGGGTTGGATCGATTCTTGGTTCTTAGTTTCGTTATGTATATAAAGGCATTTTGGTAATGTTGCAAAGTTGCATAAGGGTTAATGAATGGTATCTCTAGATTGGGCTAATTGATTACTTAGATAACCTTGTTGGGTTAATTAATCAATTAGGACCCCTTTTTGGGCTATATTAAGTGACTCAAGCCCATGATGGGCTTAAGTTACTTAAGCTTGGTAAGAACCTTATAAACACCCCCCCTTTAGAGGTTAGGGTTCCAATTGTCTTTGATTATTATGAATGGGTTTATGTTTCTTAAGCATATAGACCAAAAGACACTTTGTGGAATTTAGTAAAAAAGGTCACAAGACTCCCAAGAGTAGAGTTAGAAAAGATAGACAAAGAGAACATGGAAGATGCATTATTGAAATTCTTGGTAGAGAGGAAGTAAGCTATTGTTTTGGATGATATATGGAAGAAAGAAGTTTAGGATGATCCAAAAGTAGCCTTTCTAGACAGAAAGAATGGGAATAGAATCATTTTCATTACTTGTGTCAAAGAAGTTGCTTTACATGCTAACCTAAGAAGTCCACTACATGAACCACACCTTCTCAATGATGATGATGGATGAGAATTGCTATCTAAGAAAGTATGCCTAGAATGGGATTCCAAGACAAGTCTACCACCATGGTCCAAGGAACTAGGAATATAGATTGTGAAAAGATGTGGGATCAACTATTGGAATTGTAGTAATGGGAGGCCTCTTATTGGGAAAAGATGTAATCTTGAATGAATGAATAAGAGTTCTATAGAGTGTGCTTTACTTTGGTCTCTTTCTTGAAGATTATGAGCTTTCTATTAGGAGATTGGTCTTGTTGTGGGTTTGTGATAGGTTCATATTTTTAGCTTAGACTTGATAACTCTTGGAAACATTTTCTTTACTTGATTAGTCATAATATATAGGAAAGATAGATTGAAGATTGATAGCTTGATGTTGATTAATGATACCAAATTGTTGGCTACAAGTACTTCAATTTGGTAATTATATTATTAACAACGGTGTGGACCCACATTTTCCACGAGCATCTCCTCTCGATGACGAGACTTTTTTTTATTAAGTGAAAATTTGATTTTTGTAAAAATTGGAATAACCACTTATTTTTATTTATTAAAGGGAAAACCAAATAAGAAATAAAACCCTAAAAAATGACTTCTTATTTGGAAAAGCATGTCTTTAAAAATCGAATCTAAGTTTAGGGGTTAGATTACTTATCGAGAAGGTACTATATGGAAATATCTCTCTAAGTACTAGATAAAGGTCTCTATTAATCAAGTTGAGGTAATTATGGCAATTAATTATAAATAATGGATACCAAGAACAAGAATAAGGTAAAAAGTGACCATAACAAAAGTCTAGCAAAATATTACTCACACAAGCCATGCAGATCAAGTGAAATCAAGCGTGCAAGAAAAATGAAGGAACATACCTCAATTGCAATCCAAAATGCTATCATAGAAAAATAAGGTTATTTCAACTAGTATAACAATATAACAAATGTCTTATAATACACACAACATGCATTCCACTCAAATTAAGAATCTAAGAAATGATCAAGGCATGATAAGATGTAATCAAACATGAGAATATATAAAATTAAGGTACACATGTCCATGAAATTAAGTAAATAAGGGATAGAGGAGGCGTACCTTGATAACATATAAAACACTTCCATAAAACCAAAGGATTAGCTTAATGAATGAAATAATAAATACAATATTATAGGCAAGGTCTCATTTTACATATAATCAAATCTAAAACAAAGAGCAAAGAAGTGAAATAAGATGAGATAATACACAACAATTAGGTTAAAGAATTCAACATACATTCATTCACAAAATAATTCCAAATAACATATCAAAAAAGGGATAAGGTTATGAAGGAGAATTCATCTAATATATATATATATATATATAGAATATCTACAATGTATGACAAAATTCAAAGCTACCTAAAAAGCATGCTTAAGAAAGCTAAATTATCAACAATAAACAATACTTTCAGCAACATGACAAAACAAGGACATTCTCAAAATAAATCCTAAATAAATACCTAGAGGTGATATTTCATCAAACTAAAAAATGAACAATATCTTCAATACATCTAGATCAGAATACAAAAGTCCAAATTATTTAATTAGATGCAAATCAATACTAGATTAATTCATAGTAAGGACAATGTATAGAATAATCAACATACGATCAAAATTGAAGAACCTGCAAAATAAATCCTAAAAAAAATATCTAGCAAAGAAATTTCCTCACGAAAAAAATTAGACAATATATCATATATGTTTAGATTACAATCCAAGAGACCATATTATTTAATTATGTCATGTTTAGTACCAGATTTAATCACAATCACATTGGTAAAAATAGATCAAATTTCAATAGCATATCAAAATGAATTTATTGGACTAATCTAGAAGCATAGTAAAATTAAATTTTTTTTTTACCATACATTCAACATGTCTATATTACAAGAAAATAGCAACATGATTAAAATGTACAAGGAGCATATATTTAAAATACGCTAAACAGTCCCCAACTACAAAATGGGGTAAGTGCAATAGATGTAGAAAAAAAATGTTAGGACATTGAGTCTTGTGTATTTGTTGGCAATTTTGTTCCAATTAATGTTTGGCCATAAAAGTCTTTTTAGAGAGTGACTTGTTTTCCACTGAAGATCAAGGGTTGCTGTTCGTCCAACCTGGAAGTCATAGGTACATCTAAAAAGGTTTAGCTTGTGGCATATAAGACTTATTTGAGGTATAAGACGGTCTGGTACCATTTTCGGACTTAAAATGTTTTTAAAATGATTTTTCAAGAAGCAGGGGTCGCTTAAGCAGTTAATCCCACTCAAGCGGAGCGCTTAAACAACTAATCTCACTCAAGTAGAGCGCTCAAGCGATCCAAGTCCACTCAAGTGGTCATGTTAGTCCTATTGAGTTTAGAAACGTATTTTAAATGAATTTCAATCAAACTCTAATTTGAAAAATAAAGATATTGAAATTCTTATGACTTGTCTATAAATACCTCATTTATAACATTTTTAGGAATCTGACATGGAAAAAAATTTTAATTTTTTTTACTAATCAACAATTTTAATAACTTAATCAATCAAATCATCAACACATGTACTTTGATCATACTTTTGACCATTTCTTGAAATTTTTAATTAGAAAAAAAATTGAGTCATAAGTCTGTGTAAGTGGAAACCTGGGAATTATAGTCATAATCTTAGCAAAGAATCTCATAAAAAAAGACCAAGGAAAAAGAGAGGCCCATTCATAAGCAACACTGCTCGTGTCTAGAGTTTTTCCACTATTTCTCAGCCACTTGATATACAATAGATTTGAAATTTTGAAATGAAGGGCTGAGGTAGAAATAGAAGATTAAGGAAGTTGTATTCTCAGCCACTTCATAAACAAGAATAGGAAGAAATAAGACAAGATGAATAAACTAGGCAATTGTGCCAAAGAATTATAACTAAAAAAACTCTCAAATGCTCTCTAGTCTTTTAAAAAATAACTCTAGCAAAAGTAAAACTCAAAATATAAATTTAATGAAGTAAGTCCAGATAGGGAGTTTAACTATGATTGTGCATAACTTATGAAATGCATGCTATTGAATCTATAAAAGAAAATTAATGTTGTTAAAAACAAAACAACCTTTTTTTGTCAAGATAGAATTCTATTACGCTTCCCTATAACATGTAAAGCCTGCAACACTTCTTGCTGAAATTTGGTGACATAAACTGCCCTTTTCCTAGTCAAAGGTGATCCTCAAATCTTTGGGGAGCTGAACTCTGAACTAGGTTGAGACTAGTCAATGTTTTTGCTTATACATCAGAAAACATAATGGAGAAGAAATCAATTATGTGAGAGAGAACTTTTGAAACATATTCTAAGTTGAGCATCAAAATGAATTCTGTAGTAAAAATATTGGTACATGATAACAGAAAAAACATAAACATTAAGGCTTACTACATCATATGTAAAAAAAAAAAAAAACAGACAGGTGACATTCATTCAATTTCTGAGATGACTATTAACTCTTGTTGAAGGTATCTTTCAGGTGTGCTTGCATTTGTTTTTGTTGGACCAGTGCAAGTGAAAGGATTCGGAGGCATGGATAAATTATGTTCTCCTTCCAACATCTGAACAACAAGTTTCATAGAAGGACGATCCGCTGAGAACCACTGAATACACCAAAGTCCCACAATTGTCAATTTTTTTACTATTTGAGTATCTCCATCTTCATCAATTCGAATTTGTAACTCTTCACCTTGATCTAGATGATTATAAATCCATTCTGGGAAGTATACTTGGCAAGTGTTATCCACAGTGATATCAATATTCTTCCTTCCTCCTACCATTTCAAGCAATAGCATTCCATAACTAAAAACATCTGACTTGTAAGATACATTCCCAAAATTCCTAGATAACATTTCTGGAGCAATATAGCCCATGGTCCCCCTAGCTGAAGTCATAGAAACTGCACTTTGTTCCTTGGAACACAATTTGGCAAGACCAAAATCAGATATTTTTGGATTAAAGTTGTGATCAAGCAAAATATTATGAGGTTTGATATCAAAATGGAGGATTCTTTGATCACAACCTTGGTGAAGATATTCAATTCCTTTGGCAATACCTAAAGCAATATCTTGAAGCTTTTTCCAACCAAGTGAATGGTTTTCAGTTGTTCTTGAAAATATGAACTTCTCTAGCGACTCATTTGGTAAGAACTCATAAATAAGAGCTCGTCTAAATCCATCAGCACAAAAGCCAACCAAGCGAACAACATTGACATGGTGGATTCTACCCATGGTTCCTACTTCATTAATAAACTCCTCTCCATTTCCTTTGGAGTTGTTCAGGATCTTGACTGCAACATGAACTTCATCGGACAGCTTTCCCTTATACACTGTTCCACAACCTCCTTCACCCAATTTATCCTGGAATTGATTTGTGATCTTCTTAATATCAGCATAAGAGTATCTTGTAGGCTTGAGAGCTATGTAATCTTCCAAGAACTTTTCAATCTTTATTTGATTGTTTCTTTCCAATTTCTTCAAGCTATATACACGATGAAGTGCAACGGTTCCAAGAATAAGAAGAATGGAACCAAGGGTTACACCTGCATAAAGAGAAAAATGTCTTTTGCGAGTAAATGAAAGGGAACAATATGCAAGTCGTGAACCATCATCTCTCTATTTTCTCACCACAGATCAAGCATAAGCAAATAAAAATTACCTGTAATTATTAGTTTTTTTGATGCACCTGCAAAAGATGTAAAATTATCAATTACTTGTGGCGATAAGTTCTATCTTGTTAAAAAAAAGTCAGACATCTCAGGGGTTTAATTTTCTTCATCTCCTAGATTTTAAGTCTTGTATAGTTCCTTTGTTGGTCTTTCTTTGAGATGCTTATCTTTTTCCAAAACATGAATGAGGAGTTTTAGATTGAATAATTTTCTTTTCCTTTTTTTTTTCCTCCATTATTTTTCGTCATAACATTAAAATAAAAAACTGATATTCCTTGCATTTCATTTCCTTTTCCCAGATAAGCAGAAGTTATAAAGAATTCCGTCTGAGAATCCCGGTTGTATGTCGCTGCGGTTATAGGTATAAAGGATCTATAAAAACATAATGAAAAATGATTATGCTAAACACTTCCATAGATTAAACTAGGTACCCAATCAGCTAACATTTACATATATACTTGCTTGAAAGATGAACAAAAGCAGGACATGGATAAGGATAGTACCTTTGACACATTGGGTTTCAGGTTCCTTGCTATTACTCTTCTTCAATCTGCACTTCCCACCTTCTGCTTCACAGCTTTTGCACATTGGTTTGTCCCAATTCAGAGGAAAAATATTTTCTCCCTCGAGTATTTGATATGGAAGTGAAACATTGTGAATCTTGCGGCAAGAGGATAGTTTAAAGTAGTCCATGTAATATGACGAATAAACAGCATAAACCTGGTAGGCAGGGACACTAAGGCAAGGAACTGGATGATAAAAATTTGAATAAGCTGTTTTATTTGAAGTACAATTGAGTAGGCTGAAGTCTACTTGACTTTTTTCTAGCAACTGGAAAGGAGAGACGGATAAACTGAGGTTTGAAAACTGTGTTAGACGGCAATCATCTGTGTCATGAACTTGAATTTCTTGAGATTTGTAATTTATTTTCTTCACCAATAGCTTCACTGAGTGTGAGAGGTTTAGCATGGTCTGATGCTTCTCCGTGCACGATAGCTCAAACCCGGGGAATCCACAGTGGGCTGGCTGGTGGTCTCTAAGCCAGAACGGGAAACGAATGGCTGGACCATTGGGGCTGCACCTTGATACCATGCACTCATCGACCTCTGCAAAGATTCCAACAAACAGCAAGTAAGAAAGAGAGAGGACCAGTTTCAAGGAACGACACATCTTTAGAGTTTGGGATACTGCTCCTGAACCTCTTGTGCAGTTTAGAACTTAAGGCTTGGGCTGCTTGTCTTAAGCTTTAGAGATATGTTAAAGAGAAATAGAAAATGAAAGAAATTATTCCATTACTTTAAAATTCAATGTTATTAAATTATTGTCCATTACCATTCTGGACTTCCTTCACAGTTCCCTCTTTTACATTGCTATCATTGGCTTCGACTTTTCAACAAGGAAGCCATGAATTTCAACAAGGAAGTGAGGAAGTAACCCATGCATTTCCTAAGAATCCATCAAAATTAAATGGGATCATTTTCCATGGCGTGCATTTCATTCTTTGATTACATTAGTGATGGATTCATTAAGTTAATTTCCTTGAATTTCCATGAATCTCATAGCATTTTATCAGATTAAAGTATATGTGAGCTCTGTTGGGAAGAGATCCTTCACAAACATCTTGACTGACCTGTTAATTCGTGTTATATTCATTGCTTTTTTCAAGGAAGAACAGATACTTGTTTAATTGTGTGCTTTTTCTGATTCCACTTTGGATTCTTGTGGAAGAACTAAATAATGTATATGAGGCGGTGAAGAGACTTGGTCAATGCTCTTTGGCATCGTCTCCAAGTGGGCAAGAATTGATATGTCAACTAAGCCTTGAGTGTTGGACCCAGACTGACCAATTATGAGGCATTGCAGAACTGATTGTTTTTAATTTGAAGACCAATAAAAGAGCAGAAAAAGAGAGAGACCATCTCCAGGTATGTTGAGAAGGATCTTACATCCTGGATTTGCAGCCCTTCTACTTCTGTTAGTCCCTATAACATGTAAAGCCAAGCGGAATCATCAGCTCTGTACCTCATCCTGCGGGAATATTCATAATATAAGCTACCCTTTCCGACTGAAAGATGATCCAGAGAGCTGCGGAGAAAGCGAGTATGAGCTGGCTTGTGAGAATAACCGCACAATCTTATACTTGTATTCAGGAAAATACAAAGTAGAAGAAATCAAGTATGAGAACTTCACAATAAGGGTTGTTGATGACTTCTCTTCTCTGCCTCTGGATTCCTGTACTTACAGAAACTTTACTCTTCAAAGTCCAATTAGATATTGGCTGTCTCATGAGAATTCGGCTCTAAATTTTATTGATTGTGAAGCTCCAATAAGTTCTTCTGACTACGTGGATATGGCATCTTGCAGTAAAAACAGTTCTGCCCACTTTTCTTTATCTTCAATTCAAACATATTCATATGTTGTAGTTGGAGACATGTTGTTGTCAGATTTAGAGAACTCTTGCAGGAGAGATTTGGAGGTCTGGGTCTCAACTTGTGGGCAGAAGATTGACGATAGTTCTTGTTCAGGCATCCATGATGGGCTGCGATATGGGACTGGCCTTCATTGGTGCAAGTGTCTCTCCTCCGTGTGCCCTCGTTGCGGTGAGATTTTACTATTTGTAAACTTTGTACTTATTAAACCAAAATAATTTTGTTTAATTTTATCAAAATATTTCAAAGAATCAATCTCAAAACAGTTGCTGCTGCTCCACCAGAAAATGGAAATGATGCTAAAACTGCCATGTTAGTTTAAGGCAGGGAGTGTCAATTGTGAAAGATCATATATAGTATAAAACTGAATTCTTTCCTTTTAACTTTACCTACTCATTGCTACTGCTTCCAGCTTTATGATTCAACTCCTTATCATGGTGACGCAGGTTTTACAGTTTCAGGGTACCAGTGGCCTTGGGTTGTAGTAGGTGAGACCTTTCTCTCCATCTCTAGATGCTTCATTTTCATTTGCCTATTTGTGAAACTGTTTCAATAAAAAAACTTTAATTATGTTTAATTTCTTTTGTTATTTTGAGCAGGTATTCTGTGTTATGCATCCTTTTTCATTGGTAAGACATTGTATTTCCTCATTGAAGTTGTGATGAACAAAAGGAAACAACTTAAAAGATGGAAAATATGGGATATGATTAGAAAACTTGTCTTGAAACGTAAATGATAAGCCTTTCACGAACATCTTGTCAGTTAATAAATAAAGAGGAAAACAAATTGAAAACAAGAGAAAACTGTAAAACTTAGTAGAATGGTACCACAGATTGAGCAATTAATGTTCTCCTGATGATTTCTCTGTAATTTTCGTTTCCAGTTGCTATTGTTGCTGTGAGAGCTTTGCTCGGGAGTCCATGTGTTCTGATATTTTTGATCTACAAATGGAGAAGGAGGAACTTATCCATGTACCATGCCATTGAAGAGTTCATTCAAGCTCAAAATAATCTAACACCGATAAGGTACTCTTACTCAAATATTAAGAAGATGACAAAAGGTTTCAAGGAAAAACTGGGTGAAGGAGGCTATGGTTCAGTATACAAAGGAAAGCTTCGAAGTGGCCATTTGGTAGCTGTAAAAATGATGGCCAGTTCCAAAGCCAATGGACAAGATTTCATCAATGAAGTTGCTACAATTGGAAGGATTCATCATGTCAATGTCGTGCAATTAATTGGATTTTGTGTGGAGGGATCAAAGCGTGTTCTTTTATATGACTTCATGCCTAATGGGTCTCTTGATAAGTACATATTTCCTGAAAAAGAAGGAAATATCTCCTTAAGCTTAGAGAAAATGTATGAAATTTCTCTAGGAGTGGCCCATGGGATTGAATACTTACATCGAGGCTGTGACACCCAAATCTTACATTTTGATATCAAGCCCCACAATATTCTTCTTGATAAGAATTTCACTCCGAAGGTTTCAGACTTCGGCCTTGCGAAATCATATCCAATAGATCATAGTATTGTGTCCCTAACTGCAGCAAGAGGGACAATGGGATACATGGCTCCGGAGTTGTTCTACAAAAACATTGGTGGAGTCTCATACAAAGCTGACGTTTATAGTTTTGGGATGCTGTTGATGGAAATGGCAGGGAGAAGGAAAAATTTAAATGTTTTTGCAGAGCATTCAAGCCAAATTTACTTCCCTTCCTGGGTTTACGACCAGTTCAGTAAAGGAAAAGACATAGAAATGGAAGATGCAACAGAGGAAGGAAAGAAACTTTCAAAAAAGCTGATTATAGTAGCCTTATGGTGCATACAATTGAAGCCCAGTGATCGTCCTTCAATGAACAAAGTTGTGGAGATGCTTGAAGGAAATGTGGAGCTCCTGCAGATGCCTCCAAATCCTTTTCTAACTCCGCAAGAGGTGCCAGCTGAGGATCATGCAAACAACAAAAACCTAACAGAAATGTCAATTATTATCAGATAGTGTGCGTTATGTACTGAAAAAAACTCAAAAAGTATAAGTCTTATTGATTCCCATCTATGTATGATAGAAAGAAGGGTATATATGGATATCTATTCTGATATACTCATCTAGAGACTTATAAGTTATTTTGCTATGACTATCATTTGTCTGTCTCAGATTGTGCTTTCCCGTTCAAGTTGTTTGGAATTTCTCATTTTTCTTGAATTTATTTGTAGAATAGAAATTTAATGTGGGGGATAATCATTCTCCTCTTGGTAGTTCGAATTTAATGTGTTTTATAAAAGCACAATACGTTGGCAGCACATATGAATCAAACTTTGTTGGAAATTAAAAGATTCTATATATGTTGTCAAATGGTAAATAGAGAAAAAAATATTATGGGCTAAACCATGAAATTATTCATGTCACGCCTACCTCTTATTATCTCAGTGAAGTGAACTTATCCTCCTGCCAGAAGATTTTCAATGCTACACTCCTACCATATTTCTATGAACTGGTCAAAACCTACTTGCGGGAACTGTGAAGCAGAAGGAAAGAAGTGCCAGTGGAAGAAGAATAAAAGCAAGGAACCTGAAATCGAATGCATTGATAAACCAGCAAAAGGGACTAAACCCTGCTTCTTCATCATTTTCCCCTTTCAAGCCCCTTCTTATGTAACACCCCAAAATAAACTTTAGGGGCAAAATAGCAAATTAAAAATTAATTAAACTCATTAGAGGTAAAAGAGTCCTTTTACAATTAAAAAAACTAGGTATAAATTAGATTTTCCTCTTATCTTCTTTATTCAGAAAACTCCATTAACAAAAAAATCAGAGAATTGGAGAACATAGGGCTAAAGGTTTGGAGGTCTAGAATTTGAAGTTCAGATTTTTTTAGGTAAGATTCTAACCCTAGTTAATATATTATATTTGTTAGTTAATTTTGAACACATTAGATATTCTTTAGAAAATTTTAATTTAGATTAGGGTTAGTTTAGTTAATTTATTTTAAGATCAAAATATTGAAATTATGAATATAGTTTGTTTCATTGATGAAAATAGGGGAATTTGAAATTTTTTTAGATGAATATATCAAAACAATGAAATTTTAAAAATTAAGTGAGTAAATAAATCTATGATTATATGTGACTTAAGAAAAAGAATTGCATGTTTCTAGATTTTGAATTTGAGGCACTAAAGAAAGAAAGAAAAAAAATTTAATATGTAATCGTGAGAGGTAAAGAGTAGCAGTGAAATAAATTAAAATAATAATAATGAGTAGAATTGGTGGGGCTATTGGAGTTGTTAAAAGTACATGGGTATTTTGTTAAGTAAGAGAGGACATAAGGATTAATAATGATAATGATAATGATAATGATAATGATAAATAATAATAGTAAGAATTGTGTGATTTGAATGCATTTGATTTGGTTTTGATGAGAAATTGTTTTGAAATGGATATGAAAAAGTTTTGTTAAAAAGTTTTGAATGTATTAGGGTCTGTTTGGTTGCTATTTTTGAAAATTGTTCTGGAAAACAGTTTTTAAGAATAGTTTTTTGTGTTTTCAGGAAAAAAAAAATTGTGTTTGGGAACTCAATTCTCAAAAATAGTTTTTGTTCTAAAAAAAAAAACATGTTTGGTTGAGTTAATAAAAAAGTTTTTTAGAATAAATAAAACAAAAAAACATATTTGAAAGTTATTTTTTTTAATTAATAAAGTGTTTTCTTCCATTAATTTGATATTATAAATATATAAATAATTTTCATATGAATAATTCATTTAATTTTTTTTTTAAATTATTCCATTTTGAAATTTTTACACCAATTATAATTTTTTTAAACAAATGATGACTTTGTAACCATGTGTAAGTATATTAATTTCAATAATTTAAGGAAGAAGAAATGATTTGCGGGTGGGAGTGTGATAGTTGGGTGGAGCTCACCTTTGTGGAAACACAAAAAGCAGCTAAGAAAACACAAAAAAGAAGGAAGAGAAAACACGAAAAATAATTTATTATTCGAACAGTGAAAAAACAATGAAAACATCTTTTTATTGTTTTTTAAAAAAGTGATTTTTGAGAACACGAAAAACACAAAAAACAAAAATACACTCCCTTTCCCAAACAAGTTTTTTTTTTTGTTTTTTTTTGTTTTTTGTTTTTTGTTTTGAAGAACAAAAAACAGTTCTTGAAAATAGGAACCAGACAGGCCCTTAGTATTTTGAACTCAAAAGTTTTTATGAAAATAAGTATATGTTATATCAAAAGTTTTTAAAAAGTTGATACTTGGAGATTTTAGAATTTTGTCCTACTACTCTGAACAGGAATTTGGTAATTGGTAAATTTCCAGTTACAATATGAATGTTTGAGTCGTTTCCACTTTGAGCCTTTGGGCTTGAGGAGTGAAATGACCATCATGCCCTTGGAGAGGGTTTTAAGGCGTGACAGAGTGGTATTAGAGCACTAAGTTATGATCTTGTTGGGAACATCTTTTAGTTTACTTTGGGGATAGATGAGTGACACATTAGTTTAAGTTTCAGTTTCGTCTTATACAAATTCCTATTCTTCCTTATGAATCTAAATTGTCTATTTGGTTTTCTAGCGACTAATTTAATTATACCTAATGCTTGATAGGAGAGCATGCCACCAAGAAGGCTAGCATCCTCCCAAAACAGTCAAGCTAATAATGATGTACCTCCTCCAATTGAGGGTTTGCCTCCCATGAATGCAGAAGCTCTTTATAGGTATCTTGAGACTTTAGTTGGTTTGGTTGAGCGTCAAGCTAGTGCTATTGAGACTCAATCTCTTGGACAACCCTCATCTTCTATGGGTAGATCATTTGATGACTTTAAGAAGTTAGGCTCTCCTTACTTTTTTGGTACTTCAGACCCAACAGAAACAGAAGCTTAGATTCTTAAGGTAGATAAATTCTTTGATGTTATAGATTGCTCTGAGGAGCAAAAGGCCTCTTATGCAACATTTATGTTAGATAAAGAAGCAGATCATTGGTGGTGTATGACCAAAAGGCTTTTAGAGGATCATGGACCTATAGTTTGGAGACAGTTTAAGGAGGCATTTTACAAAAAATACTTTCCCGATAGTGTTAGATGACAAAAAGTAGGAGAGTTTGTTCATTTGGAACATGGGGATATGATGGTGGCCCAGTATGAAACTAAATTTATAGAATTGTCATGTTT
Source organism: Vitis vinifera (assembly GCF_030704535.1). NCBI lineage: Eukaryota > Viridiplantae > Streptophyta > Magnoliopsida > Vitales > Vitaceae > Vitis > Vitis vinifera. The sequence goes on along the minus strand of NC_081820.1, from coordinate 18,612,864 downwards.
TGCTCCACAATTGATTGCTATAGAGGAGGAAAAGGCATTAAAGTGTCAGGATGGATTGAAACCCTATCTGAAGAACAAAATATCTATTTTGAAGCTTAGTGTCTATTAAGAGGTTGTAGATAGAGCCCTTATAGCAAAAAAGGATAATAAGGAGCTTCAACAGTACAGAGAGCAACAAAGGAAGAGAAGAATGAGTGATAGTGCACATGATAACCAAACACCAAAAAGGTTTGTTTCAACTGAGAGTTAGATTAAAGGGGAAGTAGTGCAAAATTTAGATGCGACTTGTTCTATTTGTGGTAAGAAACATTGGGGTAAACCTTGCTATAAAGAGTTTGGAGCTTGTGGACATATGATTCGGGATTGTCCAGAGAATAAGAAGTTTATAATTGGGAAGCCTAAGGAGGAGAATAAGGAGAATAAACAGAAACCTAGAGTCCAAGGGTTGATATTTGCTATGACTCATCAAGATGCTCAAGCCACTTCTGATTTGGTGACAGGTACTATTTGAATTTGCAATTTTTTGCTAGAGCCTTGATTGACCTAAACTCAACACACTCTTTGTTTCAATATCTTTAGTTGGTATGTTGGGTATGCTTGTTAGTATTCTTAACTTTGATTTGACTGTTGATTTTCCTATGGGACATTCTATTATGGAAAATATTATGTTTAGAGGTTATCTTATGATGACTAGTTATATGGAGATGTTAGTTAACTTAGTACTTCTTGACCATTAGGATTTTCATGTGATTTTGGAGATGGATTGGTTAGTTTCCTTCTATGTCTATATTAATTATTTTGGTAAAAAGGGTGACTATCCACGTTCCTAGCTAACATGTGTTTAGTTTTGAGGGAAAACATGTAATTAGACCATTGTGTATGATCTTAGCTTTATGGGCTAGTTCCTTACTTAGAAAGGGTTGTTAAGGGTTATATGCTTATGTGGTGCATGACAGAAAAAAAAATTACAATTTATTATTGCCAAGTTGATAAAGTTTTAGTGATGCAATCTTAGTATTCAAGAGGTCACTTAGGAATTAGAAAATGAGATAAGAGAAAAGCATCCTCATTATTTGAAGATTTATGTACGTCAAGTTTAGAGGACTAAACTTTTGTTAAGGAAGGGAGGATGTAACACCCCAAAATAAACTTTAGGGGCAAAATAGTAAATTAAAAATTAATTAATTAATTAATTAATTAATTAAACTCATTAAAGGTAAAAGAGTCATTTTACAATTAAAAATTCTAGGTATAAATTAGATTTTCCTCTTATCTTCTTTATTTAGAAAACTTTATTAACCAAAAATTAGAAAATTGAAGAACATAGGGCTAAAGGTTTGGAGGTTTAGAATTTGAAGTTCAGATTTTTCCAAGTAAGATTCTAATCTTAGTTAATATATTATATTCGTTAGTTAGTTTTGAACACATTAGATATTCTTTAGAAAATTTTAATTTAGATTGGAGTTAGTTTAGTTAATTTCTTTTAAGATCAAAAGATTGAAATTATGAATATAGGTTGTTTCATTGATGAAAATAGGGAAATTCGAAATTTTTTTTAGATGAATAGATCTAAACAATGAAATTTTAAAAATTAAATGAGTAAATAAATCTATGATTATATGTGGCTTAAGTGATTGGAAAATAATAAGAAAAAGAATTGCATGTTTCTAGATTTTGGATTTGAGGCAATAAATAAAGAAAAAAAAATGTAATCGTGAGAGGCAAAGAGTAGTAGTGGAATAAATTATAATAATAATAATAATAATGAGTAAAATTGGTGGGGCTATTGGAGTTGTTAAAATTAGTACATGGGGTATTTTGTTAAGTAAGAGGGGACTTTGGGATTAATAAGAATAATGATAATAATAATAATAATAATAATAATAATAATAATAATAATAATAATAATAATAATAATAACAATAATAATAATAATAATAATAATAATAATAATAATAATAATTGTGTGATTTGGATGCTTGTGAGCGACTTACAGAAGGGCTGTTTGGATGTTGCGGGGTATTGAAAAAATATAATAATAATAATAGTAATTGTTTTTAATAAAAGTTTTAATTTAGTTTAAGTATACAAAAAAAATAAATGGTTGAATAAGATTTAGAAGAAATATGAGTTTATAAAAAGTTTGGAAATTCATTAAATTATATTATTATTGTTTAAGAAGTTGAAAATAATGTTGGGTAGTAATAATATTAACAAGAAAAATTAATTAGGATCCCTAATACTAAATAAAATATTTTTAGGGCTATCAAATTTTTACCTTTAGATAATTGTGTATTATGTTAGGTGAGGAGTAAATTCATCAAGCTAAATATTTCAAGTTTTTGAGTGCTTCTTCAAGGTAAGGGAAATTAATGCAGATTTTTATAAAAGAAATAATTTTCTTTTGTATTTTGAAATGTGTAAAAATATTATTTTTATCTTTACGCATGAATCAAATATGTGTTTTGTATGGAAAGTATTTTTGAGAATTTTCTTTGTCTATTTATGAAAAGTGAAAAATTGAGGAGATATGATATTTTGTTTTGTAAGTTTGAATTAATGAAATAAAGAGTTTGACTCTGGATTATATGGCGCTAGTTAACGAGTTATAATTGTTGACATTTTCAGCCCTAATCAACGGGTTATAATAGTTGATATTATATGGCCTTAGTCAACGGGTTATAATAGTTGACCTTATGGCCATAGTCAACGGGTTATAATTGTTGACATTTAGTTTTGTTCACCTTAACTAGAACAAATTTGAAATTAGTCACTCATTTGTGAAGTCTCACCTAATTGGACAGCATTTGTTAATTGATAACTAAAGCAAAGATATTTTGAATACATTTGATTTGGTTTTGATGAGAAATTGTTTTGAAATGGATATGAAAAAGTTTTGTTGAAAAGTTTTGAATGTATTAGTATTTTGAACTCAAAAGTTTTTATGAAAATAAGTATATGTTATATCCCCTATTTGCAAGCATGATTGAAAATGTTTGATCCAGGAAATTGTATTGATATTCTTTATTGAGCTTTAAGCTCATGCCCCTTCGTTGATAATTTTTTAGGTATTCTTAGTTTGGGCGAGGAGTGATGGCTAGGCCGGGGAATTTTTCTTTGTTAGGATTTTGGTTCAAACTTTATTTTGGACATTGTTTAGATGTTAAAATTTAATTCTTCATTTAAATTATTTGAATTTGGAGTTATTTAGACAATAACACTCTGGTTGATGTGTTAGTTTTTTTTTTTTTTTTTTTTTTAAAGTTAATACTTGGAGATTTTAGAATTTGTCCTACTACTCTGAATAAGAATTTGGTAATTGGTAAATTTCCAGTTACAATATGAATGTTTGTGTCGTTTCCACTTTGAGCCTTTGGGCTTGAGGTGTGAAATGATCGTCATGCCCTTGGAGTGGGTTTTGGGGCGTGACATTTTATCTCCTCCTATGATTTTAATAATCAAAATAAATTTCTATGGTATTTCTTATGTATGCTATGGTGGGTCTTTGGAGGCGGTAAGTTCACAAGTTACTGTACAACCAAATTAACTACTATAATAATGGATGTGAACATGCAATATTATTTATTGGCTACAAGCTAGCTACAACAATTAGGCTTAGCTAAAACAATTGAACCTCTAGAAAAGGACCACAAAGGCCAATACTAAAATCCAAACACACCAACAAAAAGTATACTCATGTTCCATTGTCGTGTAATCTATTATGATTTTACTAATTAAAAGCATACAAGAAGCTAATAAGTTCATTATCTTTTATAGTTGTTACAGGTGCTCTAGTAGATAAAATGATGTTTACAGGTGATTTTCAATTCACCTATATTCATCTTCTTTTTCAACAATGAGGGTGACATCATGATGATTATTAGTTTGTTTTTCTTTTTCATTTGCTAACAATTTTTTTCTTCTTATGTGTAGAAGAAATCCTTGGTTTTCTTCATTTCACTTTGGGAATCTTTATTATCTTTGTTGTCTATTGTTCTAATAAGTTGAAAAGAGAACATAGAATAAGTATTCAAAAGTTTTTGGAAGATTATAGAGCTTTTAGCCCCTCAAGATACTCCTAGCTGATATTAAAAAGATCAAAAATAATTTTAAGGACAAGCTGGGTCAAGGCAATTATAGAACAGTTTATAAAAGAAAGCTCTCGAATGAAGTTTTTGTTATAGTAAAGATCCTTGATGATTTCAAAGGAAATGGGGAAGAGTTCATTAATGAAGTGGGAACAATGTGTACGATACATCGTTAATGTGGCTCCCTCAATTGCTGAAATACCATTTTCAAATGCTTCTCATGCTTCGTTTAGAGTTAGATTGTACACCACAATATCATCAAAGTAAACCACAACAAAGGCATCCAAGTTGTCAAACAGGATGTTATTCATTAAATTGAAAAAGGTAGTAGGGACATTGGTTAACCTAAATGGCATTACAAGAAACTCGTAGGACCCATAAAGGGTTACATAATTAGTTGTTCCCCCATCTCCCTCTACAATAAGCACCTGCCAATAGCCTGATCTCAAATCAAGTTTGGTGAAATACAATCTATCAAGTTTTGCTACCAAGGGGATTAGGTACCGATATTTGTTCTTTATTGTGACTTTGTTTAGGGCCTAGTAGTCTATACACATGCTCAAAGATACCATCCTAGCTACTTCTTTTGAAACAAAATTGGTGCACCATATGGAGCCCTCGATGGCTGAATCAAGTCTATATCCAACAACTCTTTCAATTGCTTCCTCAACTCTAGCAACTTAGTAGGGAACATTTTCTAGGGTACTTAAGCAAGGGCTTTGTATTAGGCAATAGTTCAATTTTGTGGTCTATGGGTCACCAAAGAGGTAACTCTTTGGGTAGTTTTGTAGGCATCACCTCCTTGAACTCCTTTAGAATTCCAACCACTCAATTGGGGACTTCCATTGATTATCCCTCTTAATCTCGATCAAGGCTACAACATAAGTATCCTGCCCTCACTTAAGACCTTTCTTCAGTTGAATAGAAAATAACATTTCTAGTTGGCCTTTCCCATAATTTTTCTCCTTCAATGCATGTATGAAGCATGATTGACTCTCTTCCAAGACTATAAACCCACAAAGGTATGGGATCAAGGCGATCTTGGCCTTTAGGAAGAAGTCTATCCTAAGGATTAGATCAAAATCATTTAAGGGCACGCAAATTAGGTTCCATGTGCCCTTCCATTCTCTCACTTACATTGGGACATCTTTAGCAATGCCATGAATCTTCTAGGCTTTGTAGTTGACGGCCTTGATTCTCCAATTTCAGTCCCAACCTTGTCACTTCCCTAGTAGCCATAAAGTTATGTGTGGCTCCATTGTCTACCATAGCCTTTACTTGAACACCATTTACAAGGGCTTGCACATGCATCAGGGACTTTTGGACAGGGGCCTCATTATGGATCACATTCAAGAGTTGTAGATGATTAACTTTTGAAAAGGCCTCTAAGTCAAATATTATTTTTTGTCATCTACAGTCACAAGGGCTTAGAGTTTCTCTCTTTTGGGATAATCCTTGGCACGATGAGGGTCATTATAAATAAAGTATCACACTGTTCAAGTCATCTGCTACACGAACTTAGCGATCTTCTCCACTAGCTTTGACACTATTACAACCTTCTTTTCCATTTTCTTTTATCATGACTTCTTAGAAGGGTTTTCCTCATCCTTAGATTTCTTTCTTCCCTTTGAATTAGATTTCTACATGGTGGAGATGGCATCAACTAACTTATAATCCATAAGGCAATTTGTTACAACCATTATAGTAGGGAAATCATGAACCCCTTGCCTTTAAAGTTCAATTTGGACCCATCCCCATGGCTCAAACATGAAATTAAAGAGCTTGTTTTATTCCAAGATGTTCTTTATATCAAGCATCAAGTAACTAAATTCCTTGACATAATCCCTCACGGATTTGATCTGTCTAAGTCACTTTAGTGACTCTGTAGCTACCCAAGCAATGTTAGTGAGGAGGAACTGATTTTTTAGTTCCTTCTTCAGAGTCTCCCAGGTGGAGATTTAAGGCCTTCCAAACTTTGCATCATCCTTCACATGTGTGTACCACCATAGTTTAGCATCACCAGTCATATATATATATATATATATTGGTGATGGAAACTCTCTCTACATCAAAGATATAAGCATTCTTGAAGAACTATCCTATATATCCCATCTAAAATTCTGTAACTCCTTTGCATTCCAATTACCATTAAAACCCTTAGGCCCTATGACCCAAATTTTGGGAGGGACGTCCTTAGAGCCAGAGAGGGATCCCTACAACACCACCTTCTTGAGGACTGTAAAGTCTTCATCAAAAGACTACAAGGTGGATTTGAAGTCATCCATCAGAGACTTGATATCAACCTTCAAACCAACGACCCTCCTCAAAGAAGTGGTCATGTGTTTCTATACTTGGATTATCCCATAATATGCTCTACCCACGAGGCCACAATGTCATCCTCATTTGGCCATTCTCCGAACAATTCTTTCATTTAAGAAATTATTTCCCTCAAGGCATTCATTGAACTACCATTGACCATATCTTATAGTGCTTTGATACCACTTGTCACACTTAGCAAAATCATTTTTTCCAAGTGTGTCTTCTTAGCTAACCTTTCCTAAATATCCCAACAAAAACAACGTAAAGAGGTAACAACCAAATATGGGAACCTTTCCCAACTTGTGTTATTACTCAACTACAAGAATTACAAAATTTGCTTTAAGTGTCCTAACACACATACAGAGTCAGAGAATCCACCCCACAATGTTTATAATCATATCAAGCATTCTCACTAAGTCTCTTTGTAATGCAGAAGGCTTTTATACGCAATGCTTCCCAATTGAATTTTGAATCCAACCATTTGAATTCGAATTAGGAGCCTGTGGTAGTGGTTGTGTAATTGCTAGAACCACCTAGCTATAGAAACTATTTCCAATCGAGGTGTCCTTTCATGCCATTTTCAACTAACAACTATTTTTATGTTCTCTCTATGCTGTGCCAAGGTTGTTGTACTTAATGTGCCTTTTCTCAACAAGTGCCAAGTAACTTCTCCTAAGATGCCTCTTGTCAACGAGTCTCTTAATCGCCCTTTATAACTTAGCCAAATGACCCATTCTTTAAGCGGATCAAGTCAAGATCTGGTGCTTTGCCCTCAAGGTTGCAAGTTAGGCCTACATTAAGCACCTAGTGCATGTGCTAACCAATCCACTCGCATCTTGTCTTGGCCATCAAAGTGTTTCCAACCCTTTTTGATGCATAAGTGTGCTTTCCCCCACACACTGACGCCCAAGCCCATATCATGTCAAAGTGCCCATGGCTTCGGTTTGTGTCATGCTCTATCTATTGCAAGTATGCCTTGCTTGTATCAGTCATGCACCACTATGCCTGTTAGTGTACTTGCTACAACAATATCTTGTGTTGTGCCTAAGCCTTCTTGGTTATAGTAATGAATCATGTCATTGTGCCCATGGCCTAGTTGTTTCATACACAAGGCATTGCACCCCTATGCCTTGCAAAGCCATTCATCTTAGTCGGTCTCGTATGTTACAACACCATCATGGCATGGCATTGCGCCCATGGTTTCACAAATTGTCTCAGTGCATAAGGTTGAGAGCTTTCGTGTTAGTTCCAAGGAGGGAGAGGTCGCACCACGTCCTGTACCATTGTAGGCACATGTTGGACACCACACATATTGTGGAACCCATGTGTACACACTAGCATGTCGTCTATATCCCATGACCATGCCCAAGGCCATGCCTCGATGGCCCCTTGGTGCGGCTAAGGCTTTGCCTTGGTGCCCACCTTAAGTCATCTACCCTCCCCTACTCCCATTTTTAAAATAGCATTTTAGGCCATTTTGAAAATTTTGACAAAAACATCTAGCCTATTTGAAGAAACATAATGGATTTATTTATTAAATAAATAAATAAATCTCCCATAAGCCTCACATTCCATTTGCACCATTATTGTGGTTGCGTTTGGGCGCATGTCCGAGTGCTGAGGATGCATAAGTGTGGGGGCATGGGAGTGTGTGCACATGGGCTTATGGGGTATAATCTATACATGTCACTTAGCTTAACTAGCACTCTATTATTTTATTATTAATGAAATGATATAGTTACATGTATAATAAACAATATAGAGAATAAGATTATTACAAAATTTTACATGAAATGATGATAAATGTAATAATATATATTTTCAATCGCATATCACACTCCTATTTAATTTTTATTTTTATAGTATTTTGTTAGAATGCTTTGTACCATAAACAATAAGCTTATAGTTAGTATAGAACATAGTAAACTAGCTCGAAGATTATGACACGACACTTAAAACAAAACAAATACTTTTATGATTTTTCTTAAATGTGAATAGAATTTTAGGGGATGAGCTTTTTCTATTTGCAATTATTTTCCTTACTAAAAAGCAACTACTTTTACAATTTTCTTTGGAATTTCCATCTAAAAATATATACATTGTGTGTGGAAGTATTCTTTTCTAAAATAAAAAACCCCAAATTACAAGTTTCTTTTTGTTTTTGGTAGTGAGGTGAGGTGACATGGTTTTATATACACAAATTATTTATCTTCTAGGCAAATGGATCACTAATATTAGTCAAATTAAACATGACGAAAGAAATAAATTATTTTTTTATTCCATAAAAATAAATAAATAAATAAATTAACTTGAAGTAGTTAACATTTTTTTTATCCCATGCAAAAAGGAAATGGTTTGTTATCTCTTCCCATGATGAAAGTGTTATTTTTTTAAGTCAAAGACCTTAAACAATATGGTTTGTTAATATTGTATGGAGGTAAGTGACATGATGAAAGTGACATGATATTTAGGATGGCCTGATTTCCTATGTAGTTACTTTATTGCTAGAAAACATACTACTTTTTAAATAGTTTCCCCTTTCAAATTTACTTTAAAATTTTTTTAAAAAAAGTAAGAATTTATTTAACAAATTGTAAAATGTATGACATCTCATCAACTCCTTATAAAATGTCTTTATTGAGTAGAAAACTATTTTTCATCTAATATTGACGAGTTCTTTTCCTAAGTCAATGATGACCTAAACTACACGATTTGTGAATTGGGATTGAGGATTTTCTTGAAAATATCTCTTACTTATTCAACTTCCATCATCTAAAAAATATATGTAGCATGTGGAATTATTCTTTTCCAAAGTCAAAACCTTGAACCACATGGTTTTTTCCTTGGTAGTGGGGTTAGGTGACATAGTTTTTCATAGTGAGGTTAGCACACATGGCATTTTATCTTTTAAGAACAACCTTGAACTACACCATACATTGACTTAATAATTAAATATAAGAAATATGTTCAATTCCATGCAATCAACAAGCATTTTAATAATTTATATAAAATCTAGAACTACCATCCTTTTCCTAAAAGCGGCATTTTCAACAAGCAGGCACATGAGATAATCCGTATGAGAAACAAAAATGTTCATTGTTTATACTAAGAGGGAAAAAAAAGGGAAACTAAATTGGGAAACATGTATGAGAAAAAATTGTTAATTTATTATTTTTAAACTTTTTTCTTCTTTTATTATATATTCTCCATTTTTTATTAATTTTTTTCAAAATGCAAAGAGGATGGAACGGTTGGAGAAACCACATGATTGAAAGGAAAAATAAAAAGAAAATAAAAAAAAATAGTTTCAAACTTAGACAAAAATTTTCTTATATGCATATTCAAATTTATTTTCTTTTTTATATAAATTATGAAAAATTTTAATATATACAAAAATTAAATGATTTTTATTATATTCAAACCCCATATTTTTTATTTTCTTAGACTCCAACTTCCAAGGACTTTTATTTTTGGGCTGTCAAGATTCTAGGAGACATTCCATGTCATTTTTTTAAAAAAAAATTTTATTGAAACATAAAATAACAAGTGGACAAAGACATTTTATTTTAAATCATATTTTAAAAAACAATATTCATCAAATATGTTATTACAATTTAATTATGTTTGTAAAGGTTCAATTTTTTTCATGACGACAATTATTTATAGGTGGTTGATGCAATTGGATTTGGATTTTTAGAAAAAAATCTTTTAAAGATTTCATCCGGCATAGGTTAAGGTTATGCTTGGTCTCCAAAAAATTTGAGGGAAAATTTTTATAATGTGTGGAAGTACTCTTTTCCAAAGTCAACAACACTAAACTATATAGTTTTTTTCTTAAGAAATGGTTAGGTTACATGTTTTTTTACAGGCGTAAGGCGATATGGTTTTATATACACAAAATGATTTGTCTTCTCGACAAATATATCAGTAATGTTAGTCAAATTACACATAATACAAGAAATAATTTATTTTTTATTCCATAAAATAAATAAATAAATAAACTTGTCACAAATAGTTTGTTGTCGATCTCTTCCCATTATGAAAGTGTTATTTTTTCGAGTCAAGAACCTTCAACAATATGGTTTGTTAATTTACTTCACAAAATTTGAAAAAAAGAAAAGTAAGAATTTATTTAACAAATTGCAACATATGAAACCTCATTGCCTCCATATAAAATATTTTTATAGAGTAGAAAACTATTTTTCATAGTTCTTTTCCTAAGTCAAGGGTGACCTGAATCATGCGATTTGTTGGTTGGATTAGGGTTTTTCTTGAAAATATCTCTTAGTTGTTCCAAATTCCATCATCTAAAAAATATATGTAGCCTTTGGAATTGTTCTTTTATAAAGTCGAAACTTTGAACTACATGGTTTTTTCTTGAGTAGTGGGATTAGGTGACATGGTTTTTTTCGTTGTGAGGCTAGTAGACACGGTATTTTATCTTCTAAAAGCAAGCAATATGTTTCAACTTTATAATTAATTTCCTTAATTTATACCAGACATTGACTTAATTGTTGAATATAAGAAATATGTTCAATTCCAAGTAGTAACAAGCATTTTTGGACCACTAAATAATTTAAAATCTAGAACTACCACCCTTTTCCTAAAAGCGGCATTTTCAACAAGCTGGCACAGGAGATAATCCAGCATCCTGAAACTAGTCATTTTGTAGCCAATCCAGCATGTCCGGCCTTCTTGATCATGCATATTGTTTTTGAGGTATTTTAGGTGTAGTTCTTTCTTGGACGGCGAGCAAAGCCTGCAGAAAATATATCAATAGTAATGGGTTATTATTGAAGTATCGATCATACAGTGCTTAATGGGACTCCAGAAAATAAACCAAATTCAAAAGTCACATAAGTTCCAAAAGAATTGTTCCCCCTTTCCTGAAAGGAGTCCATTTGCCCCACTCCACTCTGTTGATGAGGCCTAGGAGCATGGCCATTTGGGCCAAGGAAGCAATTCTAGGGATCAACACAAACCTATCTGGGCTTGCCCTCAACCAATATTAAATGGCTATATTCTAGCAAGTGGGTCGTCTTTATTTGTGATACCATGAGGAAATATGCCATAGATTCGGTGTACATGGTACCATAACAAGGGCTAACTAATTCCTGAGTACTCTACTGGATGTCCTACAGACTCTGGAGAAGTTGCTTAAGAACCACCAGCAGATCTTCAGACATCAGTTTTCCAGGTTCGGACAGATTTGTGCAGAAATGATTGATGGAAGTTACAGTTGGAATAATTTGAACTCAGTTAAGCTAAATGTTCTACTAGCTATGTTCTGTTGAGAATGGTTTGGGACCTCCTTAAGAGAAGTTAGGATTCAAAACTCCAATCTACTTTCTTTTCCTCCCTGATTTGTCCTCAACATCTCCCATCTCCATGTTTTCTCCTCTATCATATCTGTCATAAATCTACAATGAAAAGTATATTTGATTTGAGTGTAATGGAGCAGTATATACTAGTATTCCTTGTGATAGTAGGACACAATAATGTTATCTATCAAACATAATTTTGTTTGGTGAAAGCCTCAAACTTAATTTTGGTGTAAAGTCTTCGTGAAGAATGTTGTAGGGCTTTATCATAGAATTTGAATGTCATAACCATGATATCAATATTCAATTCCTCTGGTCACTCCTAATGCAATCTTATACAACATCTGCAAACACAAAAAAAATTGAATTTTCTCTTTCAAGAAAGATGTACTTATTAACGAATTCAATAGACACAAAATCATATGTGAGAGGGCATTTTGATCCTTTTGCACATATCCAATTAGGTGAACCACAATAAGATGATGATCCTTTTAATAGTAGTGATTTCATCGATCAATGAAATCTTGCTCATCAACTTTAGAGGTGACCAACACTTTTATAGCTACAATACTACTACCTCAAAGTTTCCTTTATATGTCGTGCTAAAACCTTCTAGTCATAATTTGTGAGTCATCTTCTTTATATCCTAATCATGGAAACTCAATCATAATATGTACCAATGAAATTTCATATCATTTTCCATTGCCTCGTTTTCTTCTTTTTCAAATATATGTATATGAACATAAAAAAGGTATAATAAATTGTGTTTTTGTACTAGCATAATTTTTTCATCAATTATTCAAAGAAATGAATAATAATAGTTTTTGTAGAAAAAAAGAAAAGAAAAGAAAGAAGAAGCATCTTTTAGCAAAAACTAGGGGAAAAAAAAGTTGCTTTTAGCGTTTGGCAAATATTTCAATCAATAATTGAACATTAAAAATGTGTAAGGTGATGATAAAACCAAATTAATTTTGCTCATGAGGGGACATGATATCCAACTTTAGCACCATTAAATTGGACTAGAAGCTTAAGTTACATATGCCAAACCCACCTCCATAAGAATAGTTGATTAATTTGATATAAGCTAGCTAATTGGTACCACCAATGTAAAAAGCATATGTTGGGCATAACTATAAAGGGTTTAATTTCACTCACATTCTTGGGTTAAATACACTTAGTCATCATTAGTTTAAAATTTCGCTAAATACATCTCTTACTTTGAATCTAAGGAAAGTGAGCAAAATTATAAAATGAGAAGGGTAAGAAAAGTATTAAACTTAATGGTAACTAATTAAGTATATTTAATCCAAATATCAAAGAATGGAAATAAAATTAACCCTAACTATAAAAAGTAGGTATCCCTTCAAATTTATATAAGCAACAAAACTATGTGAATAATAATTTAGAAACACTAATCTACGTGGTCTGATGGTTTGATAAGGAGTAATATGCTATTTTATTTCTTGAATCACTTTCCATTGTTTAATTTACCTTTGGAATGGCTCCATAGTACTGAAGAAAGCATGTTCAACTTTATAGAACTCTTGAACGCTTACTAGATCGAATGATTAACCACCCCACAATGCTTGATCTTTGTAAGCCAACAACTTTCTATCAATTAAGCTTATTGTGGACCTCGCATTTCTCTCGATGCGTTCCCACTCGATGGCGAAACTCACTTTTTATTTATTTGGTGAAAATTTGATTTTTAGAAAAAGACTTGGAGTCGCCACTTATTTTTGTTTTATTTTTTAAGGGAAAAACAAAATAAAAAGAAAAACCCTAAGTGTGACTCATGAAAGAAAAAGTAGGTTTGTGAAAAATCGAGTCTGGTTCCGGGGGTTAGGTTACTTATTAGGAAGGTACGGTAGTGAGCCGTAACACCCTTCTAAGCCCGTATACATACGGTATATACTAAACTAATTGAGTGAATTATGACAATTAATCAATTAATTATGGATACCAAGAAAAATAATCATCCAAATAAGTATGTACAAGTCATAGTGAAAATCAATATATACAAAAATAATGATGAAATCTAATTACAAAAATGTACAAAATAAGTAATAAGAGAATGATGCAAGATGATTTATTAAACTAAAAAAAAATATTAAAAAAAATGGTTTTTAAGAAATTTCAAAGGATTTTATTAAAAATGATTTTGAATTAATGATTTCAATTTATTTATTTACAAAAAAGAATCCATTTATTTTCTCAATTTCATTTGTATTCAATTTTAAAAAAAAAAAGATATTTACACTAATTGTATCAAAAGAATTTATTACAAAATTTCAATTTGACAACAAAATTATTTTACTTGCTTTTTAAAAAATGAATAAATTTTTACAATTTTATTTACAAAATTATTTCAAATCGATTTTAGATTTAAAAAAAAAAAAGAACTTCAAAATATAATAATTTTACATTTTCACTGTTTTATTTAAAAGGAAAGAATTTTGCTTGATTTTTACCATAAAAAGATGTCAATTCAATTTTATTTAAAAATGTCCATTTACAATTTTATTTATGAATAATAATAATAATAATAATAATAATAATAATAATAATAAAGTCTTTTGCAAATTTGATTTAAAAGATATGATTTTTCAACATTTTAGTTTAGATAAGGGAATTTGTTTAACTTTTATTAAGAAAAGAAAAAAATAAAGATTTATATGTATATATAAGTTTATCTAAAAATAAAATTTAATTTATTTTTTATTTCAAAATAAAGACATTTTTCACAATTTTATTTACAAAAGAATTCCTTTCAAATATTTACAAAAAAAAAAAAAAAAAATTATTCACAAAAACCAACTTCTATTTGAATTAGAAAATAATTAAATATATATATACTTTACAAAAAAAAACTCTCAAATTTATTTAAAAAAAGCTTTAAGATTTATTTATTTTTTTTTTTTAAAAAAAAGAAAGTTATCCGCATTTCATTCTAAAAAATTATTTTAAATTAATTATAAAAAAAAAAAAAAAAGAGTTCAAATTTATTTTTAAAAAAAGTGATGTCAGATTAAAAAAAATATAAAAAAATCTCAATTTATTTAAAAGGGAAATTCCATTTTATTAAATAAAAAATATATTTTTTCCTTTTCAATTTTATTCTAAAATATCTTTCTTTTTTTCTTATGTTTTTCTAAAAAAAAAACTGTTTTTCAATTTTTGAAGAGTTTTACTTTTATTTATTTATTTTTTTAAAAAGGTTTCTGGTATGATTTTAAGAAAATGGTTTTTTTATATTTATTAACATAAAAAGAAGTCTTTCAAAAACCAGATTATTAAACAAAACATTTATTAAAAAGGACTAACTATTTATTCTGAAAAGAATTTTTGTTCATTAAAGATAAGAAAATAAATAAATAAAATAAAATATTTTTCAAACAAAAACATTATCCCATTATTGGATTATTCCCTCAACAGAAAAATAAAACACAAATAAATATACTATTTCTCAAAACAAAGGCTAATAGAGCATATTAAATAAGGATAACAAATGAATGGAAACAAAAATTAATCTATAAATAACAAATTAAACATACATATACAATAAAAATCTAAACACTGGTAATAGATCCACATGTATACAAGAAGAAAACTGAAATGAATATATACAAAAAAAACTTGGAGGACAAGGATGTAGGAGTAACCTTGGAAGTGCAGTCCCAATAACAGTAATGACTCTCCAAAAGCTTCCAAAATGAAGCTCAAAAATACAAAAAAAAAAAAAACTCTCAACCCTCTCATAAAAATCGTAGAAAATACAGAGAAGATTAGAAAAAGTCTCCCTAGAGCTGTCCTCCCTCCCCCAAGAATGCTCGTTTTTTTCCTTCTTAATCCAAAAATTCTGGTCCTCAGTCAGCTCAACCCATGCTCGCAACTACAAAAAGAAATGTCACAACCATGTAAGAAAAATGGGTCAGACCCAATACAAGATTTAATAAATATACTAGCCCAAATCCAACTAATATAATAGGCCCAAATCAAACCAAATAGCAATCCAACAAGCCAAGGCCCAACACTAATAAATAGAAAACAGAAATCAACCCAAAATAAGCCCAAATGAATAAATCAAAGGCCCAATAGGAAATCCAATAATATGTAAGCCCAAATCACACAAATCTATAGCCCAAATCAACAACCATGTAAGCCCAACATCCTTAAAGCCCGTAAACACAATCCAAAGCCCAAACAAACAAAACCCAAATCTCCAAATAAAGCACTGTAGAAATCAAAAGAAAGAAAGAAATGGTTACCTCCAAAATGAAAGTGGAAAGAATGAGTGTTGGGGTGGAGAGAAAAGAGAGATAAAGAGAGAGAGAGAGAGAGAGAAAAAAAAAATAGAGACATGGAAGATATGGCCGAAGATGGGGGGCAATCACAGGTGGTGGAGGAGATTGTCAGTAGGCGGTGGTGTCTCCAAAATTGGTGCCGCTGTAGTGGCATCGCCAGTAGCAATGGTGAGATGGGCAGACATCATGGGGATTAGGGAGAGAGAGAGGGAGAAAGAGAAAGAGAAAGAGAGAAGAAGAAAAACAAAAAAGAAACAAAGGGTGGCCGGAGCAAAATGGTCGTCACCGGCGTCATGGGACCACTGGTAGTGCCACTACCGGTAGTGATATGAGGGGTGAATGAGAGAGAAAGGGACAAATAATGAGAAAATAAGGGATATGGGTGTGGAGAAAAAGGAAAGAAGAAAGAAAAAAAGGAAAAAATGAGAAAAAAAATAGGAAGAAAAGAAAGAAGATGGGAAGAAGAAAAAAAAGATAAATGGGGGTTGTCGTGGGGATGAGAGAGGGAATAGGAAGAAAGAGAAAAATAAAATAAAATAAAATAAAATAAATAAATAAGATAAATAAATAATAATAATAATAGTAATAATAAAATTAAAGTTGAAAATTAAAAATTAAAACAAAATGGGTTTAAAATATTAAGTTAAAAAGATAATAATAGATAAATAAATTAAATGAGACAAATTTTGGGACTACAAATATGCCTCGTTTGTCCGTGTGGGCTGCACATCTATTCTCTTACCTTCGACCCTTTAGTTTCGATCATTTATTTCATTTCGGCTTTCACTTTTGCAAGTGTGAGGCCTTATGTGTGCTTGTTTCTCTGATCGAGTTAGAGGTTAGGAGTAGGGTCTAGTAATGGGCTATATCTATGTTTGGGAGCATTTTGGAGGTGGCCGACACATTGGTGCTGATTAAAGTCTGACCTTTGAAGACTTGTACAGCCCAAAGCTAGATTTTAGGATATTTGTGTGACTAGTGTGTTTTCTTTTAGTTTCATAGGATTTTCGAATGCATCCATACCATTCACTGTGCACCGTAGATCGTCGATGAGTTATCAGAGTTGTGAGATATGCCGGCCATTAGGAGAGCCTTCACCATAGGAGCCTCTCTGGAATGTTGAGGCAGTGCATGTGTGGAGGTGATGACCACCTTGCATGGAAGCGTCCCATTTCTTCGGAGGCGTGTAGAGGTTTGTGTACCTTTGGAGGGTATGATCGCTTCTACTAGGGATCCTTTAAAGTCCACCCCTCTTCTTTTTAGAGCTATCTTGACCTTGTAGGTTGAGCCTTAAATCCTTCGATCAGGATTTCCTTCCTTACATGTGGGTGCATCTGAGAGCCTTCAGAGCCTCTTTAGTTACAATATGGATCCAATACTCACTCTTTTGGTTTCTAGTTGAGAGTTCTTAGAGATCGGTACGAGTTTTAGTATCAATTGGATCACCTTTTGTCATGTCACCTTAGATTATTCTTTTCACTCGATGAGTTTAACATGATTTTTTCCTAGGGCTTTTGTCTCTCTCTCTTAGCTTGGCATATATTTTCAGTTGATTGTCTTTTGCTTGATACTTTGGGATATGTTCATTAATCATGATCATCCTTTTACACTGTACACTTATCATGGCCCCAGTACCTCATTCTTTGTACAATCCTGATTTGAATTTCAACTCGATGCTCACATTTTCATTACAGGAAGGTGAAAGGCACGTTTTCACGTTCACATTTATTTTAGAGATTCGTCTCGATCACCTTATCATTTTTTTCTCTTTATGGAGCTCGAGTTGAAGGTTGAGTTAAGGATATGTGGTTATAAATGGAGTATCGATCTCGTGATAGTGTGTTTCTACACCTCTTTCATCTTGGATTATTGATAGGAATTCTCTAGTCACATTTGTAGCCATCTCACAGTGGACACCTTTATGACTCCAGAGTTCTCATCATACATCCAAATTTCATATTGCCATCTCAGGACCATGTACTTGCATGTTATACTGTTGTCTTTTAAGGTCTTATCTTGTGCCCTTCATCCATTTCGTTTGCATTATAGGGAGTCAGTTTAGGAGTTGGTTGAGTCTAGAGTCACATTCTTGGAGGAGAGTTGGAAGTCGATTGATCAGAGCAGATTCACATTAGAGTTCAAATAGTTTAGTTGAGATGTCAGACGAACTAGCTTTTATACTTGCTTCTATTCAGGAGTTCATGGCAGGGGTCAATAGACGTTTGGATCAGATAGAGAGTTCTCACCAAGATCATCATCCAGTCAGCATTAGCACTAACAAGACAGTTCCCATGCATCTCAGACAGCACAGGTTCTTCTAACTAGGACTTCACATGGTGTTCCATTCCATCTATCAGAT
Organism: Vitis vinifera; assembly: GCF_030704535.1. NCBI lineage: Eukaryota > Viridiplantae > Streptophyta > Magnoliopsida > Vitales > Vitaceae > Vitis > Vitis vinifera. Next base: position 18,594,473 of record NC_081820.1, on the reverse strand, counting down.
CATTGTGAGACCGTTACACCACCTGCTGCTACAGTGCTGCATCCCATTTTTACTACTACTGATGATACTAGATTAGCCAAGAAGGAGGCCAGGGTTGAGAGACTTGAGTCTAGGATGAGACAGATCAGATTACAGGATGGAGGTTTGACTTGGGATGGCATACCGGCGGCTAGCTTGCCCGCCAAGTTTCGCATGCCAGACATTGAGCGTTATAGTGGGATTGGTTGTCCTAAGATCTACTTGAGATTGTACAGCACAGTCATGAGAGCACACGAGATAGATGATGCACAATTGGTGGCCTTTTTCCCTAAGCTCAAAGATGGTTTGCCTTAGTTGAGCCTTCGAGACTTTGCACCTAGGAGGACGTGGCTCATGAGTTTCTAACTCAGTTTGCTTTCAATGCTGACATTGATGTATCTAGGCGAGAGTTGGAGGCCACCAAATAGAGGCTAGACGAGTCTATTTCTTCCTTTATCAGTCGTTGAAGGGCAAAGGTGGCTGGTATGATAGACTGGCCTAAGGAGCAGGATCAGATTGATATGGTTCTTTGGAACCTACAACCGAGGTTTTCTACACGCCTTGTGGGCATTCCATTTCAGGATCTTAAGAGTCTAGTTCATGCACCTTTCAATGTTAAGGAGGCCATTGCTCAAGGATTATGGACAGATACTGCTCTTCCCCTTGACAGTAAGGGGAAAAAATCAATTGGATCATCTAGTAAGCCTGGAAAAGTTGACACTATTAACTATCAGCATTAGAGGCCTGCACATCACTCACCTTACAGGTCTCCTACAGTTAGAGCTCATTTATCTCACCCATAGTATCAGTATCATCTAGTTTATGTTTAGCAGCATTACATTGCTCAGGCTAGCATGCAGCCACAACCACCACATTTGAGAGTCACTACTCTCCCGCCACCTAGACCATACGCACAAAGGCCCACGGGACAGTTCACTCCATTGGGCATGACTTTGACTAGAGCTTTTGAGAAGCTCAGAAATACTGGTTTGATTGTTCCATTGGCACTATACCCTTTGTTGTATCCTATTCCTCCTTATTTTCGCTTACATGAGCACTGTTCATTTCATCATACTTAGGGGTATGCAACAAATTACTACTCGACACTCCACAATGCCATACAGAATTTGATTGATTCAGGGTTGGTCAACTTGTCAGGGCCACGTGTGACCACCAATCCCCTGCCTACACATTCTACATATGCAGTTCTCCTTCCTCTTAGTCTTCAATATATTGATTTGGATGTTGATGATATTGATAGTCATATGGCATTTTGGGATATTCCAGGTGAGGACTTGGTTCATCGACATGGGTACATCATTTTGTAGCAGTTTAGCTCAGAGCACTTTTCATTTTGATTATGGTCATCATCAGAGTTGAGTCCATTTTTTAGTTCATTAGAGTTATTTTTGTTTTGTTGAGTCCAGTTTGGTTCACAATCCAATTGTTTATAGTTCATGTTGAGAGTCCAATTGTTTGTAGTCCTTTATCGTTTCACACATGATGTACTCATTGGTTCATTTATTGATATAATATTTTTATTCTGAGTATGTGTTATTATTTTTTTTTCTTGAGTATGTTTTACATATCTTGCCTTGATGTGTGTTATGCTTTCGATATGAGACATCTTTTCACTTATAAATCATGATCACTTTAGCCTGACCTATCATGGAGGATATTGAGCATTTTGACCTAGGATTAGGAGATCGACCTAGGGAATTCGAGACTGCGACCCATTTCACCTTTTGATCAGAGCAGTACCATATCCATATCCATATCTTGACTTTGTAGACTTGATGACCTACCCATTTTGAGCATGACATGACACCACCCCCTGGTACCATTATATGACCTTACCATCCTTATTCACCTTTGTATACTACAGTACCATTGTCTTTTCTTTCCATCGTTTCCTTGATCTGACCAAGTAGAATCCAAGATGGTTAGACTTGAGGTGAGCTTTGCATGATGATAGATGGATCACGATGAGAGAGTGGTTTGACTACTTGATGATGTTGTTGAGGCAGATGGGTCATCATGAAGCATCCAGATTTGAGCCATTGCACATGATTTCAGAGAGTTATGATGACTAGATATGGTGATTTTATGAGATGATGGTGAGTGGCATGTGATGATAGAGTGAGCTGAATTTCAGATGACATTGATGATCATCATAGAGCATCCGAAGTAGGAGCTTTCACACGATTTCAGATGAGTTGACATGTTTATGTTTAATAGATGCTAGTTTTTAGTATTGCCCATGCAAGATTTTGAGAGTACGATGTTTGAGGTAGTGTTCAAAGGATGGGCGGCCATCATTTCATAAGCCCATTTACCCTATCACCTTTACATACAGAGTTACTCGTCGCTAGCCCATTAAGCCTCACACGAGCACCATATCCTTTTTCTTTCATCGCCTCATTTACCTATTATACCGGGTTGGGGACCTTATAGTGTTTGAATGCTTTGATTAGATATGTCATGAGTTCTAGACCTGACATACATATTCAAGCCTCATATCTCACTCTTCATTGTGATATTTTCCACTCTGACATCGTTTCATCCTATTTTTCGACATCACATATCACCACTTATTATACTCATCTTCTTTTTTTTCCTCATCATTACTTGCTCGACACTATCCTTGTTTCCCTTGAGTGGTGGTTTTTCACACATCACTACATGGAAGGTAGTCACATCCTTCCCCCAGTTCACCTCATGGGTGGTGGTTCAGAGATCTTATTTTGAGAGGTTGTCTTGTTAGTGAGGATTCATGTTACATCAGTACATGGGGAGAGTTTATTCATTTGACTATGTATTTCATGGGAAGTCATTCATTATTGATCAGAGTGTGCGCAAAAAAAAAAAAAAAGATAAAAGATGGTGCATTTTTCATTGTATCATTTTCCATTAAGCATATTTATGGAGGTGCTAGTTTGCTTCATTGGGTTTATGTGTTAGAGAGAGTTCGTATGAGAGCTTCTTTCTGAGATTCTATCTTTGTATATATTTTGGATGAGAGTATGAGTTGCCTATTCGATTTTTGTGAGAGAGACAAGCGACATTTCTTTAAGATTTATGGATCATTGTCCTATTCATCATTACATCCATTTTTATGCCAATTATCCCCATACTTTGATGCAAGTTGACCATCACTCACTTTTCTATCTTTTTGCCTTATTCTATCTTTATTTTTATTCCCCCATTTCACTCTGCCTCATCTGATTTATTTCTTTTCTCATTCTGCATGATGTTTAACTTAGGTTCAACATCCACACATTATTCTTGCTTATTCGATATGTCCGTTCCTCTATCATCACTTTTCGTGTTGGGATCCTTAGGTCCACGACTCATGATGTTTTCTACATATTGCATCTCATGCATGAGGGATATGGGGTTTATATCATTGAGATTATTGAGCTTAGTTTCCTTTCGTTTTTTTCACCTTATTGCCTCAACTTACGTTACGTCCCATGTCTTAAGACCACCTTGAGGCCATGACTTCACATTATGCTTGACAGCTCACACATGGGCAATACTTGAGATTGGTTGGAGATTATTTCTTAGAGCATGATGGATGAGGAGCTATGATATGATTTACAATAGGGCATACCCCTCTTATCAGTGATGGATTTTTAGAGGTGATGTGATCTACACTGGGGCATACCTTGCTCATCGATGATAGATTTTTGAGTTGATGACCTATATTAAGGCATAGTTTTCTTATTGATGATGGATTATTAGGATGACGCCCTACACTAGGGTATAACCAGTTCTCCTCTTCACTTGGATTATGATGGATTAGGAGTTATGTGATGACCCTACACTGGGGCATAGCCATTTTAGAGAACACTTTTATTGGAGATACAGTCACTCTACTCGATATTCTACATTAGGACACACTCCACTCATTGATGGTTGATTTTGAGATGATGGTTCATTTTGAGACACAGTTGCTTCAAAGATTGCACATGTTGAGACATAGCCCTCTCATTGGTGATGGACTTTGATTTATCTTGGAGCATAGACACTTCAGATGGTTTATACTAGGGCATAGCCACTTCATTCGCACTCATAGAGCATAGAGATTATGATTCGTATGGATTATGTTGAGATGTTTCCATTTTTGGCACCAGGAGTAGAGATTGATTGATTTGTGGATGTACACTACACATGGTCTTCCTCAGCAGTTGTTGACTCAAATACACTACTTTATACTAGGGCATAGCTGAGGTGGAGAGCATTTTTCATTGGAGTATAGCCACCCTATTGGATCCTTCACACTGGGACATATTCATCTTTTGGAGAGATATCAGATTTATTCTTTACATTGGAGCATCTGACGAGTGATATGGAGATCATTGGATTGTTTCATGTTGTCATCACTGCATACTTGGGCATAACCACCTTGTTAGATGTTTTGACATCGAGATTGGACTTTCTGTTTATGATTGTTGCTTTTGATGGATTATGGAGCTATTGACACCTTGGGTTTAGTCTTCTCGACATACTTGGATGATCTCGGATACCTACCTACCTTTCATTTCGTACTCAGACATTTCACCTTTGATACTTTTGTGCTTTCTATTTTACTATAGCTTGATCATTACTTTCTTTTATCCCACACATCTTACCATGACACATGACTTCACACCTCTCTCTTGATTAGGAGAAAATGTAGATCAATCCTCAATTTCCTTGGTTGTGCTTTCATACATCTTGTGGACTTTAGGTTTAACATCTTCCATGATGGTAGGGCCTGACAGGTTGTTGTTTTTTTTTAGTGATGATGCTTTCATTTTGACAGTTGACATGTTGAGTGTTGATTTGTTTGCTCTTGTATTTTGAGCATTGGTCATCATTGTTTTTATTCATCAGTTTGTTTTGTTTTGTCAACATGGTATCATAATACATGATCATGTTTGGCATTCCCATTTGAGATTGGACATCTTCATTACATGGTTGACGAGCATATCCCAAAGTACAGTAGTTCTTATGACATTCCACATCTCAGTTTTTTCACCAGCACATATTAAGGCATACCCCTTTCTTTGAGATTATCGGACCTTCGGCAGACTTCACTAGCCTTTTGGCTTAGTTTTCGACCCTCATGATTTGCATACTGGGGCATACCTCATTCTTTGAGATCATAAGATCTTTAGTAGACTTCATTGCATTTTGATCTAGTTGTCGATTCTTACGAGTTGTCATACTGGGGCATATCATTTTCTTTGTCGAGTCTGTTTGCATCACTATCTTTGACATCCTTTGACTTTGAGCCATTTGGTCAAATCATCATTATGTCAGTTCAATCTTATCTTTAACACAAACCACACTTTATACGATCGGTCTCGTCTTTGTCATTTTTCATATGTTTTAGGTGATTTCGGTCATTGCGACCGCGTCCCATATGTTTCAAGTGATTTCGGTCATGGTGATCGCATCCTGTCTTTTTTATGTTTCAGGTGATTTCGGTCATTGCAACTGCGTCCCATATGTTTTAAGTGATTTCGGTCATTGCGACTGCGTCCCATATGTTTCAGGTGATTTCAGTCATTGCAACCGCGTCCCGTCCTTTTTATGTTTCAAGTGATTTCGATCATTGTGACCGCGTCCCATATGCTTTAGGTGATTTCAATCATTGCGACCGTGTCCCATATGTTTCAAGTGATTTCGATCATAGCGACTGTGTCCCGTCCTTTGTATGTTTCATGTGATTTTGGTCATTGCGATCACGTCTCATATGTTTTAGGTGATTTTGGTCATTGAGACCGCATCCCGTTTTTTCCTTGGGTTTAGGTGATTTCGGTCATGGCGATTGCATCACGTCCTTTATATGTTTTAGGTGATTTTGGTCATGGTGACTGCATCACATCCTTTGTATGTTTCTGGTGATTTCGGTCATGGCGACCACGCCCCGTCCTTTGTATGTTTCAGGCGAAATTAGGTCATTGCGACCGCATCCCATGTGTTTCAGGTGATTTCGGTCATGACGACCACGTCCCGTCCTTTTTATGTTTCAGGTGATTTCAATCATTGCGACCACGTCCCGTCATTTGTATGTTTTAGGTGATTTCGATCCTTACGACTACGTTCCATTTGTTTTAGGTGATTTCGGTCATTGTGATCGCGTCCTGTTCTTTCCTTTAGTTTGGCGATCTCGGTCATTATGATTGCGTCCCGTTCATTCTTTTAGTTTAGGTGATTTTGATCATGGTGACCGCGTCCCATTTGTTCCAAGTGATTTCGATCATTGTGATCGTGTCCCATCATTTCCTTTAGATTCAGGTGACTCTAGTCTTTGCACACTTTGTCCACACAACTTCATATTCCATCCTACTTTCGTATAGTAGATGTGTGGTTTCTTCCTTTGTACACATTTATTCTTGTGCTCCTAGGTGGTTCAACTGCTACTTGACTTTGACATCGATTTTCAAGTCACTTTTTGAGACTTTTCCAAGGGAGTCTAGACCCATAATGTATCTTTAGAGGCACCTTAGGAGTTTTCGTTCTTGCAATTGTGGTAAGGTTTTAGATTCTCTTTATTCTTGTTTTAGTTTAAGAGAACTCGTGTCATATTGGGACAAATTTGATGGTTTTTCTTTTTCTTCAGTAGAGTCCACTTCGTTTCGTTTGTGTATACACTCACTTTACTTGTAGACTCTACCGAAGAGGGGCATATTTGTAAACCCCAAAATTTGTCCCATTTAATTTATTTATCTATTATTATCTTTTTAACCTAATATTTTAAACCCATTTTGTTTTAATTTTTATTTTTCAACTTTAATTTTATTATTATTATTATTATTATTATTTTATTTTTCTCTTTCTTCCCCTTCTATCTCTCATCCCCACGACAACCCCCACTTACATTTTTTTTCTTCTCCCCATTTTTTTTTTCTTCCTATTTTTTTTCCTTTTTTCTTTTTTCTTTCTTCTTTCCTTTTTCCCCACACCCATATCCCTTATGTTTCTCCCTCTTTCTTCCTCTTTCTCTCTCACTCACTCCTCATATCACTGCTGGTAGTGCCACTACCAATGGCCTCATAACGCCGACGACGACCATCTTGCTCCGACCACCCCTTGTTTCTTTTTTTTTCTTTTTCTCTCTTTCTCTCTCTCTTTCCCTCTCTCTCTCTCCCTCATCCCCATGATGGCTGCCCATCTCACCATTGCTACCAGCGACGCCACTACAGTGGTACCAATGTTGGCGACGCCACCGCCGACCGATAGTCTCCTCCACCACCAACAACTATTTCCTATCTCCGGCCATATCTTCCATGTCTCTATCTCTCTCTCTCTCTCTCTCTCTCTCTCTCTCTCTCTCTTTCTCCCTCTCTCTCTCTCTCTATCTATCTATCTATCTATCTATCTATCTATCTCTCTTTTTTCTCCACCCCGACACTCATTCTTTCCACTTTCATTTTGGAGGTAACCCTTTCTTTCTTCCTTTTGATTTCTATAGTGCTTTGTTTGGAGATTTGGGTTTTGTGTTTGTTTGGGCTTTGGATTGTGTTTACGAGCTTTAAGGATGTTGGGCTTACATGGTTGTTGATTTGGGCTGCAGATTTGTGTGATTTGGGCTTACATATTATTGGATTTCCTATTTTGCCTTTGATTTATTCATTTGGGCTTATTTTGGGTTGATTTTTGTTTTCTATTTATTAGTATTGGGTCTTGGCTTGTTGGATTGCTATTTGGTTTGATTTGGGCCTATTATATTAGTTTGATTTGGACTAGTATATTTATTAAATCTTGTATTGGGCTTAACCCCTTTTGCTAACATGGTTGTGGCATTTCTTTTTGTTGTTGCGGAGAGCGGGAAAAAAGGTGTAGTGTTGATTGGGAGCAGTTGGGGCAGGTGAAGATAGGGCATGGGTTGAACTGACTGAGGACCAGAATTTGGATTAGGAAGGAAAAAAAACGAGCATTTTGAGGGGAGGAAGGATGGCTCTAAGGAGACTTTTTCTAATCTTCTTTGTATTTTCTACGATTTTTGTGAGAGGATTGAGAGTTTTTTTTTTTTTTTTGTATTTTTGAGCTTCATTTTGGAAGCTTTTGGAAAGTCATTACTGTTATTAGGACTGCACTTCGAAGGTTACTCTTACATCCTTGTCCTCCAAGTTTTGTTGTATATATTTATTTCACTTTTCTTCTTGTGTACGTGTGGATCTATTACCAGTGTTTAGATTTTTATTGTATATGTATGTTTAATTTGTTATTCATAGATTAATTTTTGTTTCCATTTGTTATACTTATTTAATATGCTCTATTAGCCTTTGTTTTGAGGAATAGTATATTTATTTGTGTTTTATTTTTCTGTTGAGGGAATAATCCAATAATGGGATAATGTTTTTGTTTGAAAAATATTTTATTTTATTTATTTATTTTCTTATTTTTAATGAACGAAAATTCTTTTCAGAATAAATAGTTAATTCTTTTAAAAAATGTTTTGTTCAATAATCTGGTTTTTGAAAATTCTTTTCAGAATAAATAGTTAATTCTTTTAAAAAATGTTTTGTTCAATAATCTGGTTTTTGAAAGACTTCTTTTTATGTTAATAAATATAAAAAACCATTTTCTTAAAATCATATCAGAAACCTTCTTAAAAAAAATTAAAAATAAAAATAAAACTCTTCAAAAATTGAAAAACTGTTTTTTTAGAAAAACATAAGAAAAAAAGAAAGATATTTTAGAATAAAATTGAAAAGCAAAAGAATATATTTTTTATTTAATAAAATTGAATTTCCCTTTTAAATAAATTGAGATTTTTTTTATATTTTTTAAAAATAATTTTTTTTAATCTGATATCACGTTTTTAAAAAAAAATAAATTTGAACTCTTTTTTTCTTTTCCTTTTTTATAATTTATTTAAAATAATTTTTTAGTATGAAATGCGGATAACTTTCTTTTTTAAAAATAAAAATAAATTGTAAAGCTTTTTCTAAATAAATTTGAGAGTTTTTTTTGTAAAGTATATATTTTTTAATTATTTTCTCATTCAAATAGAAGTTGGTTTTTGTCAATAATTTTTTTTTTTTGTAAATATTTGAAAGGAATTCTTTTGTAAATAAAATTGTGAAAAAGGTCTTTATTTTGAAATAAAAAATAAGTTAAATTTTATTTTTAGATAAACTTATATAACAAAAAAAAATCTTTATTTTTTCTTTTCTTAATAAAAGTTAAACAAATTCCCTTATCTAAACTAAAATTTTGAAAAATCATATCTTTTAAATCAAATTTGCAAAAGACTTTATTATTATTATTATTCATAAAAAAAAATGTAAATGGACACTTTTAAATAAAATTGAATTGACATTTTTTTTTATGGTAAAAATCAAGTAAAATTCTTTCATTTTAAATAAAACAGTGAAAATGTAAAATTATTTCTTTGAATCAAATATAAAATTTTGAAGTTCTTTTTTTAAAATTTAAAATTGAATTGAAATACTTTTTGCAAATAAAATTGTAAAATTCATTCATTTTTTTAAAAGCAAGTAAAATAATTTTGTTGTCAAATTGAAATTTTGTAATAAATTTTTTTGATACAATAAGTGTAAATAACTTTTTTGAAAATTGAATTCAAATGAAATTGAGAAAATAAATTTTTTTTTCTTATAAATAAATAAATTGAAATTATTAATTCAAAATCATTTTTAATAAAATCCTTTAACATTTCTTAAAAACTATTTTTTTAATTTCTTGTTTTTAGTTCAATAAATCATCTTGCACATGGGAAATTTTTCAGAGACTCTAATGGTTGGAACAGGGACTTTGTAGGATGGGATATGGTTGTAAACGGAAAACAGCATGAATACACCTGTGAGGAGCCAAGGCACAGGGTGCTGGAGACCACCGCAGTTAGTCGTTTTTGTTCAAGACTGAGGAAAGAAAGAGAAAACCAATAGAAGAAAGGAAATAAAATTGAAGCATAGGAAATACTAAGATATGTCCAACAATAAAATCAAGAATCCTTGTTCCAACCTCAGTACCATCACCAACATGAATCATCTCTATACAACTATGGAATCACATATACCATGACACATCTTCAAGAAAAATGTTCGAAGAAATAAATAAAAGCAAATAGAACTTATTTACACCCCCTTTCGTACACATAACCGCGTATCGGTCCCCTATAACTCTCCTCTCCACAAGCACCCACTCTACCACCATTTTATTTGACCTATTCGGTCTTCCTGTGAAAGTTATTTGTCTATTAAAACAGAAATGTAACTATTTGTTGACACTATGAGACAGGGAAGACAGTTTCAGATGGTACCTATGAATTGGGCAGACTACTACTCCACATTCAGCTGAGCACTGGATGCCTCCATCATCCCATTGCGAATCTGTGAACCAATATCCCTGACATGACCAGGGCCATGAGGTATGAAAACAGTCGTATTCTTTGATGAGTTCCCAAGGTCTTTGATGGTGTCAAAGTATTGGGTGACCATGATGAGATCCATCACCTCCTTAGCTGAGGTACCATCCACCTTGTTGGAGAAGTTCAAGATGTTCTCTCTCAAGCCATCAGTGATTGCCTGCCTCTGCTTGGCTACACCTACCCCACCTAGGTACTTGGCTTCAGCTTCAGCCTCTGCCTTCTTAACTTGGAGGATCTTTTCAGCCTCTCCCTTGTATACATTAGCAAGCTGAAGCCTTTGAGCTGTAAGACAAAAATAATGCTGTGTAGTACAGTTGCAGGTGCGGTCACATGACTCATGCATGCTGCGGAATCAGGGGACCCAACAGAAATATAGAATGTAAAGAATTGGGAAAATATTAAGGATCAATTTCAGTAGAGAAATAAATATAGGTCTTAGGGTAGGGAAAGGAAACATACTTCCATTACAGAATTGATCAAGTTGGAAAGAACCATGACTAATTCAGGAATACTGTAGAAAGGATGCCAAAATTTCATTCTCTTTACTTACACTAAAGATGCTTTATTTACACTAGCATTCTTTCAAATTAGCTCATGATTGAGAGGAGATATATAAAGAAAACAGGCCAAAATGTCACTCTTGTTACATATATTACAGATTGTTTACTTACATTAGCATTCTTTTAAATTAGCTCTCACAAACTGTATACTTACATTTCAGATACAAGGAGCTATATTCTGTAGATTTCTTTCAAATTTGCTCTAAAACTGGATACCAACATTAAGCTTTTAATCCAGCACTTAACACCCTTCTTATTCTACTAAAACATAATTTGTTTCATCCTTATTAAGAAGTGGAAGAGTTTATAGTTTATATCTGGATATTGAAAATCCATTCTACCTACATTGGAAGTTTGAATGAGAAAATTTGTCCAGTTGCAATAAGAACAAGAAAAAAACAGTAGAAGGTCAAAACCTGCATTTATCTCATTCATTGCCTTGCGTACAGAAGCATCAGGTATAATATCAACCATCAGTATGTGCTCTATGTTATATCCGTAAGCTCCCATCACCTGATCCATGTTTTCAACATATAATAGATATTTTAGAAAAATAAAGTTGCTTTTAGTGCACAAAATTTTGTTCAGTTATGCAATGGCAGAAGATAGAAAGAAGATTCTCCAGCATCTTAAATAAGGTGACAAAAAAGTGTGACGGTGATACCACCAGATGATAAGTTGATGACTAATACCCTAAAGTCAACTGCAACTAATTCAAATAATCCAATAAAATGCATACAGAAGTTAAACAAAGAACAGTAATTTAAGAATCATTGAGGGGAAACTAAAAGTTACAATGAAATGGATAGGATCATGGATTCACAGCTATCTCCTCCATTTCAAAATGTGAAGATAATACACTTCAAAATTCCAGGAAAAAAAAAAGTTTCTCCTATTTTATTTCCTCATGCTCCCATAAGGCAAGGCATAAAAGTTTTTAAACAAAATCATTCAAGCTAAGATCTTGTTTCCATTTTAATAGAAAAAGGGAGAGGCAACAGCACAATAAGAACCCAATAAAGCAGGGAAAGTATATGAATCACTGAAAATAAAGAGAACATAAAAGCATTAGTATAGCTGGTAATGGAAATGGAAATGAGGAAACATTAAAACATAGAAATCATAATCTAGCAAGCTTTTGAAAGACTAATTAACTTCAAAAAAATTCTGTGATGAGGACTAGAAGAGCTCTGAAGCAGGATGCCACATGAATAGATTACCCACTAAAACCTTTTTCTCCAGTTCCGGACTTGCTGTAAGTCATCCTTGAACTAGTTTTCTAAGATTAAAAAGGAAACTATAACACAGAAGCAAATAAATTAGAAAGCAAGTTGAGCTTAGAAAGATGTATTGATTCCATAAGATTTCTAGTTAAATATTGTCTCACATTCTAAATGCCAGAGAAACTCCAAAAGGAAAAATTTTTTGGACCAATTAGTTGGTGGAAGGTGGTGTAGTTCCCTAAATGTGTCAATGGCTGGCTATTAGTTCTAATTGTTGAGAGAAAAATATAGTTGAGAGGGAGTTTTTAAAAAAGGAAAAACAAGAAAAAACTATAAACTTGTATCAAGTACAGGCAATTGAATGAACCAAAATATAGGTCAATTTAATATGCATCTTTCCATAAAACTTGGCATATCACTATTAACCATTCAATCATCTGTAACAGCATCAAATTACCTTCTCAAGCTCCTCCAAGACGGTTTGAGCAACATCACCCTTTTGTTCAAACAGCTCATCCAAAGTCATTCTTGGAACATGAGCTCGAACCACTTGCAACACACAACAAAATGCATCATCAGAATAGCATCAAGAATCAAGGGTGAAAGAAACCAAAAAACCAGAAAATTTACTGCATAATATGGCTAAAAATTTCCAGATAACCATGCAAAAGTTACCATCAAACACAAAAGCCTGAATCTGCTCTTTGGGGTTCTGTAACTCATAAAAGGCATCATCCGCATTTTCTTTAATCACACGATATTGGATTGAGCAAAGCATTTGAACAAATACATTGTCCTGCAGAACATAAAATCATTATACCTGTTCTTTTGAAAGGCAATCTAATGCTTTACAAGACAACTAATATTTTGAACTATATAAATATGCACAAGAATCTTTACTAGCCTGACAAGGCTTTCCTTCTCATCACATACATTTATAATGGAACAGCTTATTGAAGAAGTATACCTGCCAAGCATCTGAACATAGCATAGAGTACGATAGCACATAACTGCTATAATTACAAGCCTTGGTATTGCATTTCAACAATTTTGTCTTCAATCACTGACAAAAGAATGCAGTAAAGCATTCATGTGGGGTGATTGGGTGCCTTAAGAATTTAAAACTAATTGAAAACCAGTCAAAGGTTAAGAAGAATGAAATTCGATTTTGAACTTCACTTCCATTTCTTCATTAATGGCCATTATCTTAAAGTTCCTTACTTTCCTTCATTTGGTTTTATGCAAAGTGTCAACCTAATGCAACTTGGCTTGGATATGGCAATGCAAAAAGATATAGAACAAGGAGTCATATGTTTTTATTTGTCCCTTCTAGGACTCGAATCTAGAACCTCCCACATCTCCACCTTAAGCCCTTGCCACCTGAGACAAGCCTCAAAGGCTAGCGCTAGGAGCGATATGATTACGAAGTTCTAGTTTAAGTTGCTAAGCTCAAAAAAGAAAAAAAAAAAAAATTATGGGTTGAAGCAATAGGCAAGGACATCATATACCATGACTAAGAGTAAGACATGGACCTCAATGAGAAAGAACGGTGAGCAAATCATCACAGGACTATCCTGTTTAAAATAAATAAATAAAAAGATCATATAAATAGGCCCACAATGGCAAAGAGGATTAATTTTTATGTTTTTTTTTCATTTTTTATTTTATTTATTTTTGAGATTTTTCAGCCTGAAGGAACATCTATTAGTTTCAATTGAGTACCTAGCACCATTACAGAATTTTTGTTATATGTGGATCACTGGTTGCACTAGAGACAATTTATTGACTCTTTTCTTTTTAATTATTATTATAAAAAAAGACAACAACTTACCATGCTCTTTCTATATGTATTGTTTACATGTGGAAAATAACATGCAAATGGAACCAAAGAAATTACTATCACTAAGGAAGCAACAAGGCAAAGGAAGAAGAGAATGGTAAAATGTCAAAAGGTTATACTTCTGCAATTGAATCACCACATTCTACTTGGTTCCTTGAATCTAGGTATCAGATTCATTTTAGAATTATTTGGTGTTGGGGAGGAATGAGGTGTACCTAGTTGTTGCTTGGATTAGTTGCTAAATGATAAGATTTTTTAAATATCCATATCTTGGACAAGACAGCTTCTTGAACTGTTGCAGGAAGCCTATTCAAGACTCCTGCAAGTGCTAAGATACAATTGATTGTCTCATATAACATGCTTAAAGCTACAGGCTGGAAATTGAAGGAGACATGCTTTTCAATTCTTTTAGTCCATCAGCATCTCAATTGTGAGATTGTTCAAAATTCATCCACATAATCACCTAATCAGTATCTCAACTGTGAGATTGTCGGACTTAAAAGTTCATTCCTTAACAATCTTGTTATGTGGATTCAGGTGTGCATAAATATAAGTACTTTGTCCATAATTGATTGTGTAGATTGGATGGGTTCTTGTTGAGGGAGGGAGTATTTTTTTTGTTTTCCCTCTTTTTTGTTTTGCTCTTTTCAATCATCATAGTATACGTTGTACTCTTGTGCACTTTTAATACATTCTCTTATAAAAAAAATGATCACCTAATTAAAATAATCGTCCATGTTTGTTTGTATTCTTGCTTTCTTCTCATCTACAACCACGGTGAATTTTTAGGAATATGTAATCAAAATAAAGTTGATTACTGCTCCCAAACAGATCATGATGCCTACACCCATTGCCTATGATTGAAGATTTAAAAATTATGATTTCAAAAGTGAGAGGCTTGCCCCATAGTTTGTATCATGGCATCTACCTATAACAGGTCTAGCAATGATTATGTCACCCAGTCCACATTCTGCATAAGTAAAAATAGGATCAATTCATGACTGTGATGATGTGGCATAACACTAGCAGCAAGTACATATCTCAACAACAATGCTGCACAACAAAGAATAGATTTCCATAACAAAAGCTTAATAATCCCCTTGGGCACCGCACTATTATCTAGACCAACAGAAAGTACTTTAAAGCATCTCCATATTCTCAATTGTCCATTCATACATGGCGCAGCTGAAGAGATGTTCTCTTCTCAAATAAAGCATTCGCATCCACTGTTAAACTCCAAAGTACATATCCTGCGAGAGCAAATTGTATCCCTCCTTTTCAGGTTCAAACAAAAATTTCTTTCATTCAATTCAACCAACTTCAACCTGTACATTGCATCCAAACCTGAATTCAGCCAAAACCATACCGATCTACTCCCAGAATCTTGAACCCTACAAATCTAATTTTCAAAGTTTTTAGCTTTAAACATATTTATGCTTTTCAAACTAAAAGTTTATTGCTACTAAGATAAGTCATCGAATGCTATTCTTCCTTACAATTGAAATAAGAAATGGAAAGTTTTGATCCAAAGTGAATAAAATTACAAAGTACAATGCAATAGGTTGCATCAAATTCAGGATCCTAATCGACAAACATATTCAACATGTTAATTACTCATCGATGATGCAATCGCAATACGTAACACCAATTAACCAGTCAATTCTGGAGAGAAGCGTATAGATGCAAAAGTCCATGTTTGGTTTCCGTGAAAATGCAAAAAAAAAAAGGGGGGAAGAAACCAAAACTCTGAGGCTAAGGCTTCCTAATTCCGCTTAGCAAAGCCAATATTTTGATATTTCAATTTTAAAAACACCAAAAAGAAAAAAAAAGCATAAAGCATAATATTCCAAACCCATTTTCATTCATTTTCTCGAGAATCAAACAGCACCCCCAGCCCCCAAAAAGAAGAGAAAAAACAAATACCTTGGTCTTGGTTTCGATGCGGACATCGAGAGAACTGATCCGGGTGGACAAAAGGCCGGCGAGACACTCACCGGCTAAAGGATTGAAGAAGTGGAAGCCAGGCTGAGCCAATTTGTCGAAGCGACCCCATCTCTCCACCACCCCTATGCTGGCTTGGTCTACACACGCCATACAACACAGGTTCCCCATTCTCTCTCTTAGGGTTTCTTTTTCTCTCTCTAGGATTCCGCCTTTGTTCCCTTGTCGAAGGAAGATTACAGAGGCAGAAAGACAAGTGGCTAAGATTGGAAAGTTCTTTGCAGCTGCAATGAAATATCTGAATTATTACTTAAATACTTTATGGTCCGATAAGTATCCCATTGTATACCCATAAATATCTTATGAAAGTGCTTGGTATTAGTTTTCAAAAACAGTTTCGTAACTGTTTTTTAAAACAGTTTTTGAGTATTTTTAAAATTATTATTTAATTTTTATAAAATAAAAATATGTTTAGGAATCTAAAATGTTTTAAACTGTTTTTAATAATTTTAAATATACTTTAAAAATAATTTTTATATTTAATATTTTATTTTAAATTATTTTATTTATTTATATAATTATTTTTTAAAACAATTCTCAGAAAACAATTGAAAAATACAAAACAACTAAAATAGAAAATAAAAAATAGCTTTTAGTTGTTCAACATATTTTCTATACTTTTTTGTTCCAAAAAATAAAAAAGTGTTTTCAAAGTCAGTTCCAAACATGCCCTCTTTTTCCTTTTTTAGATACATAACATAAAATAAAAAAATAAAAAAATTGTCAACAAAGGAAAATGAATTGTGTAAACATATTATTATGTTATATTTTATTTCAAGAAAAAAAATCATATTAAAAAGTGATTTTTCTAAATTTGATTTATCATGAAAAACATTAAAAAAAAAATCAAATATAATTAAGATTATTTATAAATTCCTTTTTTTAGGTATATGACATAAAAAAAACAAAAAAAATTAAATAAAAAAAAAAACTCTAGAGCATTCTCAACTATATTTTGTTTAAGAAAAAGAAAAAACTCATATTTAAAAATGGTTTTTTCTATATTTGATTTATTATAAAAATATCAAATATAATTAAAATTAGTTGTAAATTCTTTTTTAATATATGGCTTAAACAAATTTTCGTCAATAAAGGAAAATGAATTGTTATGAAAGGAGGCATTGTCAACTATATTTTATTTTAGAAAAGAATAATTTTTTCTATATTTGATTTATCATGAAAAACATAAAAAAAAATTAAATATAATTAAAATTAGTTATAAATTCTTTTTTTTAGATATACAACATAAAAAAATTGAAAAAAATAAATAAATACAACTAAAATGAGTTATAAATTTATATTTTAAAAAATGTTTAATTTTTATAAAGAAAATAAAAATAAGTGAAAATGAATTTAAAAAAAATTTAAATCAAATTTTTTTCTTTATTTTCTTTTCCTTACATATCTTAAGATTATGCCCTTTTCCATTTTTTTCCCATAGCTAATTTTCTTGAATCAAATGAGAATTAATGTATTAAATTCATTAATAAGTTCAATAATTTTTAAAATAATTTAAGACTAAAAAATTTGAGCAATTAATATAAGAATTTCTTTGATCAAAACTTGTCCAAAGTGATGATGTCACTTTTTTTTTCTTTAAACAATGGTATTCTTTGAATTTTTAATACATTGATTCTTTAATGATTTTAATAGTATTTAAAAATAATTTAAAATTCATAAATTATATCACTTATTACGAGAATTTAGACCAAATCAATGTAAAATATTGCAATAGTAATTAAGGAGTAAATGTATGTATAATAAAGAAAGTTGGGTTTATTTGCATATTTAAAAAAACAAATTGCATTTATTTTTACTATTTTAAAATAAAATATTATTAATATAATTTATAGATTTATTAAAATATTACTGTCTATTTTTATAATTTTTAGTATAACAGTAGCATCTTTTGAAAAAATAATTTGGATTTTTTTATTATGTATGAAATTTATCCATTTATTTGATATTTTTTCTTTATAACTTAATATTTAAAAAATCGTGTAAAATTTTAAAATATCATAATTCATCATTAAATTTTTATTTAAAAAATTACAGAAAATTTATAAAAAAAAAAAAAAAAGTTGGGTGCATTTAGCAAGGATGAGTTTATAAAGCAGGAAAGGTAAATAATTAATTAATAAATAAATAAATAAAAACAAGAAGATGGGTATATTTTACAAGACTAGTGAGTTGCAAAGTAGAAAGTTAAAGAAAAAATGAGGAAGAAGAAAGAAGAAGAAAAGCAAGAATTGTGTATTACATTTAACAACATGAGTTCACAAAATAAATTTTTTCAATGTATTACTATTTGTGATAACTTGAGAGATGATTATTTATTTTAGATCTTTGGCTCGAATTGTAGCAAAATTGGGCTATCAAATTGTTAAGCAAATCACGCATACACAAACGAAAAATAAAAAAGAATACAAAATTTTTAGTGTGATTCGATAATCAATGTGATTCATATATCCAAGGAGTGTACTAACACTCAACAATTCCCTAATAAAAATGAATAAGAAGAATTATAATATTAAAATCTCTCGAAAAAAACATTTCAATTGCAGTCGAATGAGTTCAACCCCTCATAAACTGATCAAGTAGTTCAACTTTTGACATCTCAAGCATAACATAATAAAACTAATTTAGGTTTCACAATCCAACACAAACATGGGTAGGTCTCCAACTTAGATAGCATAAATTTTCCCAAGTATTTTCTTAGGCCTCGAGGGCCTTAATGGCATCCATAACAAAAATAAAATTTAAGATGTGTCTTATTGTTTGCATAGTAAATAAAAATAATAATGATTTTTTTTTTTTTTTTGGTGTTAGCCATAAAAATCAATACAAAATAAATATAATGAAATTTATTTAAAATTTTATATATTTTTTAAATACCTAACAAATGTGATAAAATCAATTTTAATTAAGTGAATACATATAATATAAATTTCTTTTTCATCTATTGAGTTTGATAAAACTTTAGTATTTGTTTGTATGTATTTTTCATTTTTCATTTTTAAAAATAGAATATAGTAGTAAATTCTATAAAATAAAATAAAATATATATTAATTTTTATGTAAAATGTCTGGAATTATCATATATCTTTAAAAAAATTTTGAATTTGATATGATAAAAAAAAAAAAAATTATCCTCTCAAATTTTTTAAATAGTTTTAAAAAGTTGTTATGTTTTTTAAGATATGTCTCAAAGAGTTAACAAGAAGAAGCACTTCAAGAGAATCCTTGCAATGACCTTTAAAAGTAATATCTTGGGCATCAATCTAAAGAGAGTTGGGTAGCTTTCCCTTTAAACTCGAAATTATTAAGTAGTGGCTTGGGCCTTCTACTTTATCTTCCAATGGTACGTGAAAAACTAATTCCTAACCCAATGGGAAAAGCAAGCAGTCTCCTTGAACCTTAAATATTTGATGAGTTTGAATTAAATTATACTTTAAATTGTTGTAACTTACGCATTGTGTTGATATTAAGGTATGGACGATTAATATAATATATTTAGCATTATTATTTTTAGGTAACAAGCTTCTTTTGTCAAATATTCATTTAAATAAATAGAACAAAAGATATTTGAGATTTAAAGGAAAAAATAATTATTTTAGTTTATTATTATAAGTTATTTTAATTTTAAATTATAATATTAAGTTATTTTATTAAATATATTTAATGTAACTAAAAACTTAAATTAAATTATTAAATTAATTTAATAATTAAACACATAAGCATATTTTCTCACTTTTGGAATATTAAAAATAAAATATAAATGAAAAATTAAGTATCATATAAACCATACAAAATCCTTACTCGTAACAACTCGTGAAAAGCATGTATCCAAAATGTAATTTCATTGAATATATTTGACAAAAATAAAAATAAAAATGGAATAGATTTCTCACCACAACCCAATGGACGCTCACTTTTGAAGTATTATGCTCTTCCACCATTTTGTAAATTTGAAAGTCTCTAGTATGTTATTTTAAATTTATTTTACTTATTTTAATTTTTTGGTATAAGAAATAAATAATTTAAAAATATATCATTTTAAACTAAATTTTATATATTTTTTAATTAATTTAAATTTTATTTTTCTTAATATTTTTTTTTTCTTTCCTTAATATTTTTCAGGAACAAACATAATTTTCTAAAACTAATCATTCTCTTATCAATACAAATTTCTATTTTTATAGGAGTCCAAACTTAAGAAAAAAAAACAGTCAAATTAAAGAGAAAAAAAAATCAAAAACTTGAATAATAAATTTAAATTTAATAAAATTAGTATTTATTTTTCTTTAATTTTGGAATAAAATTTTTAGGAATACATAAGCTTTTAAATAATTTTAATTATATTTTAATTTATTTTTGTATTTTGTTTATAGGCAAATTAAAGGACAAAATTTTAGATTCCTTTCGTTTATAGGAAAGTTACGTGATTAGTCATTTTTTGTGGATATATCATACAAGTTTAGAAACACAATCTAAATAGGATTCTAGAAAATAAAAACTTCTCCCCCAAAAGGTTTCCAAATCCAAATACAACTCAACCATATATATGTATAAATAGTGTAGAAAAGGCAACCAAAAGGAGAAGGAGAAGAATAGTGAGTTCAAGCAATACCCAAAAGGAGAAGAAGAAGAAAGAAGAAAAAGAAGAAACATGGAAGATCCAATACTATGCGCCAATGGATGTGGCTTCTTTGGGACAACTGCCACTCGAAACCTATGTTCCAAGTGCTATAGAGATTTTCTCAAGGAAGAAGAAGAGTCTACGAAAACAAAAGTCATGTCCATGAAGAAAGCTATGGGGCCAAGGGTAGAGTCAACCTCATCTTTAGATGATGTTGCCACCTCCATGGCTCAACTATCTTTATCTTTGGACAATACTAAGAAGACTAGTAATGGTGATCCTTCCACAAAGATGAAGTCGGAGCAATGCGAGATGTGTAAGAAGAAGATGGGAATCATAGGATTCAAGTGCAGGTGTGGGAGTATGTTCTGTGGGAAGCATCGTTTGCCCGAAAAGCATGAATGCAACTTTGACTACAAGGCTATGGGGCGTGAGATTTTGAGGAAGCAAAACCCATCATTGAAGCCTGAGAAGTTACCAGGAAGGTTATGAACTGTAATAGGAATTCTTTATTTTTCATCACATGGAAATTGTTAAATCTTACGATTTTGAATTTCAAGGAGTGATTCATGAAGTGTTTCATATGGTTGAGACTGAATTTTTAATTAAATCTTTGTTTTATGGCGAGAACTTCAATTGATTGATATTTATTTTCTATCAATTAATTTAATGTCTTTTGTCAACGGTACTCCTGAAAACCGTTATTGTTATTCAACAGAATCCATTAACATTCATAAAAGAGTGCTAAAGAAGAAAACAAAGGAAACCTATTTGCCGCCGAAAATTGAGGGTTGGCTGTTGAAAACAGTTTTTTTAATATGACCTGTTTTTACTTGTTAGAAACATTAAAATAAAAAGTTGTTTTTACTTTTTATTATAATTATCAAAGTATTTTTATTTTTTTATATCAAAGATATATCTACTAAACATATTCATACTTAAAACAATAATAATAATAATAATAATAATAATAAATAAATAAATAAATAAAATAAAATAAAATAAAATTACATTTTTCTATTTAAAAATGGTAATTTCGGAATGTGTTTTAAAAACACTTCTCAAAAAGTTTATTGAGGAATTTGGAATATTTTCAACTTCCAAAAATAATTAAAATTATCATTTACTTAAAATGAACAACTATTATTAATTAATTATTAAAATGATAGGTTACTGTGAGAATAATATAAATATCTTAAATTTATTTATTTATTAATTGACTTAAAACAAGAACGGAATAATTAAAGATAAAATAAATAAATAAATAAAAATAAATATTTTTATCTTTATTTTTTAAATAAATGAGGATAATACTAATTTAAAATATTTTTATTATTATTATTTTTAATTCATTATAAGAATAGGGATATAACAAAAATGACACAAATAGCATAAAAATAAATATATAACTAAAAATAATTAAAATTCGTAATTTATTCAAAAGAATATTTATTAATATAATAATTTATTTCCTTAACATCCATAAATATCTCTAAATATAGCAATTTTTGTGGATATATCATGTAAGTTTAGAAACACTATCTAAATAGGATTTTAGAAAATAGAAACTTCCCTCCAAAAGGTTTCCAAATCCAAATACAACTAGACCATATATATGTATAAATAGTGTAGAAAGGGCAACCCTCTCACATATGAAAAATCTCAAGCAATACCCCAAAGGAGAAGGAGAAGAATAGTGAGTCCTCTGCGAACAAGAGAAAGCCTGCTACTCGAAACCTATGTTCCAAGTGCTATGGAGATTATCTTAAGGAAGAAGGAGAGTCTGCGAAAGCAAAAGCCATGTCCATGGAGAAAGCTATGGGGCCAAGGGTAGAGTCAACCTCATCCTTAGATTATGTTGTCACCTCCATGGCTCAACTATCTTTATCTTCTGAGAATACTAATAAGGTTATTAATGGCGATCTTCTATGAAGAAGAAGCCAGAACGATGCGAGATGTGTAAAAAGAAGGTGGGAATAATAGGATTCGAGTGCCGATGTGGGAGTATGTTTTGTAGGAAACATCGTTTTCCTGAAAAGCACGAATGCAACTTCGACTACAAAGCCTTGGGATGTGAGATTTTGATGAAGCAAAACCCACCATTGAAACCTGATAAGCTACAAGAAAGGTTCTAAACTATAATAGGAGGAATATTTTAATTTTAGCTTTGTCACATGGAAATTGTTAAATCTTGAGATTTTGGTTTCAAGGAGAAGAGAGTCATGAAGTGTTTCTTAGGGTTAGAATTGAAGTTTTAATTAAATCTTTATTTATGGAGAGAATTAAATTTGTTTAAAATGTAATTCTAGCATGATTAGTACAAGTATTTCTTTAATGTACTTCCTTTGATTGATATTTCTCTTCTAAAGCACCATAAATAAGAAAATGTTTTTTTTTATAAGCCCCCTACATAGATCAATATCACTTTTACAAACATAAAAAATTAATTTTTATGTAATGATTCTAACATTTATAATATTTGCACCCTTTGTGTATCAAGAAAATATTTGCAAACAGTTGATAGAAAGTAGCATTATGGTGAAAAATAGTCTTATTTTTATAATAATAGTAATCAATAATGAAAATATCAGTTGGGTTTTTTTGGTAACGTAAAAATTAATGAAAATTATGAAAATATTAAAAAAAATTCTAAAAAATTATATAAGAAAAATAAAAATGGACATTTAATTTTTTTTTTTTTAAAATTGATATATATATATATATATATATATATATACATAATTTGTTTGATAATAATATCCTCTACATTTATAAGAAAATATAAATTAATAAGTATATATTTATTATTAAATTGTATTATATATTATTTTACAATAATATTACTATAATATGTTTAATTTTTAAAATATATTTAATATTAAAATCATGATCCATTTTAATTTAAATGTATTAAATGATATCAAATAATAATAATATATGAAAAAAATTTCATTTTTATATTTTTATATTTAATAAATATATATTATATAAAAAAAGAACAATTAAGAAAATTATGTTTTTATATTTTTGGTAATAAATTAAATTAAATGTAAAAATAAAATAATTAGAATTAATTTATTTAATAATAATAAAAAATGAAAATTTTGTGAAATATATTGAAAAAAATCGAAGAAAAATAGGTGAAATATAGATAAAATGTTCGAAAATATTAATGGATATATCTTCCCAAATTGATATATCTTCCCATTGGAATCCACGGCTGCATATTTTAAAGTAATGACCCATTAATTAATCAACAACAAATTTGAATAGTAATATTTCTGTTGTTTCAAATAGAAAATTTACCTACACTTAGTGACTTATCACTCTTATTCACGAGTTAAAAATTAAAAAAAAAATTAAAAAAAACAATACAATAATTTTAAAAAATAATTTAGAAGAAATGGCACTTTAAAAAATATTTTAAAATATGTATAAAATTTCAATATATATAACTTTGGTGTAAAATATTAAAATTATATTATGTCTTGAACAAGGATGAAAATATCGGTAATCACAGATATATCGGTAACTTGATTTTACGGATATATCGGAGAAATATCGGCGGATATTTTGGAAAAAAATTTCGATATGCCAAAATTTGATCAAAACTCATAGAAATGTAAGAAAAACCTCATAGCAATGTAATTAGAAATATAATAGACAATTTAAAGTTGTTTTGTTGAAAAATTTGATATATGTATGATATAATTTGCGATATTAAATGTAATTATATCATGTCAGTGGATAAGAAATGTGAATTTTGTAATTGAACACTCATTATGAAGCTTCATGAAAGACTTGATTTCATTAAATATCAATAATTTGTACATATTACATTGTAATGACCCTTTAGTACCAAAATGAGGATCGATGTGGTTCAATGGAATTGGTAGATGAAGGAACCCCGTCTTGCTGTTGGAGACAATATTGATACCAACTCATTGAGCCTCGATAATATTGGTTAAAAATTCTAACATGCCATGCATATATCTCTTGAGTCCTACCCATTGCCTCTACATGGATAGGATACTCGAGATTGACCCATGTGTTCATGTCAAATCCTCCTTGCATTTGATATGGAACTTGGTAAGACATTTGTACAGCAGAGGGGTAGGTCGGCATACCATACTCTTCATCAGTTGAACTTAAAGGTTGACCATAACCCATCACATAAGGAGGGTAAACGTTAGCCTCATTTGAGGAGTCACTAAATTGAGTTCCTATACTCATAGATTCAAAACTCCCTGAAAGTAACTCCTCGTTATATGAAGTCATCGTCCATTCTCTTCCTTTGTATGGCTTCCCAATAGCTCCTATACCTGGACCAGCTCTTCTAGAGTCATGGTCTTCATCTTGTGTGCAATGCGTGAAATCATTTTCACAGGTGAATTGACTCATTAGATATTGACTTTGTTGGCGTTCCCCAATATCTCCTCCTGCGTGATCACTTTCATCATCAGTTCCACCTCTTGAACCATCGTAACCAGAAGCAGAAGTACCAGTAGCACTAGGTCTACTACTTTGGCCAATACTTGTGGAGTCAACCTCTTGGTGGGAATTCAATGCCCCTTGAAATGAATCCTCAGTATCTTTGCTAAAACTTTCACTGTGAACTTTTTCGGACAACACACGTTCAACATCAACTCCAAATTCTCGAGCATGAGCAGCAATTCGTGGATCAGGATTACCAACTTCATCATCTAAGTGTATAGGCCTAACCCATTGGAATAACTGATTCTCTTCTTCTTCACCCACCTCGGCTGAAATGTCAAGAAGATGAAGGTAATCTTTCTCAGCAGCTCGATCATTTTCTGCCTCCATATCGCGTAACTTTAGCTTCATATTGTAGTAACAGAAAACTAATTGTTGTAGTCTGGAGTAAGCCAAACAATTGCGTTGCTTTGTGTGGATTAAAGCAAATGTGCTCCAATTTCTTTCAGAAGCAGAAGATGACGCAGTTTGTGAGAGAACTTTAATGGCCAAATTTCTCAATGTAGGTGTTTGGTTCCCATACATGAACCACCATTCAGCTGCAAGGGAATTCATAATTATATAAATACTTATGTGATGAACTTACAATAATGATAATTAATTTTTTTTCTCTATTAAGAAATAGTACTTACCGGGCACCATGGTTGACCTTGATGCAACCGCCACTCGATCACTGAATCCTCTCTTTGCATCTCGAAAAAGCACAAGCTATGTATTCATAATTTAAATTGTTAATAATATTTGTTAGTAAATGTTCAAATAAAATGATGAATTTTAAATAAGAGATTTTAGTAAAATAAGAGTTTCTTATTTACCTCATTTCCAAATTGACCAACCGATTCAGCATTTGGGTCTAATTTAGCAAATACTTCATGGACTGATTGAATTAAATATGGATCACTACCAACTCCACGCCTATATTGAAACCTTGGATTCAAGAAGTATGCTACAATAAAATTATGTAGATTTAGTATTGTGTAAGAGAAAATGAAATAAAATCAAAGTAACAATTGATGAAAATTAAGTACCTGTTGCATGAAGTGGATGTTTTAGTGTTTTCTCCCAACGATCTTTAAGTATTTTGAAGATCCAATCGCCAACTTGTTGACGATTGAGATTTTCTTTCATCACTTGCATAAGCTCGTACACAAATGGCATTGTTGGAACAACTTCTGAATCAATGATTCGAAGCACCACGTATAGTGGTTCAAAGTATGAAACATGTTTCATTCTATCCCAATACGGATGATCAAACATTAGTTTCTCTATATCTCGTCCAATGTTTGTCCGACTAAGCTTGTGTAGCGCTCATTCATCACTCATAAACAATTTCTTCAAATCAGCCCTTTTTTTAAGAAGACTTTCAAGAGCAATAAAGTTTGTAGCAAACCTTGTAGCTCCTAGTCGAATAATGTCTCCACCACAGTACTTTCTCATTTTTGCAAGTAACCAACAATGATTGTAAATGAAGTTAGTTATCTTGCGAGCATTGCGTATTACCTCAGCAGTACTAGGTCTTTTCCCAATGTTTTCAAACATTAAGTCGATGCAGTGTGCCACACATGGGGTCTAATATAAGTTAAACTTTTTCATCAACAACTTCCCTGCTTTCATGAACGTTGACCTGTTATCTGTGACAATTTGGACCACATTATCTACCCCGACTTCTTTGATAACATTCTTCAATAGCTTGTATATGTATTTGTGGTCTTTGATATTGTTGGATGCATCAACTGACTTGAGGAACATTGTACTCCCTTTTGAATAAACCATGAAATTAATTATGCTTATCTCGTGGGCCCTGTCCATCCATCTGACATTATGGTGCAACCATATGTCTTCCATTTTTCTCTTTGCTGGTTCACATAAGCTTCCATATCTTTGTACTCCATTTCCAAGTACTTATTCTTTATTTCATATGGAGATGGAGGTTCGATTCCCATTCCTACAAATCATATATAAGAAATATTTAAAACATGACACATAAGACTACACCTACTGAAGGTGTAAAACAATATAAAATTTGAGAACTTAAAAATTACCTACTTGTTGTGCACCAATAATCATATTCTTGAAGTGGTGAGAGTTTGCTTTATTGGGCGCGACGCTATCATAAATGAAGAATTTGCTTATTAAGCGTCCCATCGTTTCTTTAATTGAACCACCCTCTAACATATCTTTAATATTTTTTTGCTTTGCCTTAGAAGACTTGTAGAGTGATGGTGCAATAGGCGGTGATGGGTCTGAATGTCGCATACTTTGAGATTTCCGCATTATCGGTGCACCACTATGTCGTGACGACTCCCCTGTTTTACGCTTGCTTCCTACAAGATTTTCATGTTGTTGTCGCTCCCATTCTGTTGCCTTCAATGCATGAACCGCTTCTCGATAAGCATACCGCTCATCCAGGTCCATATTTGCTGGATACATGTACACTTCTTCATCTTCATCATCATCATCATCCTCGTCCATGTCATGTGTATGCCTAGCCCCCATAGTGCCACGTAATTGATCTCTGATCTCTTCAATATCTATAACTTTCTTTTCTTTTGCTTTACTTTTTTCATGCAACATCTCTCGTATCTCTTTTTTCACTTCGGGTGGCACTGAAAGACACTTTTTGGTATTGTTATTTGGGTCTCTATGCGCTAAATGATACTTGAATCGACTAATGCCTCCACTCTTCATCACCAGCCCACAAAAATTACAAATTGTCCCATTTCGGTTTCCCTCTAATGGTGAACAATACTTCCAAGCTAAATCTCGGCCAAATGTGTGACCGAAATTTCTCTATTGTACCAAAATACTTAGCCTTTTTACGTAGTAACTCTGGTCAAGAAGAACTAGAGAAAGAGTCACTACGGCTTTTGTAGTATTCCGGGTATCGTTCTCAAGGACTGGCTTATGAAAATTGTCAATACTAGAATAAATAAATTGTTTTTGTTTAAATCCTTAAGTGAAAAACAATATATGAATAATGTGAAACTAAGTAAAAGAAGTTAAATTAATAAGAAAAAAATGAATATTGATTTTAAATTCAATTGATTCAAGTTTGGGGTTTTCCACAATCCAACCTAGGGTATAGAAATTAGAGAAAACAAGGGTATTTAAGTACTATGATCTTAGGGTTTTGGGATCCTTGGCCACTCGTGATCAAGTTGAGTTCTATAACTCAAAATTGCATCCAAAACCTAATTTTTCCTTTTTAAAACAGATTCCTAAAACCATCAAATGAATGAGATTGATTATCAATTTAAGATTTGGCTTTTTAACCATTCCTACTCCTTATAGCTTTGTTTAGGGGCAAATAATGGTAGGTAAGATGAGGATAACTAATGATCAAGAATTACCAAGAATCGCTAGTATCAAGTAATAAGCTACCGTATCATTCCCTAAATGAACTCACAAGGATACGATAAAAAAATAATAATAAATTGTCACTCAACCAATAATTAATCTCATTGTTATAATAATTTACCCATTATCCCTATAGGTTTCCTAGCCCTTAGGTTTTCATGCTTCAAGCCCCAAGTTGGCTCTTAGCCTCTCATGGGGGTGATGTCACATTCACAATCCATAATAGGGTAAAAATCCATAATTTGAATCAAAAGAAACTAAAAACAATATATTCAATAAAGAAGAAAAAGAAAACAAACCAAAGTTCTCGTCTTCTTCCTCCTTCAATGTCAAACTCTCCAGAAAAAAAGCCCAAGATTCCTAAAACCTAGAATTGAGAGAGTTTATATAATATCCTCAATTACCTAACATGTGGCACACTCTCATTGGCCACTTATTACAAAATAATTTCCTAAAAATGATTAAAAAAATAATAAAATGGTGATTTCTAGTCGTGTGGGGTCCACCTAGGGCGGATGGAGTGCTTTAGATGCAATTCCCAAGGTAGAGGAGGTGGAACATCAAAGTGGCAGTGGGTGAATTCGAAATTGGTGTCATTTCGAAGTGGATTTTGAATTCATAAGTTGAATAGATGCAATTCCCGGGGTAGAGGAGGTGGAACATCAAAGTGGCAGTGGGTGAATTCGAAATTGGTGTCATTTCGAAGTGGATTTCGAATTCATAAGTTGAATTTCGAAATCATTTCGAAATGACCCTCTAGCTTGATGCAGTTGTCTTCAAATGGCCATAACTTCTTCATTTCAGCTTTGATTTGTAAACCGTTTGAAGCGTTGGACTCTTGACTTCCCAAGCTTCGAAACGATATATAGTATGTATATAATGGACTCCATAAAGTGCTCCAAATTTTTCCTCAAAGTCAGAGTATATAATGTCATCAGATTTTTGAGTTCTAAATTTTCATGCAGCTAAATCTTGCTTCCATGCCTCATTTCCCACACTTTCTTGCCTTCTTTCTTATTCCATAATGGTCATTTATCATCTTCCAACCTCATGATATCCTTGTTTTGCCTTTTCTTACGTTCAATGAGTCTTGACTCACTTATTTCCTCATTTAGCCCTTTCTTGATCTTTCAAAATCTAAAGTCATTTAATTTGCATAATTTTATTCCCTTGAACCTGAGATAAATCTCCAAAGTATAGATTAAACTCATGGCTAGGGCCTTAGCATTGATTTAGGTCAAGTTGGGTGATTTGAATGTCCTTTGGTGCACAAATCATATCGAATATGTGCCATTAGAGCACATATTTTGGCTCCAATCAATGTTCCACTCCCACCACCTCCATCTCCACCTGTACCTCTACCTCCACCTCCAATTCCACTTCCACTTCCACTTCCACTAGCCATTGCAACTCTATTAAACATATACTATTTCATTACAATTGAATAAAAATTTAAATTAAACAAGTAATTAAAAATAAACTTATTGCAAATATAGTAATCATGTCAATCAAACTTATTGCAAATGTACTAATTAATTACAATTGAAAAGAAAAAAAATTGAAATATACAAAAAAAAAATTTGAAAAAATTGGGAAGCTACTAATATTGTTAATTAAGTTAATAAATTAACTAAACTAAATTAATTCTATAAAAATATACTAATTCATTCAAGATTTAAAAAATGTACTAATTAATTACGAATGAAAATATAAAAAAAATTGAAAATTTTGGGAAAATATTGTTAATTAAGTGAATAAATTAACTAAACTAAATTAATTCTATGAAAATTTGCTAATTCTTTCAATATTTAAAAAATGTACTAATTAATTACGAATGAAAATATTAAAAAAATTGAAAAATTTGGCAAACTACTAATATTGTTAATTAAGTTAATAAATTAACTAAACTAAATTAATTCTATGAAAATCTACTAATTCATTCAAGATTTAAAAAATGTACTAATTAATTACGAATAAAAATATAAAAAAATTGAAAATTTTGGCAAGCTACTAATATTGTTAATTAAGTTAATAAATTAACTAAACTAAATTAATTATATGAAAACGTATTAATTCATTCAAGATTTAAAAAATGTACTAAATAATTCAAATGTACTAATTAATTACGAATGAAAATATAAAAAAAAAATTGGAAAAATTGGGAAACTCCTAATATTGTTAATTAAGTTAATAAATTAACTAAACTAAATTAATTCTATGAAAATCTATTAATTCATTCAAGATTTAAAAAATGTACTAATTAATTACGAATGAAAATATAAAAAAATTGAAAAAATTGGGAAGCTACTAATATTGTTAATTAAGTTAATAAATTAACTAAACTAAATTAATTCTATGAAAATCTATTAATTCATTCAAGATTTAAAAAATGTACTAATTAATTACGAATGAAAATATAAAAAAATTGAAAAAATTGGGAAGCTACTAATATTGTTAATTAAGTTAATAAATTAACTAAACTAAATTAATTTTATGAAAATCTACTAATTCATTCAAGATTTAAAAAATGTACTAATTAATTCAATAATTACAAATGAAAAGAAAAAAACATTGATGTACTAATTCATGACAATTGAAAAGAAAATAAATAAAATTGAAGATTTAAATAATATACTAATTAATTGAACTTCAATACAAAATAATAAAAATTTAAAACAAACATACCTTAAAAACAAAATTAGTAACCTTGGGAGCAATGAGATATCAAATATGAAATGTGGATGAAATTGGTGAAAAATAAGCTATTTATAGAAAAAAAAAATTGGGGCAAAAAAGCTGTTGGAATCTTATTTCACCGTTGGAAAACAAAATTGGTCGTTGGATCGAAATCTGGGCGAAATCTAACCATTGGATCATCACATAGCTGTTGGGGTTCAATTCTGGCTGTTAGATCACATCCAGCTTCAATTTAGACCATCAGATGTACATAAAATTGACCGTTGGAGCTCAGACCAAATTTGGACCATCAGATCAACGCGGGGAAACTGGGAACCGTTGGATGAGCAGCAGGTGCAAGGCACCCCTCACAAAATTACACGTGCTGCCACTTCTGTCTCCACCTCGCCAAAATGGCTCCAAGCCGCCAACATCATCGCCGCTGCTCGTCAGACCCATCGCCACTGCTCACCGGACCCTTCGCCGCTGCTCGCCGGACCCATCGTCGCTGCTCGCCAGACCCATCACCACTGCTCGCCAGACCCATCGCCTCAACTCTCTCTCTCTCTCCCACAAAATCAACCCATCTTCAAGCCCTAACACCACCGTCTCTCGCCATTAATGCCTCCGTTCAGCATCGATGTTTTGATGAATACAGGTACAAATTTTTTTTCACAAAATCGGAGAAAAATCGCCGAAATAAACCGAAACAAAATGATATTTCTCATAAATTTTCCAACTGGAGGCGATTTTTAGCGAAATTTTTGGATATTTCTACCGTCGACATTTCGCCCTCCTCTTTCGTTTCGCTGCCGGCCAAAACACGAAATTTCACTGAAATTTCGACGAAAAAAACAAAAATTTTCATCCTTGGTCTTGAGGACACAATTTTAATATATTTTCCTATAAAACATTATTGTTATTCTTTCTTGTCTAATTAACAATCAACCATGAAAATTTTCAATTATGCATTCATTCTCAACAATACATTCGCATGGGATGTTATATTTCCAAATTACAAAACTTCTCCTAAATCCTCTAGTAGAATTAGTTTTGTGGTGTTTTTAAAAAACATTGAAAAAAAAGATTTTTTTTTCCCAATTGCTATTAGCAACACAATTTTTACTAATACAACATTTTACATTCCTAAATTACCTTCCCTTATTATTTCCCCCTCTCTCTCCTCTCTCCTCTCCCTTCTCTCCTCCCCCCAACCTCACGTCCCACTTGCACCCCATTTTGATTTTTTTTTTCTTTTCTTTATTTTTTTCCCAACCCCCACCCCACATTTTAGCATTCTTTTTCTTTTATTTTTATCTTCCTTTTCATCTCTACCCACCCAACCCCCCACCCACGTAAACTTTTTTTTTTCTTTTCATTTCTTTTATTTTTTCACACTCAATTGTTTTTCATATTCTTCTTTTATTTTAAAACAAAATAATTTCTTTAAATAATAAATTATAAAATGATTTTTTTTCACCAAAAGTATATAAAGTAAAATGATTTTATTATATTCAATGTTTTAATGTGAAATTCATAACTCATTTTTTATAAATAAAAACTATTATTAAAATTTTAAAATAAACAATATTTAATTGGAATGGTTTTTTTGAAAAATATATTTTTTATTGTGTTCAATATTTAATTACAAAATGAAAGTTATAAATCTTATCTGAAAATTATCATTAAATGATTGAATTTCGTATGTGATTCGCAACTTCAATCGACTAGAATTTAGGTTTAATATGTTGAGAGGAGGTTAGAGAGAGTTCTTTATTAAAAAGGGTATATGTGGAAAAATATGACAAAAAAGTGTTACGTTTAGCAAAAGGAATGTTGCGAATGACAACCTTTTTTAAAAAAAAAAAAATAGATATTTGACATAATTTAGAAAGTATTTTTTAAAAATTAAAAAATTATTTATAATATTTTTCTAAAGAAATATTTATTATAGTGTTTTTAAAATTTTATTTCTTTTTTATATGGAAATAAAAATGTTAGAAATATGTCTTGAGCCCTTTATTGGAGTTAAAGGATTTCTCATCAACAGCCCCCTCAAGTTCTTCTTTATCTCACTGACACATGGATGAAAGAAAGTGGAGTAGTGTGCAACATTATAAAGAGTTTTAGATTAAAGAGTTTCATACATATATATGGAAGAAAGTGGAGTAGTGTGCAACATTATAAAGAGTTCTAGATCTAAAGAGTTTCATATATCTTTTTTATATAGAATTTGTGTAGGGAATTTTTGTGACTCCTAGAGAAATAAGGGACCTTCAAGGGTTTCAAAGGGTAAAGGGTAATTTTGTGACTCCTAGAGAAATAAGTAACCTTCAAGGGTTTCAAAGGGTAAAGGGTAAATATGGGGCCTCATTTGGATAAAGCACCAAATACTTGAGAACAATCTTAGTCTTGTAAAGCATTCTAATGGAATACAGATTCTATGTTCTTCCAAATGCCTTTGAAGTGTTCCTCACTTTTAAGCCACAATACAAGTTCTATTCTTCCAATAGCTTTAAGTGTTTCTAGCTTTCAAGCCCAGTTGGATTGCTTAGCAATGAAGAAGGTCAAGCCTTTGATTTTTGCTCATAGTTATTGAGGGCAACATAGGGATTAGATTGTCCAATATAGAGTTGAGTGTATTTTTTGGAAGCCATGTCCTGTCCCATGAGCTTGCAAAGGGGACATGGACATAAACTCATAAACCCGAACATTTCTTAAAGATTCAAAAGCAAATAAAGATCAATCCATATATATATATATATATATATATATATATATATATATATATATATATATATATATATATATATATATATATATTTTTTTTTTTTATAACCATGAATGTCCGGGTCAGCTTACGTGCACCTCGACTAATCCCACGGGGCCCTGAAGTTAATGATCGGGTAAACCTCCAATGGCCCTGAGGGGGCTCGAACTATATATATATCAATTAGAATAGTTTAAATTTAGTTTTCTTTTCCAAGAAACTATTTTCCAAAAAATTAATCAATTTCTTATAGAGACAAATTTCTATTTTTATATAAGCTAAAAAAAACTAATGAATAAACACAAATAATAAATTTAAATTTAATAAAATTAAATTTTCATATTCATTTTATTTTATTTTTGTTTAATTTTGGAAATAAAAAATTTAGAAATACATAAGCAGCCTTTTTATGTCAAGTCAAAAGACAAAATGTTGGATTCCTTTTCCTTCTAGTGGTAGATTTTGTCCATACTTTAAATAGCAAAATAGAAATATAAAAAATCAATATATTCTATTTGAATTTATTTATGTATACCTCTCTTGAATTATTTTAAAAAATAATTTGTATTTATTTACACAAAGGATTTATCTTCAGCTCTTCTAATAGGATTTTCCAAGTCATTGAACTTCTATATATGTTCAAATCTTATATGAAAAATTAAAATTAAACTTTTGAAAAAAACCATAAAAAGACTAGGTTTAATTATTAACCTGTTATAACTTTTTTTTTTTGAAAAATTAACAATAAAATTTTAAATATGTAATTGATAATAATCTTAAAATTTTAAAACTTTTAAAAAATTTTGAAATTAATAATTAACATTCACAAATCATGAAGACATGCCCATTTGTGAAGATAAAAAAAAAACACCTTCAAAAGCATAAAAAGAAAATTATTTTTATTTTTTTATTATGATTATCAAATATTTTTTATTTTTTTAAATAAAAACCAAACATACCATGGTTTTAAAAATCAGAGCGACGATCGGACCATCGATCATTAGCTTATTTGGTTTGGTTCAGTGGAGTAAACCGTTGTAAAATTAAACCTCCTTTGAACCATCTAACATGGCGATCAAACTGTAAAATCGAACAAACCTTTCGATTTTCTGAGAATATATGCAAAAACTATTATCAAAAAACAATTTTTAAAATCAAGATATTAAATAAAAATTACTTCTTAATTAATTCTAAATATTCTTTATTAAATAGATTAAGTTTAATTAGACAGACGATGACTTTCCAAAATCCTCAAAGTGCCAAACTCCAAAGATCTTAAAAGTGTGTACAAGTTCCTCATGCTTCTTTTAACCCCTAAATCTATCATTCTAAATTTCTTTTTAAATCTTTATGCACTTTTCAAATTAGAAAAAAAAAAAATTGAAGCTTCATTTGAAATCTTAATTGATTTTTTAAATCTCTGTGCACCTCCTAAAATACGTAATACCCATATTTCATGTTATCTTATCTCATCATTAATTTTAATTAATATTTATATTTGTACTAATTTTAAGGAATAAATTTATTTTTTAAACATGCATGTTTAAAGTATTATAAATGACAAGATATCCATAAAAATATTTATCATAAAAGATAAATTATGAATGTAAAGTCATGATCATAAAATATACCCTCACTAAACATGGATAAAAGAACGAGATTTGAAATTAAAAATAAATTAATTATTTTAACTTAATATTTAAAAATTATTTAATTATTAATCAAACATATTTAATTTACTTAATGACTTAAATTAAATTATTAAATCATTATGTTAATTTAACTGACAGTCTTATGGGTGTAGAATATTATGATAGTAATTAAGAAGTAAATGTATACATGTAATAAAGAAAGTAGGTTTTTTTGTGGATTGCATATATTTTTATTATTATTTTAAATAAAAAATACTATCAATACAATTTATAGATTTACTAAAAATTTTATGTCTATTTTATTTTTAGAAAAAAAAATTAGCACCTTTAAAAACAATAATTTGGATTTTTTATTATGGAAGAAATTTATCCGTTTATTTTATATTCATTCCTCCTAACTTAATATTCAAAAAATTGTGTAAAATTTTAAAATATTATTATTCATTCTTAAAATTTTATCAAAACATATGATTTGAGATAAAAAAAATAAAAGGAAAAAGTGAGATTTGATTTCCTAATATGAAAATATATGTAAAAAAGAACTCCAAAGTTTTTTAATTAGTATTATCTTCATCTATGTAAAAATAATTTGAAATACATGCACTTTTTAATAAGTCATCTAATTATTCCAAAAAATGCTCTTTTACTTGTCATGTCATTTAAACCAATTGACAACTAGACTCTTGCATATAGATGTTTCCTTTTCTTTTAGATATTATTATTATTATTATTATTATTATTATTATTTGAGATTTTTTTTTCTCTAAAAACAAACACCTCGTAGGATTCTTATTTTAGTTTCTTAAAAGTTTAGAAAATATTATGTAAAAAAATCCTATTTAAATAGGAATAATATTTTTTTCTATTTCCTAGAGTTTTAAGAGAAAATATTGTCAAACAAATCCTATTTAATTATAATTACCCATTCAAAAAATAATAAGGTTGTTTATTAAATAATAAATAATAAATAATAAATTTAGTAATATATAATTATTTTTAATTATGATTAATTTATTTAATATAAAATAATTATTTATTTATTTATTTATTTATTTTTATATTATATATCAAAGTATAACCATATTGTAAAACATTTTATATCTGAAAAACTCTTACAACAAATCTTATTCGCTATTATATTAAATAATTATTAATATTATATAATAACTACAAATTTATTATTGGTTTATTTATTGTCAAGAATATGAATTTATTTTTAATTTATTAATATTAGAATAAACTATTTTTTTTTTCAAATTCTTACTTTATAATGTTTCTAGAGAAAAAAAAATCATAAATAATAAAATAATAATAATAAAATATATGAAAGGAAGGGAACATCTACGTTAAGAAGTCTAGTTATCAACTAGTTTGGATGATATGACAAGTAAAAGGATATTTTTTAGAATAATTGGATGACTCATTAAAAAACACATATATTCAAATTATTTTTAAATACATGAA
This sequence comes from Vitis vinifera, assembly GCF_030704535.1. Taxonomy (NCBI): domain Eukaryota; kingdom Viridiplantae; phylum Streptophyta; class Magnoliopsida; order Vitales; family Vitaceae; genus Vitis; species Vitis vinifera. Next base: position 18,557,389 of record NC_081820.1, on the reverse strand, counting down.
GATAATATTAATTTAAACTATTTGAAATTCTTTTTTTTTATATATTTTCATAGTGAATCAAATTTGACTTTTTCCAAAATAAAAAATAAAATAAAATAAAATGGATGCATTTATCAAGAATGAATTTGTAAAGTAGGAAAAATAAAGAATAAATAAATTAATAAGATGATATTTTTAATTCCTCTAGGAATGCCTGTAACAACAAAAGTAACTTTACTACTTCATTGCTATAACTCTATCTACCTTACAAGCTGATAAATATTGTTAATTATGCCAACTTGAATCAGTAGCAGAGCATCAAGCAGAGAAAAGACGACCATAACAACACAACTCAAAGGTTTCTGGATCATTACATTTAAAAAAAAAAAAAAAACCATATGTGGGTTGGGGGGATTGAGAGGACTAGCAGACTTGTTTCGAGTACAAATGCTAGTTTTCCCCAACCTTCATCTGATATTGATTGATATTTCTGTTGGGTTTGTGGTGTTGCCATCATCCTCAGCTAGCACCTCCCGTGGAGTTAAGAAGGGCTTTGGAGGCATTTGCAGGAGTTCTACATTTTCCTCCAGCATCTCCACAACTTTGTTCATCGAAGGACGGTCACTAGGCTTCAACTGTATGCACCATAAGGCTACCGTGATCATCTTCTTTGCGAGTTTCTGCTCTTCCTCTGAGGTATCTTCCATTTCTATGTCCTTCCCTTCAGTGAGTTGATCGTACACCCAGGTAGGAAAGTAAATTTGGCTTAAACTCTCTGCAAACACATTCAAATTCTTCCTCCTGCTTGCCATTTCCATCAATAACATCCCATAACTATAAACATCAGCTTTGTATGAGACACCCCCAATGTTTTTGTAGAACAACTCTGGGGCCATATATCCCATTGTCCCTCTTGCTGCAGTTAAGGACACAGTGTTATGATCTGTTGGATATGACTTTGCAAGGCCGAAGTCTGAAATCTTTGGAGTGAAATTCTGGTCAAGCAGAATGTTGTGAGGCTTGATATCAAAATGTAGGATTTGTATATCACAACCCCGATGTAAGTATTCAATCCCATGAGCCACTCCTAGAGAAATCTCATACATCTTCCTATAGCTTAAGGAGATTCTATCTTCTTGCTGAGGAAATATGTACTTGTCCAGTGACCCATTAGGCATGAAGTCATACACAAGAGCACGCTTTGATTCCTCAGCACAAAATCCAATCAGTTGCACCACATTGACATGATGAATCCTTCCGATTGTAGCAACTTCATTGATAAAATCTTGCCCATTAGCTTTAGAGATATTCATCACCTTTACTGCCACAAGATGGCCGCTTCGAAGCTTTCCTTTGTATACTGAACCATAGCCTCCTTCACCCAATTTTTCACTGAAACCTTTTGTCATCTTCTTAATGTTTGAGTAAGAGTACCTGATTGGCATTAGATTATTGTGAGTTTGAATGAACTCCTCAATGGCAGCATACATGGATAGGTTCCTTCTTCTCCATTTGTAGATCAAGAATATCAACACAAATGGAATTGCAAGGAGGTTTCTGGTTGCAACGATCCATCCTGGAGAGGAACATTACAGAAAAAATCAGCAGGAAGCTTTAATTATTCCACACATATCATCATTTTTCCGTTCATAGTAGTAATCCTTTTGGTAATAGTTTCATCAATAAAACCAACCCAACTTCTTACCGATAAGAAAGCTTCCACGATACAAAATTGCTGTTAAAATTCCTGTTCAAAATAACAGAAAACAAAATCAAGGGGAATAACATTGGAACTGTACATAGTAGCCTTATGAAAGAAGGAAGCACTTGGAGATGGAGAAAGGAGTCTCACCTATTGTAGTGGAATAAAATAAACACAGAAAATCTACAGTGTCCAATCAATGAACAGTGTCAGAATAGTACAGGAGTTGAATAAAAAAGCTAGATATGAAAGTTACAAATAATTGTAAAAGCAAAGAAGAAACAGTCTCATATCAAGGCTAGCTTCATCTTACCACATGGTATCAGAGAACGCAGGAGCTCAAGGTAGCAATTGTGAGACCATGAAAGCTCAGTACCATGAAGCAGCCACTCATGTACTGAAAAAGAAGTATTCCTGGTCTTCAGTCCATGAGATGAAACCCAAACAACCATGCTTATGCTGCAAGAGTCCTCCATATCTGACACCCTAATGGGGTTGTTTACTACAAATTTTCGTTGTTGCGATGAAGTTAAAAGAAGATTCGAAGAATGGTTTTCACTGCAAAATTCTGTATCCGCATAGGGAGTAAAATTTTGTCGAGCTGCACAGTAGATAAAACTTATTGGTCTGTTCCTATGAGAAAGCCAATAATACATATCTCTACTGCTGAAGTTTCGATGCGTCAAAGAATGAAGAGGCAAAAAAGAGCAGTCATCTTTCTGTAGGCTAGCATCAACAACCCTTATCAAGGAGAGATTATAATTGATTTCTTCTACATAATATATCGCAGAATGTAATTGTAAGATTGTGCGATTATTCTTACAAGCCAGCTCAAACTTGAGGAACCCACAGCTCTTTGGATCACTTTTCAGTCGAAAAGGATAGCTTATGTTAAGTTCATCCCCACAAGAAGAATGGCAATGATGATGATTTATTTTGGCTTTGCATGTCACAAGAATTAAGACGAGTAGAAACAGGGTTGTGAAACTTGAAAAGCTCCTCGACATGCCTAGAGAATTAGAGATCATCCTTTATTTGCTTCCCCCCTCTTTTACCAAATAACCAGTTTCTGCAAGGTAAAATCAATTATAATTTATCGTGAAACAGGCTGCACCATCATCATGCGTATAAAATTATTGCTCAACGAAAGCAACACTCATTAACATAGCTATTGCCTGCTAAACTGTTTGATCACTTGGTATCAAAAGCATTTAGAGTTACTTGAAACATAATATTCATCAGAAACAAGTTTCTTGGTAGGATTGATCCTAGGCATGTCAACTAGCCCAGATAAATTTGGGACTCCCCTGGGATGGATCAAAGGCCATTCTTCTCCAATGTTGGAAATACAAGATTTTCAAGATGGCTCAGATTGAACTTAAGACACAACCCAACAATATCAGAGTCTATCAATTAAACAGGATGGGAACTTGCTAGCTCCTTTCCTTGCTCTCATAACCTATAACCTCTTCCAGAGGAACATTCACAAATGTTTAAAGTAAATGTTTGGATGCTGCTGAAAAAGCCAGTACCTGTTGTTTCATGCTGTAAAGTAGAAGCCAATCAATAGGTCAGGGAAGCTCCCCAAGAACGATGCTCCACAGTTCTTCTGGCGGTATAGAAGTGTGTTTTTTTTCTTTTCCTCTCCCTTCCTCTTTCTACATATAACACAAAAATATTAAAATAGAAGTAATTTTATACGAAATAATAATGCTACTAAAAGACAAACATATTTTCTTAATATTAGAGTCAGAGGTGTGATTTGGATATGTAAAATGCCTAAGGGTTTTTTTTTAAAAAAAAAAAAAATTATAGATGATAAAGATGTAGTTGGATGTCAACACCAACTAATGGAAATGTTGGATGCATCACATTTAAGTCTAGAAATAAGTGTGTCCTTTTCATCCTTCACTCCAACTAAACCCCCTAATAACTTCATTTCTACCAATTCAACAATGGCCCGTGAATATCCTTCATCCTATTCCTCACTCCCCCAACTCATCATCATTACTTGCTTCTTCATATTTCTCCTTTTCCCTATGTATTCAATACCATCATTCCATGTCACTTTTACATCTATTTCTACACCTACCACTTCTCTTTTGAATATTGAACAATATTAGGAAGCACTTGCTTTTCTAAAATGGAAGGCTAGTCTTGACAATCAAACCCAATCTTTCCTCTTTTCTTAGTCTAAATGCAATTCTTGCCATCATTAGTTTAGAGTGACTTGTCACGAGTCGGGAAGTATCTCCAATTTATACCTTGACAATTTCAGTTTGAGTGGTACACTCTACAATCTCAAGTTCACCACTCCCCAACCTCCGTACTCTTAATCTTTGTAACAACTACCTCTATAGAACCATCTCTCAAGAAATTGGATTGTTGAGATCTTTTAATGTTCTTGATTTGTCGACTAATAATCTCATTGGTCTGATTCCTCCACCTATAGGAAACTTGAGGAACTTAGATACTTTGCATCTTTTTGAGAATGAGCTTTCTAGTTCTATCCCTCAAAAAATTGGATTGTTGAGATCTCTTAATGTTCTTAATTTGTCGGATAACAATCTCATTGGTCCAATCCTTCCACCTATAGGAAACTTGAGGAACTTAGCCACTTTGCATCTTTTTGAGAATGAGCTTTCTAGTTCCATTCCTTAAGAAATTGGATTGTTGTAATCTCTTAATATTCTTGCATTGTCAACTAATAATCTCATTGGCCCGGTCCTTTTTTCCATACATAACTTGAGAAATTTAACCATTTTGCCTCTTTTTAAGAACAAGCTTTCTGGTTCCATCACTCAAGAAATTGGATGGTTGAGGTTGCTTGATGATCTTCATTTATCATTTAACAATCTCAATACCATTTTTCTTGATGATCTTATTATTTAATACCTTGCATATATGTACAATAATGTAATCACATACTTTGTTAAATTTTAAATTAATTGTTAAAGTTTTAGAGATTTATATAGAACAGGTATCATACTTAACACATATATCAATGAGGTGTTTTATTTTGCTTTGATATGAAACTTTACACCACTTATGTAGTAAGGGATGGGATCATACATTGGCATTGTGGGTTCTGATACTACGCTATGTCGTACATTCTGAAGTGGTAAATTATGCTCCATTGTGCCCTTGATGGATGGCCAGGAAATGAGTTCCTTGGTAGTATGATCCAAGATAATGAGACCCTAAAAATGGTGTTGATGTGGTACTATTACAAGTAGTAAAGGCTTAATTATGTATAGCTAGTAGATTGACCATAGATATGTTTAAAGCCATGATTACATATTTTTAAATCTCATATATTCCTTAAATCCTATTATGACTTTTGACATGGTCTAAATTTGTTTTGTTCATCATAATTCTGGTGTATCACAACTATTCACTAAATCTTATGTTAATCCAATTGAATATAATATTTTTAAGTGAAGACTCTTGTGTGCCAATTAGAAAGGTAGAATCATCTTTAAAGAGGAAGTCAATGGGCATCCAACTGTAAAGTTTTTTCTTATTAGACTCGTATGTAGGACATATAGTTTGTTTCCTTTGTGTAATTCAATTACAATTCTTTTGCTACTATATGAAAAAGATAGCATGAGATAAAATTTATGGAGTTGAGAAAGACAAAAGGGCTTATTAAAACTTTTAGGTTTTCAAAATGAAATCAATAGATTCTCTTTTTAGAATAATACAATTAATAATAAATTCTAATGACTAAAATGTTTAGTTGAATCAATGTCTCAATGCAAACAAATATCTAGATAATTATACAAGTGTGGACATTTATTTCATTTTTCTTTTCTTTTTATTATTTTATCATTTAATTAAAATAAAGAACTATGAATAATTATTTAAAATATCTAATAAAAACTAGAAAATAAATAAATAAAGTAATAATAACAAACATTTGGAGCTTTTTATGGAGTGCGGGCTTTAGGTGATTGACATGTCTAAAGGTGAGGTCAAATTGAAATTCAATAAGTTTCTTATCTCCTCTAGAATAGGTTTTCCAAAAGAAAATTCAAGGAGATAAGTAGCATCATTACACTACCTATTGAAGTCATGAATGCATGTGAAACTATGAGTCAAGTTTTTTTTTAAGATTCTTAACACAACCACACACATGAGTAGTAATAAAGAAAAACATATGAGATTTTAGTATGGTTTGATGATCAATATGATCCCTACTTCTACAGAGTGCACTAACAAGGAGTGCACTAACACTTAATAATCCACTAATCAAAAGAAGGTAAAAAGGTTACAATAGTGAATAATCTCCTTCTCTTCTAAACTATCACACGGAATCCTAAATTATAAGAGGGTTAAATATAACAACTATAGAGGAAAAGTCATCCTTCAACAAATAAAAAGAAAATGTTAACAAGTTGAGCTCGATTCCCCAATAGCCTTTGCATAGTGCCATAAGACTAATAAAGGCTTCACAATCAAACAAAGATGACTTCAAGTTGGGCAAAGACTTTAAAATGAGTCAAGCATGAGTATTATTTTGGTTGTTTTTGGTATTTTGAACTTGATACTACTTATCAAAGTCATAAATGCATGCAAAACTATTGGACAAGTTTTTAAAGATGATTTCAAGTTAGGCAAAGACTTTAAAATGGGTCAAGCATGAGCAATTATTTTGGTCGTTTTTGTTATTTGGAAGTCAACACTGCCTAGAAAGGTCATGTTGCATGTGAAAACTATTGGACAAGTTTTTAAAGATGATTTCAAGTTAGGCAAAGACTTTAAAATGGGTCAAGCATGAGCAATTATTTTGGTCATTTTTGTTATTTGGAAGTCAACACTGCCTAGAAAAGTCATGTTGCATGTGAAAACTATTGGACAAGTTTTTTAAGATGATTTCAAGTTGGGCACAGACTTTAAAATGGGTTAAGCATGTCCTTTACATTACTTATCAAAGTCATAAATACGTGTGAAACTATGGGACAAGTTTTTTAAGATGATTTCAAGTTAGGAAAAGATTTTTAAATGGGTCAAGCATGAGCAATTATTTTGGTCATTTTTGTTATTTGAAAGTTGACCCTACCTATCAAAGTCATGAATGCATGTGAAAACTATGGAACAAGTTATTTTTAATATGATTTCAAGTTGGGTAAAGACTTTAAAATGGGTCAAGCATGAAATTGACATTACCTATCAAAGTAATGAATGCATGTGAAACAATGGGACAAGTTTTTTAAAGATGATTTCAAGTTTGGCGAAGACTTTAAAATAGGTCGAGCACAAACAATTATTTTGATTGTTTTTCTTATTCAGAAATCGACACTAATTATTAAATTCATAAATATATGTGAGAACTATTGGACAAGTTTTTTAAGATGATTTTAAGTACTTAGGCAAAGACTTTAAAATGGGTCAAGCATGAACTTAACAACAGTGCCTATCAAAGTCATAAGTACATGTGAAACTATGGGATAAGTTTTTAAGGTGATTTCAGGTTAGGCAAAGACTTTAAAATGGGTCAAGCAAGAGCAATTATTTTGGTTGTTTTTTTTTTTTTTTTATTTGGAAGCCGACACTACCTATTAAAGTCATGAACGCGAGTGAAAACTATGAGACAATTTTTTTAAGATGATTTCAAGTTGGGAAAAACTTTAAAATGGGTCAAGCATGAGCAATTATTTAAGTGGTTTTTGGGATTTTGAGTTGGTACCACATATCAAATTCATGCATTCTATCAAAGTCATAAATGCATCTAAAACTATGAGACAAGTCTTTTAAGATAATTTGAAGTTGGCAAAAGACTTTAAAATGGGTCAAGCAAGAAGTTAACACTACCTATCAAAGTTATGAATGCATGCAAAACTATAGGATAAGTTTTTTAAGATGATTTCAAGTTGGGCAAAAACATTAAAATGGGTCAAGCACAAAGTTGACACTACCCATCAAAGTCATGAATGAATATGAAACTATGGGACAAGTTTTTTAAGATGATTTCAAGTTAGGCAAAGACTTTAAAAAGGGTTGAGTAGTTTTTCGATTTCAAAAGTAGACACTACCTATGAAATTCAGGACTGCATGTGAGAACTATAGAACAAGTTTTTTTAAGATGATTTCAATTTGAGAAAAAAATTTAAAATGGGTTAAACACAAAGTTGACATGGCCTATCAAAGTAAAAAATACATGTGAAACTATGAGACAAGTTTTTTAAAGATGATTTCAAGTTAGGCAAAGACTTTAAAATGGGTGAAGCAAGAGCAATTATTTAGGTTATTCTTATTATTTGAAAGTTGACACTACCTATCAAAGTCATGAATGTAAGTGAAAACTACTTCAAGTTGGCCAAAGACTTTAAAATGGGTTAATCATACTCAATTATTTTGATGGTTTTTGGTATTTTGAGTTGGTACCACATATCAAAGCCATGCATTCTATCAAAGTCATAAGTGCATGTAAAACTATGAGGCAAGTCTTTTAAGATGATTTGAAGTTGGCAAAGACTTTCAAATGGGTCAAGCAGGAAGTTAACACTACCTATCGAAGTCATGAATGCATGTGAAACTACGAGACACGTTTTTTAAGATGATTTCAAGTTAGACAAAAACTTTAAAATGGGTCGAGTCATTTTTCTATTTCAAAAGTCGACACTACCTATGAAATTCATGACTGCATGAGAGAACTATGGAACAAGTTTTTTAAGATGATTTCAAGTTGGGAAAAGACTTTAAAATGGGCTAATCACAAAGTTGGCATGGCCTATCAAAGTACAAAACACATGTGAAAAGTATGGCACAAGTTTTCTAAAGATAATTAAAGGTTGGGCAAAGACTTTAAAATAGGTGAAGCAGGAGCAATTATTTTTGTCATTTGAAAGTCGACAATACCTATCAAAGTTATGAATGTAAGTGAAAACTATGGAACAAGTTTTTTAAGATGATTTCAAGTTGGGCAAAGACTTTAAAATGGGTCAAGCACGAGTAATTATTTCAGTGGTTTTTAGTATTTTGAGTTGGTACCACATATCAAAGTCATAAATGCATGTAAAACTATAAGGCAAGTCTTTTAAGATGATTTGAAGTTGGCAAAGACTTTAAAACGGGTCAAGCAAGAAGCTAACACTACCTATCGAAGTCATGAATGCATGTGAAACTACGGGACAAGTTTTTTAAGATGATTTCAAGTTAGGCAAAAACTTTAAAATGGGTCGAGTCATTTTTCTATTTCAGAAGTCAACACTACCTATGAAATTCATGACTGCATGGGAGAACTATGGAACAAGTTTTTTAAAATGATTTCAAGTTGGGAAAAGACTTTAAAATGGGCTAAGCACAAAGTTGGCATGGCCTATCAAAGTAAAAAACACATGTGAAAAGTATGGCACAAGTTTTTTAAAGATAATTTAAGGTTGGGCAAAGACTTTAAAATAGGTGAAGCAGGAGCAATTATTTTTGTCATTTGAAAGTCGACAATACCTATCAAAGTTGTGAATGTAAGTGAAAACTATGGAACAAGTTTTTTAGGATGATTTCAAGTTGGGCAAAGACTTTAAAATGGGTCAAGCACGAGTAATTATTTCAGTGGTTTTTGGTATTTTGAGTTGGTACCACATATCAAAGTCATGCATTCTATCAAAGTCATAAATGCGTGTAAAACTATGAGACAAGTCTTTTAAGATGATTTGAAGTTGGCAATGACTTTAAAATGGGTCAAGCAGGATGTTAACACTACCTATCGAAGTCATGAATGCATGTAAAACTACGGGACAAGTTTTTTAAGATGATTTCAAGTTAGGCAAAAACTTTAAAATGGGTCGAGTCATTTTTCTATTTCAGAAGTCGACACTACCTATGAAATTCATGACTGCATGGGAAAACAATGGAACAAGTTTTTTATGATGATTTCAAGTTGGGAAAAGACTTTAAAATGGGTGAAGCACAAAGTTGGCATGGCCTATCAAAGTAAAAAACACATGTGAAAAGTATGGCACAAGTTTTTTAAAGATAATTTGAGGTTGGGCAAAGACTTTAAAATAGGTGAAGCAGGAGCAATTATTTTGGTCATTTGAAAGTTGACAATACCTATCAAAGTTATGAATGTAAGTGAAAACTATGGAACAAGTTTCTTAGGATGATTTCAAGTTGGGCAAAGACTTTAAAATGGGTCAAGCACGAGTGATTATTTCAGTGGTTTTTAGTATTTTGAGTTGGTACCACATATCAAAGTCATGCATTCTATCAAAGTCATAAATGCATGTAAAATTATGAGGCAAGTCTTTTAAGATGATTTGAAGTTGGCAAAGACTTTAAAACGGGTCAAGCAGGAAGTTAACACTACCTATCAAAGTCATGAATGCATGTGAAACTACGGGACAAGTTTTTTAAGATGATTTCAAGTTAGGCAAAAACTTTAAAATGGGTCGAGTCGTTTTTCTATTTCAGAAGTCGACACTACCTATGAAATTCATGACTGCATGGGAGAACTATGGAACAAGTTTTTTATGATGATTTCAAGTTGGGAAAAGACTTTAAAATGGGTTAAGCACAAAGTTGGAATGGCCTATCAAAGTAAAAAACACATGTGAAAAGTATGGCACAAGTTTTTTAAAGATAATTTAAGGTTGGGCAAAGACTTTAAAATAGGTGAAGCAGGAGCAATTAATTTTGTCATTTGAAAGTCGACAATACCTATCAAAGTTGTGAATGTAAGTGAAAACTATGGAACAAGTTTTTTAGGATGATTTCAAGTTGGGCAAATACTTTAAAATGGGTCAAGCACGAGTAATTATTTCAATGGTTTTTGGTATTTTGAGTTGGTACCACATATCAAAGTCATGCATTCTATCAAAGTCATAAATGCATGTAAAACTACGAGGCAAGTCTTTTAAGATGATTTGAAGTTGGCAAAGGCTTTAAAATAGGTGAAGCAAGAGCAATTATTTTGGTCATTTGAAAGTCGACAATACCTATCAAAGTTATGAATGTAAGTGAAAACTATGGAACAAGTTTTTTAGGATGATTTCAAGTTGGGCAAAGACTTTAAAATGGGTCAAGCACGAGTGATTATTTCAGTGGTTTTTGGTATTTTGAGTTGGTACCACATATCAAAGTCATGCATTCTATCAAAGTCATAAATGCATGTAAAACTACTAGACAAGTCTTTTAAGATGATTTGAAGTTGGCAAAGACTTTAAAACAGGTCAAGCAGGAAATTAACACTACCTATCGAAGTCATGAATGCATGTGAAACTACATGACAAGTTTTTTAAGATGATTTCAAGTTAGGCGAAGGCTTTAAATGGGTTAAGTACAAAGCTGACTTTTGCATATAATTGTTTACAAAAATTAGGAATGCAACCATTTTTCCACACAATTGTTGAAAAAAATTAGGATTGCAATGAATTTTCCACCTTATCAAAGACAACAAAAGTCTTGACTAAAAACATGCAATTGGAAAGAGAACCTTTTATTTATATGTAAATATGTAATTTTAATTGACAAGTAAGAAATTTGTTTTAATAGTAATAAAAGTACAAATAAATTTTTTTAGTTTTTAATTAATTTGTTTTTATGCTTATTTATTTATTTATTTTCTAATAGCAATTGATATGTATACTGGGTGAGAGTCTCTAAATTACATATAAACAGTATTGTTATCTTTACATTAATCAATCAATCATGAATAATGAATGAGTGGATTCACTAAGTGGTTTAAAAGTTTTTCACGTGATCCTTAAGATGAATCTGATAAATTGAGCTAATGATTTAATTTAAGTATTTAAATATAATAGAATGGAAGAAAATGAAAGAAAAGAAATGAGAAATAATTATGATTAGAATTAGGGTTAGGACTAGGATTTGATAAGGAGAATTATTAAACACCTCCACCTATTTTAATAAAAATAAAAGTAAAAAAAAAATTAGATACAAAAATATGTAAGATTAATTTACTTCACAATTAAGAAATCATTTTAATAAAAAAATTAATTTAGAAATTTTTACTTCTTATTTAACTTAATTTGTGATATGATCATGGAATACAATTTTAACTAAAAAGAGCCTATTTATATGCAATTTTTGCATCCCATTATACAAAGAAATGAATTTTGTCTTATAGGTAAAGAGATAGTTGGGTTAGATTTATCTTCTAACTATATATTCCACTAAACTAAGTCACTCTTATGGTTGATTTTAGCTCCAATTTTCATTCAAATAGTTCATAAATATCCTCGTGTGCTTTGAGGAGGGATTTTAAACCCATTAGTAAAACATTTTAGGGAAAATTTCCATATAGGATAAGTTATAGGTGATAATGTCCCAAAAGGGTAATCAACTTTGATAAGTCTTCCACATGCCTCAAAATACAAAAAGTTAAGTATACTCTGGCACTTTCCACTTTAAAATCAAGCATATCCCTACCTTATCTTTTCTCTATTTTCTCTTTTTCTTTTCTAATTATTATTATTATTATTATTTTTTTATTAACCTATCAAATAATAATAATATTAATACCAATCCATATATATAATATAAACATAAGTTATAAATTACAATTTTATTAATTATTATTTTAAAAATATTATCAATAACTTATCCAAGATAATAATAATAATAATAATAATAATAATAATAATAATAATATATTAAATTTACAAATTATTGATTCATTTTGATAATTAAAAATATAAAGCTATTATAATTTTTATTATATAGATTTCATCAATTTTAAAATGTTTAATTTTGTAATAGAACTATTAAGAAAATATTACAATAAAAATATTTGTTTTTATAATTGTTAAAAAGTAAAATTAAGGCTTGTCATAATGCATTATACTTTTAGCGTATTTATGTTTTAAGTTCAATATATAATTGTTGTGCTTACATTTTGAAGCCATTTAGAAAATTTTAAAAGAGTATAGAGCAACTATTCACAGGCGTTTGTTTAAAATAAAATTAGGTTATGTCATAATATATTATATATTTAAAATATTAATGTTGTAAGATCAATGCATTTTTGTCATATCTATAACTTGGATATAATATTAGTTTTATTAATTATATAAAACTAATATCATAAATAATAATATTAATGGGGGTGTCAATAATAATTTAATTAGTCTTAATGTAGCATATAAAGCATAAAAGACTAATAAATAAATAAATAATTTTTTAATAAATCTTACAAGCCTTAAGAATTAAAAAAAATATAAATTATCTTCTAGGGTTTCTTTGTAGTACTAATAATAAAAATATAATATTATTATTTTTACTATAATATTAAAAATATGAATAATAAAGTCCATAATAATTATAAAAATAATAAATAATATTAATAAGAATGATATTAATAATAACATGAATAATTCTACTAATATATAAACAATAATATTAATACCTAATAACAAAAATGAGTAAAAAAATTATAAATAAAATAAAATAAAAAAGTAAAGTTGGATGGGAATAAGAGGAAAAGATAAAAGAGGGTTTAATTAGAATTATGAAATTGTCAACTTTTAAATCATTAATTGAGGACTAACATGAACCTGTAAACATGGTGATCCTTAAAAAGAATTATCACACATGGCCTACCATTTTTTATGATTTGCCCAATTTTTAAAAGAAAAAAATGAAATGGAGTTTGCAATCATACTAACAATTCAAGGATATCAAGTAAAAATATATTTGAAAGTCTTTTAACAAATATGCTTGAAAAATGTTTTTTTTTTTAAACAAGAACATTTATTTGAAATTCTAATATTTTTCACAAGTTTTCTATAATGTCTTTTAGAAGAAGTATTTATCAAGTCTTTATTTAAGAAGTACCCTAGATTGTTTTATAACTTTAAAATGATTACAGTTTTTTTTTTTTTTTTCAAATGATTAATTTTTGGTACAACATACTCTTTAAGAATTTGAAGCCATTTTTGGCCCTACTTTCCAAAAGAGCTCTTAGTCAATTTATCACTTTATTTATTTTTCATTGGTAGTTAAAATATTACATCAAGTTTGACCAAGACTTTAAAACCCAATAAACACGGCCAATTATTTAGTCATAGAATTGAACTAAACCACAAATATTCAAAAATAAGTTTTTCTCCTTCCTTCTTGCTTTGTCTTCTTAGTGCAGACCATTGATGCAAGCAGGCCTCGAAGATCTTCAAATCAATAATAAACTAAGAATCTATAATATATAGAATACTTGATGCAAACAAGTAAGAAGCTTGTTAATAAACCCCATCATGTTTGTAATAATTAGCAACATAAAACCAGAGAAAAAAAATTACCAGTTTAATATATTAATGAAAACATTTCATTTGACTTTGTCAACTAAAATTTTCTAAGAATATTACATGAAACTTTGAACTAAGAAGTCAAAAGTCAGCTCCAATTTTTTTTATTTGACGGAAAGGAGCCAGCCATTACATGACACACAATGCATAACTCATAAATATAGTAATTGCTAGGTTCATTCCTCAGTCAAATCTGCATTGATCAGCCAATGCAGACCATCTTCCAAAACTATATTCACATCCAATCCCCAGATGACAACTCCTCCCAACCAAACATCACCAGCCACCTAATGAGTTTCTAGTTTCTTCCTCTTTCATTGGCCTTTGAATTCACAGGAGTTTAGATGATTATTTGGAAATGTTAATTGAGCTCCAATTTGACTCAAAAGCTTTAAGGTGTTAAGTAATAATCCAATGATGCATATCACGGTATAAGCTGTAACACTGCCTTCTTTGGCAGTGAGATTTGAACTCATGACCTCCCAAACAAGGTTCCCATATCATATTAAGCTAGCAATCAATTTGACCCAAAAGCGTTGTTAGGTTAGCATCATATGGCAGGCAGGTAGGATTACTTATCATCTAGTAATTTGCTTTTGACATGCTTAGAGAGTATTTCATGCTTTAAATTTCATACCTTCTGTCTTTCTTTTTTTCTAACTCTGTTCCTTTCTAAATAATAAACTTCTTCCTCAGTTGTGTGCAGAAGAGCTAAAAAGCATATAAAGGGCCTCAGGAGCAGTGTCCGGACTCTTGAGCCATGAGCAATTTCTTGAAAATGCTTCTCTCTTTTATTTGCTTCTTGTTTGTAACAATCTTTGCAGAAGTTGGAGCCACTACCAATGAGTGCGTGATATCAAGGTGCGGTCACCATGGTCCAGCCATCCGGTTCCCTTTCTGGCTTAAAGATAGCCAGCCAGACCACTGTGGGTATCCTGGGTTTCAGTTATCTTGCACAGAAAAGCATCAGACTATGATAGAGCTACCAAATTCAGTGAAGCTGTTGGTGAAGAAAATCAATTACAAATCTCAGGAAATTCAGGTCCATGATCCTGCTGATTGCCTTCCCAAACAGCTTTCAGACCTTAATTTATCAGCCTCTCCCTTCCAGTTCAAAGTCAAACATGACCACAGCCTACAGGACATAACCTTGCTCAATTGTTCCTTACCAGCTAACAGAGGCTTCATGCGACAAATCCCTTGCTCAAGTGTCCCTGGCTACCAAGTTTATGTTGTTGATTCCTACTATACCCTCTTCCATGACTATGACAACTATGACCTATTATCTTGCAGCAAGATGTATAACATTTCATCAGTCCCTAATGATATATTTGAGCATTTTTATCTGAATTGGTCGAAACCAATATGCAGAAACTGTGAAGCAGATGGTAAAAGATGCAGACTGAAGAGTAATAGCACAGAACCTGAAACTGAATGTTTCATCATCAGCAAAAAAGCTCAAGGTACAGCAGTCAGATAACAAATATCGAATGTCCTCATATCCTTTGCACGATTACCTGCATTCCTGACATTTTGTGAAGTTAGTTAATTTAGAATGAAAACAATTTTGAAAGATTCAGTGTCATTATAAGATCCAAGGTTGTAGAAATGGAATTCATGGAGGCTCTGTATAAATCAGGCAGGTTACTTTCTTGTGTCCAAAATCACAATGGTACATATATAATAAAGATCAGAATAGACAATATTGTTTTTTGCTCTACAAGTCACTAGGAATTCAATCTTTCTTAATTTCCTTGAGACATAAAGTATAATCATTTTTATTAATGTCCAAAGTATAACATGCTAATAACCTTTGTTTGTTTTTTCACCTTTCTACAGGTGTGACAAAGCTAGTGATTACAGGTAAAGTTTTCATTGGTTCATGCTTCTTTTGCTCCCTGGGATTAGGGAACAGGGGTCCCTAACCTTTTTTTTTTGTAGGTCCTATGGTTGGTTCCTTTCTTCTTGTGCTGGTAGTCATTATGTTCTACCGTGTTCATTGCACAAATAAATTACAAAGAGAGAATCAAATAAAGATTGAAAAGTTTTTGGAAGATTACAGAGCTCTCAAGCCCTCTAGATACTCTTTCGCTGATATTAAGAAGATAACAAATCAATTTCAGGATAAATTGGGCCAAGGAGGCTATGGAACTGTGTACAAAGGAAAGCTTTCCAATGAAGTTCTTGTTGCAGTAAAGATTCTTAGCAATTCCAAGGGAAATGGGGAAGAATTCATCAATGAAGTGAGAACAATGGGCAGAATCCACCATGTCAATGTTGTTCGCTTGGTCGGCTTTTGTGCCGATGGATTTAGTCGAGCACTTATTTATGAGTTCTTACCAAATGAATCCCTGGAGAAGTTCATATTTTCAACCACCATTAAGAACCGTTCACTTGGTTGGAAGAAGCTTCAAGATATTGCTCTGGGCATAGCCAAAGGAATTGAGTATCTTCACCAAGGTTGTGATCAGAGAATCCTTCATTTTGATATCAAGCCTCATAATATTCTTCTAGATCATCACCTCAACCCAAAGATATCTGATTTTGGTCTGGCAAAATTGTGTTCCAAGGAGCAAAGTACAGTTTCTATGACGGCTGCTCGAGGGACCATGGGCTATATTGCCCCAGAAGTATTATCTAGAAATTTTGGGCATGTGTCCTACAAGTCAGATGTTTTTAGTTTTGGGATGCTGTTGCTTGAAATGGTAGGCGGAAGGAAGAATATTGATGTTACAGTGGACAACACCAGCCAATTATATTTCCCAGAATGGGCATATAATCATTTGGATCAGGGAGAAGAGTTGCATATCCGGATTGAAAAAGAGGGAGATGATAAAATAGCAAAGCAATTAACAATTGTGGGACTTTGGTGCATTCAATGGTACCCTATGGATCGTCCTCCCATGAAAGCTGTGGTTCAAATGCTGGAAGGAGAAGGAGACAGTTTAACCATGCCCCCTAATCCCTTTGCCTCCACAAGCCCAACATGAACAAATGGAAGCAGCCTTGGAAGACCTTTTCAACAAGAGTTGACAGTTATCTCAGAATAATAGAGAAAAATACCAATCAGGTTGTAAATTTTATCAATGTAACCTTTCTTTCAATCATTGCTAGCCAACCAATGTTTGTACAACAGAGCACTTTCTAGGGCTCCATAGCAAGTGAAAAGCAGAATGAATTATCAAAAAATCCATGATTTTGGCCATTTTAGTTCCAATACCTGTAAAAATCTGTTTGTTTCCCGGCATTTCCTTCTCTCTGTTATGTAATGCCGCATTTGCCTTCCTCGGTTTCGTCCTTTGTAGCTTTAGCAAGACAGAAGCCCTGGAAACAGAGACAACAAACAATGCCATTTCTACTCAGCGTCAAAAGAGAAGATGTAAATCAAAAGCTTGTGGTGTTGACAAATGAAGAAGAAGAATAATCAGTAAAGCAGAATGCGAGGGCAGAAATTTTTTCTTGGAGGAGAAGAAACAATGAAAAGTAAAAAGATTGTCGGATTAACTGGAACAGAAGAAATGCTAAGCAAAAATCAACCATTGTGACAGGTGATTACTGTGTAGCCTATGACTTTCTCTGTCTAAGGTTTGATATGTTTGGTTTTAAAAACTGTTTTCATGTTTTGTTATGCTTGTTTTTAAAAATCAAGAACAAAAAACAGTTTTTCAAGTTATGTTGAGAAAATGTTTTCAAAAATAATTTTTAGTAACCGTTATTAAAAACTGTTCTCTAAATGTTTTGTAAAGTAAAAGTTAACTTGAAATGTTTTTAATATGAGTTCTATATTTTTAAATATGTTTTGAAAATAACTTTTAATCTTTCTCTATATTTATATAATTATTTTTAAAATTGATTTAAATAAATAAGTGAAAATAATTAAAAAAATATTTTCTGAAAGCACTATATTTTTATTTTTAAGAATAGAAAAATGTTTTCTAAAAACACTATTTTTTTATTTTAGAAAACAGAAAATTGTTTATAAAAATAATTATCAAAGAACTTAGTATTTCATAAAATAAGGGTGTTTGACATGTTTTTTTTTTTAAAAAAAAACCATGTTTAAATAAGTTGTTTATAAAAATAATTTTTTAATTTTGATTTTTGTAAAAACATAATAAATTATATTTATATATTATTAATTAATTTTAATTCAAGTCTATTAAAACTGAAAATATTTTTTAATTCAAATAAATAGTTTTTTAGTAAAATATGAAGAGAGATATTATAATAAATATCATATATTATAATTTTTTTTTAAAAAAAATATTCATCTTTGTAAAAGCATAATTGATTTTTTTGTGTTGATAATAAATAATAATTATTTAAAAATAATCATTGTTATTAATATTTCATTTCAAATGAATTTAAAATCAAATAAAGTTTAACTTTTTTAATATGGAAATGAGTTTATTTTTTCATTACATGTGCACATTTAATACTTGCCAAAACATTCTGAAATGATTTGATTTTAATCTTCAATTAATGGGACCAAAATTTAAATTTTAAATTATTTTTAAAAATTATTAAACTTATTAAGAAATTCTATACAAAAAATCACATCATTTGAAACTCATTTTTTTTTGTGAAAAAATTTATAAAAATATAATTATGTACAGAAAGTAAATAATAGTCATTGTAATCCAATTTTTATTCATAAATTTCTTGTCTCAATTGGATCACTATTTTAATTTCAAATTATTTAAAAAATTATAAGACTTTTTAATGAATCCAATGCATTACATTTTGCTTAATTTGAAGTTTATTTGTTTCTTAAAAAAAACAAACAAACAAATTGGAAAATATGATTACATGTACAAGAGAAACAATAAAATTATTATATATCAAATTTTATTCATAAATTTCTTATATTAATTGGAATTTTATTTTATTTTCAAGTTATTTTTAAAAATTACCAAACTTGTTAATGAATCTAATGCATTTGGTCTTACTTGATTGGGAGTTTATCTACCTACTAAAAAAAATTTACAACAATATGATTATATGTAAAGAAGAAACCAATGACCCGTTTGGTCATGTTTTTAAAAACTTATTTTTATTTTTTATTTTTAACTTAAAAACAATTTTTAAAAATAAGTTTAGGAAAACATGACCAAATAGGCCTATGTTTTCCTTTTGCTTTTAGAAATGAGTGAAAACAACTCTTACTTATTCTCTAAAAATTATTTTTTATTTTACTTTACTTTTTTAAAAAAAAAATCAAAGAATAACAACCAGATAGTGTTAAAAAAATTTAAAAACAATTTTCTGTTTTTAAAAACAAAAAATTGTTTTTAAATCACATGATCAAATAAGCTCTAAGTCATTCAAAATGAATTTTGATTCATGACTTTATAATTTTATTGAATTTCATGATTTCTAGTACTAATTAAATCGGTTTTTGAGTTTAAAATTATTTTTATAAATTAATAAATTTAATGTACCAAGTGTAGTCTAATTTGAAATTTATTTATTTAATGAAAATTTTCAAAGAAATTTTAAAAAATTTAGAAAAACATATGTAACTCAAAATAAAATCATATTTGAAAATTTAACATTTTCCTTTTATTTTTCAAAACAAGTGAAAACAACTTTTTACTTATTCCCTATTTCACTTCTTGTTTAAAACTATTTTCAAATCACAACACCAAACGACATCAAAGCCTTTTGAATTCTCCATTTTGCCAAAGGCTCAAGAGTTATCAGGATCACTCAAGGCAAGAAAAGCCATCATTTAGGCTATGTTTGGTTCTCGAAAAATGCGAGAGAAAGAAAATTAGGAGGAAAAATGGAATGAAAGAAAAAGCTAAGGAAAGGAATATAAATTTTTTCACTTGTTTCGTTATCCATGGAAAATTCAAGGGAAAAAAAATACATTTTCTTTTGTTTGGTTAACCACAAAAAAAGGTAAAGGAAAAATAGAAGGAAAATAAAATCAATAATTTATTTTAGATGGTTATCAATTTGTTGAATAATTAAAAAAATTTCAAGGAAACAAAAATTGAACTCTTGGAGTAGATTGGTAGAAAGATATCAGTCTCATTCAACCCTTCCTCTAACTGTATTTAGTGATACACACCACTATCTGTATTATTCATTTTCCATCTATAGTTAGACTATTTGGACTAATAAAATTGAGAAAAAAAAAATTAACAAATTTTCATGCCTAGCGTGTTGAAAACATGTTGCAGAAACTAATTACATTTAGCCACTGAAATTTCCATTGCAACCCACGCAGGCTAAAATTTAAACCATCACATTTCAGTCACAAACTTCCACGAATTTACCTTTTCTACAACTTCAAGTTTTCAGTGCTACAAATTGGAAAAACGTTTTTATTACCAAACTTTCAATTTCATGATACAGAACAATAGATCAGAAAAATGGCTAGAAAATTGTAATTATTTATTGTGATCTCTATACCATCAACCAAAAACGGCTACAAAAATCAAAGGAGATTCTCGAAATCAACAAAAGGTTTCTTTAAGTAATAGAAACATTCCCAAGAAGTCATATTATTAATCTAACACCCTGGAAATTAGCAACTATATAGAGTGCCACTCCACAACCCCATGATGTTATTTATACAAAACCACCTTAAGCACCTGAGGCAATCAAACTGAACTCTGTGCTCTGTTCGGTAGACGCAAAAAAGTAGATAATTAGAGAAATCAATGAAAGCAGTGGATGCAAGGCCTAGAGTGCCTAGAATGCAAGCAGTGGCACTGAGTATAAACGGTGATAAAGCCATGTTCTACAATGTCAGGCCTTAGGGGCATAGGACACCCTCATGGATTTGTCTGGAACACACTACTTTAACCAGTGTTACATCCAAGGAAGCATTGACTTTATCTTTGGTGAGGCAAGATCAATCTATCAGGTAAAGGGGTCGATCTTGATCATTTTGATAATAGAAATTACTGTTATTGCTCCAATCCATATGTTGGGTATTTCTGTATGATTCTGATACTTGAAGTTGTTGTGTTGAACTAGGGATGTGTCATCAAATCAATAGTGACAACTTCAGGAGCAATTGCACCTCATCGCATTTGAAAACACAACCCCAATTACAACATATCCCACCTTCAAGCCCCACACAAACCAAAAGACAGGACAGGTTTATCCCTAGATACCAGAAAGGCTTGACAATAAAAGGCAATTGAAATTGACAGAATACAACATATCTAAGCATTTATCAAAAGCTTTGGACAATAAAACAGCAGTGCAAAAACAATTTTCACAATCAAGAGAATAACTTGTCTTTATTTTAGTAAAATAACAATAATACAGATGAATGGCAACTTCTAGTCAAGTTTCTCATTTAGTGTCATGTGATTAATTTCACATTTGAAGATATATGGAAGGGTCCCATCTTAGCCCACTACCAAATTTATTGATTATTTTCAATTCGTTTTATTATTTAATCTACTGGGTTTGTAACGCAACAAGCATCTTAATTTTGTTTTTATGGTAACATTTCTAATCAGGAGAGTAGAAACTGATACTTCTAACAATCCAATGTTAAACCATCCGAAAATTGATGCCACCAACAATGATACAAAATAATAACCAAGCACTCAAAGGCAGCAACAACATATAAATATGCAATACACAACTGCAGACCCATTCCCCCCAACCAAGTCATGCATATATGCATACACTATTTCTTAGAGGCAATTATTCAAACATGTAATATCCCCATTTTTTCAATCAATTCTTGTTTCTGAAATCAAATGGAAGCACAGAGATGATACCAAATGTGTGATATGGCTAACTCCAATTTGGGTGATGCAAGGATATGTGATAGGTAATATGTTCAAGAAAAATTCTGGCGAAATTTAAGAAACAGGAAAGGCGAAAGCAACATAGAAACCCAAATAGAGAACCCAAGAGAGAGCGGTTACCTTGGGTTCCGAGTTTTCACAAGATGAGGTGGATTGGAGTTCAATTCATACATGATTTAAAGACATGGATCCGAATAGATTCACTGGATTTGAAGAATTCATTTCACCCATGGGAACTTGATTTGAATAACGCATTTCATCCATGGGAACTCAGGGGCCTGAAAAGGGTAGGTTTTCAGCACTGGAAGGTGGTTGAAGTGATAGTGGTGGCCATTGAAAGGGTTAACGACGATGAGAAGCCATAGCCACAGATGAAGAGGAAGTTAGAGGTGAAGCCTCGGTGAACAAGAGCCCGATAAAATTTTCCCCCCCTTTTCCCTTCTTTTTTTCTCTTATTTTCCTCACTATTTTTTAAGGAAAATAATAGGGAAAATATTACAATATTTTCCTTTATATTTTTTTTCCATCATATTTTTCATGTCATCCAAACTAAAGAAAATCATTTTCCTTTGCATTTTTTTTTCTTTCTTTAGTATTTTCCAGGAACCAAACATAGCCTTAGGGACACTGCTGGCAACAAATGCATAACAAACTAGACAACTTAAATCTCTCCAAGCTCAACAACTATATATTTCTATAGATCTGCAAAGAACTGGAACTTACCTGAAGGAAAATGGAAGATTGATTCAAATATTTCAAGGGCAAGTGAGATACAGAGAATGAAACAAGACATAGGATAACACTACCTGAAGGGAAATGGAAGATTTGTTCAAATATTTCAATGGTCCTCAGCTGGCACCTCTTGTGGAGTTAAGAAGGGCTTTGGAGGCATTTGCAGGAGTTCTACATTCCCCTCTAGCATCTCTACCACTTTGCTCATTGAAGGTCGATCACTCGGCTTCAGCTGTATGCACCATAAGGCCACTATGATCATCTTCTTTGCAAGTTTCTGCTCTTCCTCTGTGGCATCTCCCATTTCTATGTCCTTTCCTTCAGAGAACTGGTCGTACACCCAAGAAGGAAAGTACATTTGGCTGGAATGCTCTGCAAACACATTCAAATTCTTCCTTCTGCCTGCCATTTCCATCAACAACATTCCAAAACTATAAACATCAGCTTTGTATGAGACTCCCCCAATGTTTTTGTAAACCAACTCTGGAGCCATATATCCCATTGTCCCTCTTGCTGCAGTTACAGACACAATGCTATGATCTGTTGGATACAGTTTTGCAAGGCCAAAGTCTGAAACCTTTGGACTGAAATTCTTATCAAGCAGAATGTTGTGAGGCTTGATGTCAAAATGTAGGATTTGCATATCACAACCTCGGTGTAAGTATTCAATCCCATGAGCCACTCCTAGAGAAATCTCATACATTTTCTCAAAGTTCAAAGAGATATTTGCTTCTGTTCGAGGGAATATGTACTTGTCCAGAGACCCATTGGGCATGAAGTCAAATACAAGAGCACGCTTCGATCCCTTGGCACAGAATCCAATTAGTTGGACCACATTGACATGATGGATCCTTCCAATTGTAGCAACTTCATTGATAAAATCCTGTCCATTGGCTTTGGAATTGACCATCTTTACAGCTACAAGACGGCCACTTTGAAGCTTTCCTTTAAACACTGAACCAAAACCTCCTTCACCCAATTTTTCCTTGAAATTTTTTGTCATCTTCTTAATGTTTGAGTAAGAGTACCTAATTGGCATTAGGTTGTTGTGACTTTGAATGAACTCTTCAATGTCACTGTAGATCCACAAATTCCTTCTTCGCCATTTATAGATCAAGAACACAAACACACATGGAATCCCACAACATCTCAGTGCAATATTAAGCTCTGGAAATGAAAATTACAGAAAATTAGCGATTAAACTTGAAGAATCACTCCATCTTTATTATCATTTTTTCCAAGTTCTAGTATGGTATCCTTTCATTTCTTTTCCTTTTCTGTTTATTGGGTTACAGAAAATATGTCTTGTAAAGCACATGTTCAGTTAAGTCGATGGCGTTCTGACCATATGTGTTTTGCATTTAGGAATTAAAAGGCCATCCATATTCAAATTTTATTGGATGCCTTCAAACACATGGCGTATCTATTTAAGTTGATCTTTGTTTCTCCATGACTTAAAACAGGGGAAAATCAAGTATCTTACCAAAGTAAGGGCCACCATCTGTTCAAAATAACAAAGAAAATAGAATCAAATGCAATACTGAAATAATTTGTAAATAGGCTTATGTATGAATGAAGGGAACACTTGGAGATGGAGAGAGAATTCTTACATTTCGCAGAGAAATAAAATGGATCCAACAAAGCTGCATTATACAGACAGGGAACATCAGCATAATAAAAGAATCAAGCCATAAAGCTGAAATATGAGTAAGCATAAGCAAAGAAGACTCCATGTTGTACACACCTCCTACAAATGTACAGCAACTGAGAACTAGAGACTCGACTTCACAATCTCAGTTGCCAAAATGGCCAAAACCTAATAATTTGGGGTTGATTTGCAGGGATAACAAGCAGCTCGGATGGAACCTAATAATTGCATTGCATTTAACTGAACACTTTTTAATCAGTAAAAAAATTGATAATGAAATTTTTGAAAGAAGCTGATCCAAATACAAAGGTTTTCCATGCCACTGTAAGGAGTAGACCAAAAAAGGAAAAAAAGGCAAATCTGGATCAACTGATGAATTAATGCAGATAAGGATCACTACTTTCATAGAGGATCTTTTAAGCATAAATATCTTTGACTTTGCAAAAGACAACAAGTATCTACTGGTAAAGCAGTTTAATCTTATCATCGTCTTAATGTTTCCTGGACAGAAAAAGGTAAAGTCTTACCACACGGCAGTTGTACTTTCCAAAGGACATAATCAAGGTAGCAAATACGAGGCCATAAAAGCTCAGTCCCATATAGCAGCCCATTGTGGATGCCTGAAAAGGAACTGTTGTTGATCTTCAGGTGGCTATTAGAAACCCAAACCACCATGCCAATACTGCAAGAGTCCTCCACATCTGATGCTCTTATGTCACCAACTACAACATAAGAATGTGTTTGCGATAAAGATAAAGAGAGGTTGGAAGAACTGTTTTTACTGCAAAGTGCTGTATCCAGGTAGGGGGCAGACTTCACTGGAGCTGCACACTCCAGGAAATTTACGGCTGAATTGAAAGCTGACAGCTCATATGGATCCCCATGGCTAAAATTTCCATGCATCAAAGACTGAAGAGGCAAAGAAGAACAATTATCTTTCTGTAGACCAACATCAACAACCCTCATTGTGAAGGTATCATAATTGATTTCTTCTACATGGTATTTTCCAGAGTATAAGTGCAAGATTGTATGATTATTCTCACAATCCAGTTCATAGTTGACCTTCCCACAGCTATGCTGATCACCTTTCAGTCGGAAAGGGTAAGTTATGTTACCCAATTTGCCACAAGAAGAGTGGCAAGCTTCACTTGTTGCAGAGAGTAGTAGTAGAACCAGGGCTGTGAAATTGTTAAATAAAAGCTTCATCGACATACCTAGATGGGATTTCCCCTCTTCCTTTCTTTTCTTTTCCCTCTTCTATTTGATTAAGAAGTAAGAATAATCACTTCTGCAATGATCACAACTGATCTTAGATAGAATGCATCTTAGTATCAGAAGTATATAATGTTGAACTTTACATTAAGCAGCAAGAATATCTCAACAAAGTAATTCAAAAGCCCTAATGTACACAATTTGATCATGCTGCATCTGTCCAACATTCACGGCAATTAAGATGACATAATTTATAGCCTTCAAGCAGTGATTAAAATTTTGAAAGATTGGCACATTACCTCTGCAATCCTCTTCCTGCAAATAAACTATTTTCTTGTAGTTTTATCTTTGGAGGAGGGCCCCATGACTGAAGAAGATTGCCAAATCAGCTTGGAAGACATAATTTCCTTGCAAATTTGAGAATGTGACGAGAAGCATTAACTTTCAGGATCTGGAGATCTGGGGAGGGCTGGAGTGCCCCACAAAGCTTGATTTTCAACTTTGGTGGCCATTATTTTTTGTTTTGGCGTCAAATACCGAAAGGCAAACCATTTGGGTGATTAAACTACGAAAGCGTACACATTCTTCCAAAAAGGATTATATATAGAAGAGATAGAAGAAAGGAATCTAAGGAAAGAGGTTGGATAAAAACAAGAGAAAATCAAAGGCTATGGTGAGAGATTTTGGTTTATGGACATGGTGGGTTGGGAGGATTACATCAAGGGTGTGAACATAGAAGATGAAGTAGACATCATTCAAAATGAGGATTAATTGAGGGAGGGTGAATACAATGTATATTTCAGAGAATATCCAATTTGGTATAGACTCTTATCTTCATATTTTGTGGTCATTCAAACCCCTTTTCTTTTCCATGTTCTTTGCCACCTTTTTGACACTACAACCACTTAATTTGGGGATTTTTTTTTTCTTTTTAAATATTATTTAAAAAATAGTTATTTAAACAAATAAATATAAAAATATAATATTTTTCACAATTTGTTATATTTTTACATTAAACTTATCTTTTTAAAAAACGAATTTACTTTTTCTATTGAACTAATCTTCTAAATAAATGAGTTCAATTTTTGTATTAAATTTGTCTTTTAAAAAATCGAATTCATTTTTTTACGAATTTGCCTTTTAAAGACATGAGTTTACTTTTACGTTAAACTAATTTTTTCAAAAAACGAGTTATACTTGAAATTAAAAAATGTGGTAATTTTAGAATTATTTTTTATAATACAATAAAAAGCCCCTTGATTAGGGCTCACAATCCATGCATTACTTTCTATAATAATAATAATTACTATTATTTGGATTTATTACTATTATTATTTTTTGTTTTGGCATCAAATACCGAAAGGCAAACCATTTGGGTGATTAAACTACGAAAACGTACACATTCTTCCAAAAAGGATTATATAGAAGAGATAGAAGAAAGGAATCTAAGGAAAGAGGTTGGATAAAAACAAGAGAAAATCAAAGGTTATGGTGAGAGATTTTGGTTTATGGACATGGTGGGTTGGGAGGATTACATCAGGGGTGTGCACATAGAAGATGAAGTAGGCATCATTTAGAATGGGGATGAATCGAGGGAGGGTGAACACAATGGATATTTCAAGGAATATCCAATTTGGTATAGACTCTTATCATCATATTTTGTTGTCATTCAAACCCTTTTTCTTTTCCATGTTCTTTGCCACCTTTTTGACACTACAACCACTTAATTTGGGGATTTTTTTTTCTTTTTAAGTATTATTTAAAAAATAGTTATTTAAAACAAATAAATATAAAAATTTAATATTTTTCACAATTTGTTATATTTTTACATTAAACTTATCTTTTTAAAAGACGAATTTACTTTTTCTATTGAACTTATCTTTTAAATACACGAGTTCATTTTTTGTATTAAATTTGTCTTTTAAAAAATCGAATTCATTTTTTACGAATTTGCCTTTTAAAGACATGAGTTTACTTTTACGCTAAACTAATTTTTCCATCTTAAGAGTTATACTTGAAATTAAAAAATGTGGTAATTTTAGAATTATTTTTTATAATACAATAAAAAGCCCCTTGATTAGGGCTCACGATCCATGCATTACTTTCTATAATAATAATAATAATAATAATAATAATAATTACTATTGTTTGGATTTATTACTATTATTATTTTTTGTTTTGGCATCAAATACCGAAACAGACCATTTGGGTGATTAAACTACAAAAATGTACACATTCTTCCAAAAAGGATTATATAGAAGAGATAGAAGAAAGGAATCTAAGGAAAGAGGTTGGATAAAAACAAGAGAAAATCAAAGGCTATGGTGAGAGATTTTGGTTTATGGACATGGTGGGTTGGGAGGATTACATTAGGGGTGTGCACATAGAAGATGAAGTAGGCATCATTCAGAATGGGGATGAATTGAGGGAGGGCGAACACAATGGATATTTCAAGCAGTATCCAATTTGGTATAGACTCTTATCATCATTTTTTGTGGTCATTCAAACCCCTTTTCTTTTCCATGTTCTTTGCCACCTTTTTGACACTACAACCACTTAATTTGGGGATTTTTTTTTCTTTTTAAGTATTATTTAAAAAATAGTTATTTAAACAAATAAATATAAAAATATAATATTTTTCACAATTTGTTATATTTTTACATTAAACTTATATTTTTAAAAGACGATTTTACTTTTTCTATTGAACTCATCTTTTAAATAAACGAGTTCAATTTTTGTATTAAATTTGTCTTTTAAAAAATCGAATTCATTTTTTATGAATTTGCCTTTTAAAGACATGAGTTTACTTTTACGTTAAACTAATTTTTTCAAAAAACGAGTTATACTTGAAATTAAAAAATGTGATAATTTTAGAATTATTTTTTATAATATAATAAAAAGCCCCTTGATTAGGGCTCACGATCCACGCATTACTTTCTATAATAATAATAATAATAATAATAATAATAATAATAATAATAATTACTATTATTTGGATTTATTACTATTATTATTTTTTGTTTTGGCATCAAATACCGAAAGGCAAACCATTTGGGTAATTAAACTACGAAAACGTACACATTCTTCCAAAAAGGATTATATGGAAGAGATAGAAGAAAGGAATCCAAGGAAAGAGGTTGGATAAAAACAAGAGAAAATCAATGGCTATGGTGAGAGATTTTGGTTTATGGACATGGTGGGTTGGGAGGATTACATCAGGGGTGTGCACATAGAAGATGAAGTAGACATCATTCAGAATGAGGATGAATTGAGGGAGGGAGAACACAATGGATATTTCAAGGAATATCGAATTTGGTATAGACTCTTATCATCATATTTTGTGGTCATTCAAACCCCTTTTTTTTTCCATGTTGTTTGCCACCTTTTTGACACTACAACCACTTAATTTGGGGATTTTTTTTTTCTTTTTAAGTATTATTTAAAAAATAGTTATTTAAACAAATAAATATAAAAATATAATATTTTTCACAATTTGTTATATTTTTACATTAAACTTATCTTTTTAAAAGACGAATTTACTTTTTTTATTGAACTCATTTTTTAAATAAACGAGTTTAATTTTTGTATTAAATTTGTCTTTGGAAAAAACGAATTCATATTTTACGAATTTGCCTTTTAAAAACATGAGTTTAGTTTTACGCTAAACTCGTTTTTCCAAAAAAAGAGTTATATTTGAAATTAAAAATGTGATAATTTTAGAATTATTTTTTATAATAGAATAAAAAGCCCCTTGATTAGGGCTCACAATCTATTTCACAATCCTTGAAATCAAAGATGGATAATTTTATTTATTTATTTTGTAAAAAAAATAAAAGAAAACAGGCCCAAAAAATCTATTTCCTTCTCTCTTATAATCTATTTCCTTCCTTACTTAACAAATGTACATTAAGAGCAAATACTGATGATGGATGTATAATATGGGGTGGCTAAAACTCCTTAGCCCACTAAGTCACTTAAAATGCAATCACATGATAAGCAGGTCATTGATTAGCCACTAGCCTATGGTATCATCTAAGGATAGGAAATAAAAAAATAATCTCCAAAATGAAGAATCACTAGACCAGTCTGTTTCTGTGTAGAATAAAATTATATCTTGACTTAAGGAGACCTGGGTGGTAGTATTTCTGTGGAATAGTTAAAAAAAAAGGTTAAGGTACACAGGCAAAACCATAAGATCTAGACAGCATAGGGGTTGCAGGCTGTATTCCAAATTCTAGAGATGAGGGGCTCCTCAAAAATAGTCCTCCATTTATTTTTCTTCTTGTTTGCTAAAGTCATTGCAGAGATCAATGAATGCAAGGAATCTAGCTGCAGTCACAATGGTCCAGCCATCCGGTACCCATTCTGGCTCAATGGCCACCAGCCAGACCACTGTGGCTCCCCCGGGTTTGAGCTATCCTGCACAAAGAAGAATCAGACGATGCTAAACCTCTCATATTCAGTCAAGTTCTTGGTGAAGGAAATAAATTACAGTTCTATGGAAATTCATGTCCATGACCCAGATCATTGCCATCTGAAAGAGCTTTTAAGCCTCAATATATCTGCCTCTCCCTTTCAGTTCAAAGAAGAAAATCAAGAACACTACAGCTTGTTCAATTGTTCATCAACTAGAACACATCCATATTATCAGTACTCCATCCCTTGTCTTAGCGTTCCTGGTTACCCAATTTATGTTGTTCCTTCCTCCCCACTCAGCAGCTTGAACCTATTCTATTGCCGCAAGATCAAAAACTTTTCACTCCCACACAGTATGTTTGATCAGGAAAATATTTTTTCCTTGGATTGGTCCAAACGGATATGTGGAAACTGCAGTGCAGAAAGTAAAAAATGCAGTTTGAAGAGTAATAGCAAGGAACCTGAAATCATATGTTTCGACAAAGCACCAAAAGGTACTACATTCATTCCACATCCTGCCTTTTTCTTTTTTTGTATATATTTACATTCCTAAAAACATATATCAACTCAAATGAAAGGGGGCTCATATCCTATACAATGTCTTAGCTTCATTTCTGAAGTGTGGATGCTGATGTCGATAAATATCTAATCTAAAAACAAAAACTAGTTCATTTGAGAAGGGGCAAACGTTTCAAAAGGATATGAGCTTATTTGATTCTTTTATGAAAATGAACCTGGAAGGCCAAAAGAAGGGATAAGAAGAGCAAGCAAGAGTGGAAATTTTAGAAGATATAAAAACAATTGAATTTGAACCCATATCAGAAACATATTGTGATTTGATAATGTCCTAAACATACCAAGTTAATAATTTTATTAAACATACCAAGCTAATAAGTTTATTACCTTTTACAGGAAC
This sequence comes from Vitis vinifera, assembly GCF_030704535.1. Classification (NCBI taxonomy): domain Eukaryota; kingdom Viridiplantae; phylum Streptophyta; class Magnoliopsida; order Vitales; family Vitaceae; genus Vitis; species Vitis vinifera. The sequence goes on along the minus strand of NC_081820.1, from coordinate 18,526,740 downwards.
ATCAAGAAAACTAGCGGTTGCAGGTGAAATTTTCTATGCTCCTTCATTTTAAAGAATATGGGATTCTTTTATGAAAATGAACCTGGAAGGCCAAAAGAAGGGATAAGAAGAGCAAGCAAGAGTGGAAATTTTAGAAGATATAAAAACAATTGAATTTGAACCCATATCAGAAACATATTGTGATTTGATAATGTCCTAAACATACCAAGTTAATAATTTTATTAAACATACCAAGCTAATAAGTTTATTACCTTTTACAGGAACATCAAGAAAACTAGCGTTGCAGGTGAAATTTTCTATGCTCCTTCATTTTAAAGAATATGGGGACAATGGTTCTCAACTTGATTTCTTCTTCATTTTTAAGAATAAGGAGACAAGGATTCTCAAATTGGTTTCTCTATGTGCAGGTGCAATTCTTGGTTTCTTTCTTCTTGTGCTAGTGGTCATTGCATTATACTGGGTCTATAGCTCGGATAAAATAGAAAAGGAGAATCAATTAAAGATTGAGAAGTTTTTGGAGGACTATAGAGCTCTAAAGCCCTCTAGATACTCTTATGCTGATATTAAGAAAATTACAAATCAATTTAAGGACAAGTTGGGCCAAGGAGGTTATGGAACCGTATACAAAGGAAAGCTTTCCAATGAAATTCTTGTTGCAGTTAAGATCCTAAACAATTCTACAGGCAATGGGGAAGAGTTTATTAATGAAGTGGGAACAATGGGTAGAATCCACCACGTCAATGTGGTTCGCTTGGTAGGCTTCTGTGCTGATGGATTGAGGCGAGCCCTCATTTATGAGTTCTTACCAAATGAATCACTGGAGAAGTTCATATTCTCAGCTGCTATGAAGAACCAGTCACTTGGTTGGGAGAAGCTTCGAGATATTGCTCTAGGCATAGCCAAGGGAATTGAGTACCTTCACCAAGGGTGTGCCCAAAGAATCCTCCATTTTGACATAAAACCTCATAATATTTTGCTAGATCAGAATTTGAATCCAAAGATCTCCGATTTTGGTTTGGCCAAATTGTGCTCCAAGGAAAAAAGTGTGGTTTCTATGTCTGCAGCTAGAGGAACAATGGGCTATATTGCACCCGAAGTATTATCTAGAAATTTTGGGAATGTCTCCCATAAGTCAGATGTTTATAGTTTTGGAATGTTGTTACTTGAAATGGTAGGAGGGAGGAGGAACATTGATGTTACTGTGGAAAACACCAGCCAAGTATACTTCCCAGAATGGGTCTATAATCATTTGGATCAAGGAGAAGAATTGCATATCCGAATTGAGAAAGAAGGAGATGCTAAAATGGCAAAGCAACTAACTATAGTGGGGCTTTGGTGCATTCAGTGGTACCCAAAGGATCGTCCTTCCATGAAAGTTGTGGTTCAGATGTTGGAAGGAGAGGGAGACAATCTAACCATGCCATCTAATCCTTTCATCTCCATGGGTCCAACAAGAACAAATGGGCGCAGGCTTGAAAGACCTCTTCAACAAGAGCTAGCAGTCATCTCAGAATTAGAGTGAAAAATAAAGTTGGTAATGCCTGTCATATGAAAATGTAACTTAGGTGGAAATCAAGTGGTAATCATTTATGAAAATAAACTCTCATTACTACTGCCAACAGAACAATGCTTGTATAACTGGATACTTTTTGGGGCTCAATAGCAGTTGAAACTCAGAAAGATTGCTTAAAACTCACCACTTTGGTCATTTTAACTGCTTCAAATTTGGAGTTGTGTAGTTTTAATTCCTGGAAAACTCAGTTTCCCTTCGTTTCCTCATTTTCTTCATCTGTTCTTCAATGTTGCATATGCCAAAAGGTAGCTTTAGCAGGACAAAACCAAAACAATTGCATTTACAAAGCAAAACCTAGAAACAGTGAAAATAAACAATGCCATTTTCTAATCAGCAGAGAATGAAAAATGTGGAAATCAAAGGTTGTGGTAGTGGTGAATGGAGAAGAATCTTTGAAGCCATGAAGCAAGGGCAGAAATGAAGATATTTTTTTCCACTGAGGGGAAGAAATAAAGAAATATAAAACGATTGCTATGTTAATTGGAACAGAAGAAAAGATATGCAAAAAAATGGCATCAACACAAGAAACAAAGAGACCTAAGAAGATTTATAAAAAAAAAAAAGGGGGGGGGGGAACCTAGCATACTGTCATTTTGACTGGGCACAAATGGAAACAAAACAATGTAACTGATAATAAAAATCTGAAAAAGAAAAAGAAAAATCAAAGTAGGTTTTTTCTTTTTCCAGGGACAGGAGAAAAAATTAACCTTACTAGAAACAACAAAACTAACACAAGCTGAAAGATGTCATACTAACAAACAGAAATGTGAACAGAGAAAACAACAATATCAAGGATGCAAAATGATAAAACCAAAACTGAGAAAGTTCTCACAAAAAACACAACATTTATGTTTCTCCATTCCTTCTCTCAGGATTACAAAACTTTTCCTCTTTGTGCCAAAATGTTGCATCTGCTTTCCTCTGATCCCTCTCTCAAGATTAAAATGCAGCCATCCCTCTCTCGAGATTAGAATGCAGCCTTTAACTTTCTCTGTTACCCTCAACCCAAATGTGGCTTTTGAATCTCTGTTTTCATTCACCCTCAAAGTTTTTGGATCACTCTGTGCATTGAGGCTGTTATTTAGGGGCATCATTAATATTGGAACAGCCAGCCTTGCTAGCAATAGAGACATAACAAACTAGACTACTCAATTCCCTGCAAACCAAATAATTATATCTCTAGAATCTGCAAAGAAATGGAACTAGTCTGAAGGGAAATGGAAAGACTTATTCCAAATTTTCAAGAGCAAAGGAGAAGGTAATTCAAACACCTGGATTAATGCTTTATTGTTATATCTATAGATTCTTATTTCTAGGATGTCAAGCAAGTGCATCAAGACAGCACATTAGACTGATGTATGTGCATTATATATATATACATACAAATATACTATTACAGAGCATGAACATAGATATAGAGTAACATTACCTTCTTTCTAAGATTATTGTGTCCATGGCATCATGTGATGAAATCATTATCCCCATTGGAATTCTTCTTATGATCTTCAATGATGTTTCCAGAGAACATAAAGAAGGCCTGGTTGGGATTTTCAAGCATTTAACATCCCCTTTGATCATCTTGAAGCCTTTGATATTGAAGGATGGTCCTCGGTCTTCAGCTCTATACACCACATTGCAACTATCATCATCTTCTTGTTTCATTCTTGACAGCATCTCCCATTTGCGTGTATCGATCCATCTATTTGTGAATGTTTATCCTCAGAATACAAGGGGAAAAAAGGCGCTTTTTTGCTTTCACTTCTCTTTATGATCCTCTCATTATTTGAAAAAAGACTGTAATTAACTAACATGAGTTAGAACTTATAAAAGTAACAACAAATAAGCTTATGATAGCGGTGAATGACTACAAGACTCCTGATTGAGGGTTAAGCTTCATATGCTCAGGCACATGAACTAAAATTCGATAACAAAATATTAATAAAATTTATATAAGACTGAAGTCTATGAAATGTACAGTCTCAGTTTAATGGAAGAATTCTTTTGTACATACCAGAATTCAACTGATGAACATCAGAAATGTTTCCCAACTAATCCGAATAAGAGTAACAAGATTTTAGCTCCTATTCATTCCATTAGTTTTCTCTAACAACCCCGCTTGGTCATGGGTACTGTGTAAATTATGCTGGTGACATACCCAAGAAATGCGCAAACTCAAGTTCCATCATCTATCGACATTAAAGTTTCCAAAAGCATTGAAAATGGAGATTCAATCTTTACAATGCAATTAATTGATTTTCAAATTCTTCACAAATAACAATATAATTTTCAGCTTATTCAGGTAACATAATGATTCCAGAGATGAAAATAAAAATGGAGTTAAAAGTTCACAAGATATCTTCCATACTGAATGCATCACTTTTTCCCTTAGGTCCATTTTTTCTTTTGGGTTATTCATAATTTTCTCCTTACACTACCTTGAAGTTTTGAAAACCTTTGAAGAGTTAGATCCTTCCAAGCACTTCTCTGATGTGTCAATAATAATTTTCAGGTATCTTCTAAAAATTCCTATATATTTCTAAATCTAGAACAAAGAAAACAAACAGAACTGCATAATTGAGGTCTTTTGTTCTCCTTTCTACTTATGTTCCATGCATCCATGTGATATACTCAAAAGTAACAGATGGCTGCATGAACATGCATCTAATAGTACTGAGTTCCTTTTCTGTGTCCAATATCAATTACATCCTTTGCACCTTATGCTTCTAATACGAAAATACCAAAATAGGAGTTCAAGTACCATTTCCCATCAGTTTATAAGCGAACAAAAAAGATCCTTTCACATTAAGGTCAAAAACTAACTGATGGTTACCTGCTGCACACTGAAGAACCCCTTGGTCATCATCCAGAAAAGAGTGTCTAAACTTCAATCTTCCCTGGGAAATTTACTGACATAAATAGTCCACGTGGCTAATTTTCAACACCCAATGATCATGGCTGCATCTAGAAACAACCATATTAATACAGAAGCACAACAGGAAAAACAGACTATGTTATTCAAGGAATATGGAGTTACCCATAAGAAAAGTCCCTTACTGCCAAGCTCCAGATGTACTGCACTATATACGATAATGTTATGCAACTACCCAGCAATGATAATTTTCTCGATCCAGCAATTTTTTCCCAGCCCATGCTTCCACCATAACAGTCTTTGCCATTTCATCTTGATATTCTCATATCCCAAGCACCTCATCAATTAGTATATGAGCTTCATACATCCGATCCTCTCCACTTAAGATGCAAAGTAAGCAATTACTCTATATAAGCAAAGCACTTAAGTACAAAATCATTGGCAAACATTTCTTCAAATACTTTGAAGGCAAGAATGCTCTAAAGACATTTCAGTTGTTTTCACAAGAGACCAGACTTGAGAAAAACACCCATTATGCATTAAATGTGACCCTTATGACCCATGAAGTAGTTTGTGAGAATTACAATGAATTATTGTTTTCCCTGGGGTCTTGCCCTTTCAGACCCACAATTCACAGAACACCAGCTTCCTCTCAGGGGTGACCAATGCAATATACATTATCATATCACATTCAATCTGTTTTCTTTCCATCAAATCAACAAATCTATAAGCAAATTCAAGCTCTCCCCCTCCTTTAAGAAGTGATCTATCAGAAGGGTATAAAACTGGCATTTGGCACAAAGCCCTCCTCCAACAGATTATAAAGTATAAACATCCATTATTTGTCATGTTGTTCTTCCCTAATTCAGTTGAAATAAATCTATACTATTCTTTTGTTCATGCCTGTACTACTCCATACTGAGACATGTATCATTCTAGTCATTGAACACTTCTTGTAACTCTATTAATGAATTTGCGTAACTTTTTTGAAATTTTCACTAGATATACTGGATTCCAAATCAAGGAAAGAGCTAACAATTAGATTAATTGCCAAGTTTAGTAATTTTTAAAATAATTTACAATCAATTAAAATTAGTTAACAAGTTTAGCCATTTTTAAAACAACTTAGATATCAAAATTGAGTCAATTAGTACCATAATTCTTCATACCAAAACTAGTTCAAAATTACTAAACTTAAGTTAGAATTAAAATAAGTTTGGTTTGGAAAATTTTGGTATTAATAGACTTGATTTTTGCATTTTAAATTATTTTTAAAAATTATTAAACTCGTTAAAAAATCTAATAATTAAGTTTTTACATATTTAGAATGAGTTTGTGTAAAGGCCCTCTCTCTCGTTTTGAGTCCCTTCACGATTTTCAAATGCATCTACTTAGTCAAGAGAAGTTCATTTTATATATAATATCAAGAATTAATTATTTTTTTAATCAATGTCGGATATCATAATCACCCCCTCCCCACATCCTATCCAGATAGGATAACCTCATCATGTTTCACAAAATTATAAAGTCAAAAAAAATCTCATACTAAGGTCAATGAGAATTCATTGGGTTTAGAATTCATTGACTTTGATAGTATTTTATAACAACTTTCACCCTCTCATATCCTCTTAATCAAATAAATGTATATTAAAGTCATGAGAATTCATTGGATTCAAAATGGACGATATTCATACAAAAAGGAACTATATCATAGGACAATATTTAAAGAATGAAATGAGAGTGATCCATAATTTTGGTATGGAATTCTATCTAATTTCCTAAAAGGTGTGCGTATATCTAGTCTCACAATATCATAGGACACGACAAAACCGTTATGTTTGCATGTAAGAGAAAATTATGATATTCTATGTTGGTCATGGAAAAAAGGTTCTTTAACATTGCATGGCTTCCCAAGGCCTTGGGAAGTGATCCACAAATGAGTGCAGTGAAAATTAATGTAATTGAGGAAGATGGAGGGAGGTACCATTCAGGTGATAATCATTTTCTATGTTCTAGCTTGTGCTTTGAAAAAGGAACAATAAAAGGAAAAACCATTAAGTTCCCTTTGGATTTTCAGGCATAAATTAATTTCTTAAGAAGCCATATCTTCCAAGCCTCTTTAGTTTCTCAGAGGTTGGCCAAGTTTTAGATTTGCTGTAATAAAAGACACCATAAATCATTTCAACCTTCTGTTTTCTTTCAATGTTTATCCTCATGTGTAGAGCTTCGTCATCAAGGCAGTGCAAGTTGATCAACAATTGCATAGAGACAACCAAGCAATAAAAAAAAAATGTGTCAATGTCCTTTCGGAATTCTTAATCTGTCCTTTGTGTTGAGCACAGATGGTACCAGGAGGGCAACCTTATCGTCCTTAAGTCTTGGACTTGGGTTCGAATCCTGGGGAGGCCACTCTGGTATCCGGCCCATGCGGCTGACCAGGGCCAAACAAACAAATGACGTCCCAACAAAAACGTCGGCCTTTTTGCTCTGGTGTCCGGGTTGGGCCGGACAGCGCAAAGTCTTATGGGGCCATTTGTTAATTTGGCCCTTGGGGGTGACTTCCCCAGGATTCGAACCCAAGTCCAAGACTTAAGGACGATAAGGTTGCCCTCCTGGTACCATCTGTGCTGATGGTACCAAGAGGGCAACCTTATCGTCCTTAAGTCTTGGGCTTGGGTTCGAATCCTGGGGAGGCCACTCTGGTATCCGGCCCATGCGGCTGCCCAGGGCCAAACAAACAAATGACGTCCCAACACTTTGCATGTGGCACATTCGTGCTATGGTTCAAGATCTACCAAAACATAATTCTAAATTATCAGAATCACTAGATTATTAATCACTGTTGAGGATTTAACCCTAAACTAGCTTGTGTCACGGTGTATTGATCCCCATGTGCCAAGTACAAAATACATACATATAGCCGGATGTTGGATGTTGGATGTTGGATGTTTGGTTGAGACATGAGTGATATTGATTGATTTATAAACTCGTTAATTTGAGAGTATTAAGGGTTTATGTAATTATTATTTTGTTTTAAAATTTCCTATGATTTTTATTGCCTTGAATACTCAAGGTTGCTATAGAATCAAATGAAGATTATATAAGTATGGGTACGCAGTTAATTGATGATAAGTAAAAGGTATAGATGGTTCAAATAATTAATCTCGACTTTTTAATTTTCTTTATTAGTTATATCAATTATAATTAAAGGTGGAAGATACCTATATAAAAGAATATTCAATTGCACAATCAAACATAAGGTAACATAAAAAAATAAAAAAGCCTATCAAGAAACCCCTTGGTATAAAAATTCACAAATAGTCTTTTAATCTACTAAATATGATAAAATGGTATATAATTTCAACTAATTAGACGTATCTACCCCATATGATTTTATATCATCAACCCTCGATACTTTTTTTCTACTTCTCTTATACAATACTTCTTTGCTCTTCCAAGTGGATTATTAGAAACTCTTATCAAAGTTTACTCAATGTGAAATTCAAACCTTTATTATCACCGATAGACATATTCAAGAAGAATTTTGAAAGATATGAGAAATAGAGGTTCTTTGTGGGGTACAAGAGTCCTCCAATTTTTAATAAAATAAATTATTTCATATCGGAAAAAAAAAAACCCTAAAAATCATAAAGGGGAGTTTCCCAATTTTAAACTTTCCAAGAGCAAGTTTTTAGAATTTGAAGTAGAATAGGAAAATAAAAACTCTCATAGGAACGCCTCTTAGGGACATTTGAATGTTCAACCTTATTCAGATTTTCAAGTTTGCAATTTTCCATATTTGTCTTAATAATTTCCATCAAATTTCTTATATTAGTTGTTCCAAAAGTTTTACTAACTAATTTAATTCATACTTACCCTTGAATTTAATGACTCTGAAACAATCTAAATCCAGATGTAATGAAGTCCGAAGTTGTCTTAAGACCGATAAAACCCAAGGAAATAAGTTGTATTCTAATCTATAAAAATTAGAAAAAAAAAAAGAATAAAATTACCAATCAAACCCTAATACACTAACTAGTCCGTTAATATGATGATCATTTTCTAACTTGTGCTTTCAAAGAGGAACAATAAAAGGGAAAATCATCGAGTCCCCTTTGGATTTTCAAGCATTAATTTTCTTAAGCCATTTTCTCCTAAGCCTCTTAGTTTCTCAGAGGGTCGGCTCAGCTTCAGATTTACTGCAATAAACAACACTCAACTTAGAATATTATATATTTCAACCTTCTGTTTTCTTTTAATATTTATTCTCTTAAAGCTCATGTTGAGCTTTGTCACCAAGGCAGTGCAAGCCCAACACTTGCATGGAGACAACCAGGCAAAAATAATTCATAATCTCTCCTTTGCATGTGACACATTCGTGTTATGGTTCAAGATTTACCAAAAAATAATTCTTAGTTATAAGAATCTCTAGATTATTATTATTATTATTATTATTATTATTAATCCCTGCCGAGGATTTAACCCTAAACTTGCTTCCGTCGCGGTGTATTGATCCCCATGTGCCAAGTACAAAATGCGTACATATAGACCCATGTTGAATCCAGCTCACACACGTGCACATGCACACGTACACACCAAAATATTTTACAATAATTGTTATTTTTTTATTATTATGTAAAATGTATAGCAAGATCGTAATGGTAGATTGTGTAAGTTAATGACATTTCTAGCATTGACCCATGCAAACATGTTCCCTTGTAAGGATGCATTGCCCATTCAGCCAGAATCTTTAGACCCCAACTTGCCATTACACTCCCATTTCTCCCCACCTTCTCTCCATCATCTTCTCCCTTCATTTTCTTATCATTTTCTTGGTGCCCAATCACACCCAGCAGGAAGGAAAATGGAATCACAACAACATTAGAAAAATCCATAAATTGATCATGCTGGCACAACCGTTACCGCAAGCTTTATTATTTCTGCCACTGCTTCTTCGCCTGATCAGCAGGATCAGACAAATGGGGCCTGTGATAATTGAAGAGAGACCAGTAGACATGTATCAAATTTTATATATGGGGTTTGCTTGTTATTGATGTTTTTGTGAGGGAAACAACTTGATCGGATCTAGATCTCAGTTCTGGCCCTTTGGGGGCAGAAATATGTAGCATTCTTATTATTTTCAGAGGGTGTTTGATGCAGAAATTGAATGATTTTGTTTGGTTTCCGTCTACTTCTCATCAGATATAGAGTTTGAATGATTTTTGTCATCTTGGTGACATTCATTTAATTTTGTTTTTTAATAGTTTTCTTGAACTTCCAAGTTCCAAGGAGTAGGTCCAGGACAAGATAGGGTAGATAAGAGGAGATAGCTTGGTTACATTATTGCACTGGCCCATGATATACATTGAACTCTATACCCCCTCAGTATTGTGTCTTGTGAAGGTCTTGGAGCTTGTCGCCATAAGGCCTTGTCCATTGTGGTAGGGACAAACAAAGGCAAGGCAGATGCAACAAAAGGATCAATAATATTAGATAAATGTCAACAAAAAAAAAAATTGCAGATTCCAATTCTCTTATGGTGGCTTTCTGATTAATATCCAACTAGTACTGCTACTAGATTACATGTCAATGCCCTTTTAGCACGGCGAACTTCAAGACTAACCCGCCGCCCTTAAGGCCTTTTTGAAGTTCTAAACACGAATTAGGGCGATTGGAGATAACCCCACCTTAGCCTATTTTGTTCTACTCAAAGCTAATTAGGGTTGTCTATGCTCGCCCTAATTCATGTTTAGAACTTCAAAAAGACCTTAATGGAGGCGGCTTGGTCTTAAGGCCTTTTTGAAGTTCCAAACACGATTTAGGACAACTCGAGACAACCCCACCATATCCAATTCATCTTGAGGTGTCACTTGGAGTATATCCATGGTCATTTTATGTACATGTATTTAATCTAAAGTTGGATTGTGAATGAGGGTTGAGTAGAACACAAATAGCCTAATTCATGACTATGTTTTTGCTTTCAAAGCAGCCCGTACGAAGCGATACAAACCGGTCTACATTAGCACCTAGTTTTGCACTAATCTAATGCTAAATCCATCAAAATTTATATACTTAAAACCATAACTTTGTTGGATTGTTGCCTGAACTAACATGGGCTTTGTTTAGATTTGTCTACAAGAAATATTAACAAAACTTAACACACTGCCACAGATTTCTTCATTTTTGTTCCAAAGTTCCCATTGTCCCTCTAATATGGGACATTACAGCTAATTGATGAATATTTCAGAAATGGTTTAGAGCCCCAATGCATTGTGCTGATTCAGTATTAAGATAAGCATCAGCCATTAAAAAAAAAAAATTGATCGTCAAGTTGGTGTCTAGGAAGCTCACCAAAACAATTTTTTTTGAGGCAGCATTAAGATTGATTAATGCAGCATTAGTACTTTATGTTATTTTTAATTGCAATTGTGTTGCGCATGGAGGCTCAAAGTCTTCAACCCTAATATATAACTATAGAGATCTAAATCCCATCGATCTTTTCCTGAATATTAGACTTTTTTTCAGAAATTTGGACACAGGAGTTTATAAATAATTAGCGTTTGAATATGGTTGTTAAGCAGATTAATTTCTCATGGCTAAAAGAATATTTGGACTAATACGATTTTGACCGATCGAAAAAAATTGAACTGTGAATCTATAGCTAAAGACAATTGATGCCCATTCTAGTTGATATAATTTTTTAGTTGATTTTCCAATTTGTTTACTTACTATTATTTTTTAACATTGCCAGTTGGGATGACAAGTGCCTTCAATGGCCAGCCTCCCTCGATTGCTTCTCTAGGGCTGCCCACCCTTTAAATATAAAGCTGAAGGGCCTTCCCCTTTGTATCACAGGTTAACAAAGAAGATTGAGATAGAGGGAGAGAATCAAGAAGCAGATAAGAAGAGAAAAATGGCTTGTTGGTCTGCTGAGAATGCCACCAAAGCCTACCTTAGCACCTTGAAGATGGTGAGTTGTTGAGACACCCTTCTCCTTCACACCTCTTAACTTTAGAAAATTTTCTTTTCATCATTTTCTGACCCGGATTCTTACTATCAATGCAGGGACATAGAGCTAAAGAGCCAGATGTAGCCGAGTTTATTTCAGCCCTAGCTGCAGGCAACAATGCCCAACTTATGGTTGTTGCCTGCGCCAGTGTTACCAGCTCCACCGCCCTAGCCCTAGCGGCCGCGGCTCATCAAACCGGTGGCCGTGTCGTTTGCATCCTCCGGGGGCTCGAAGAGCTACACTCATCCAAAATGCTGTTAGGCCTTGATGCATGTCACATTGAGTTTGTTGTTGGGGAAGCTCAGACTCTCCTATTAAATGACTACATGGAAGCCGATTTCGTCCTCATCGATTGCAATCTTGAGAACCATGAAGGGATCCTGAGAGCGGTCCAAGCCGGTGGGAAGCCTAATGGGGCTGTTGTTATTGGATATAATGCATTTGGAAAGGGGACATGGAGGGTGAACGGATCAAAAACTCAGCTGTTGCCGATTGGAGAAGGGTTGCTGGTAACCAGAATAGGTGCCAAGGCAAAGGTTAATGGTAGCTGTGGTGGGGTTGGGAAGAGGAGTCATTGGGTTGTCAAAGTAGATAAATGCACAGGTGAAGAACATGTGTTCAGGGTCAGATTTCCACAAGGGAAACGAATAGAAGCTTAGGTTTCCAATTAGGTTGCTAGGAGAAGACAGAATCTTCTTTTCTTTTTTCCAATGCTTTCCCAGCAACCAAACAAGGTATGAGGTTTTAGCCTCATGCTGATTTTTTAATCTCAAATGTACATGGCTTGTAGCTAGTTATATATAAATGTATTAGACCTTTTTTGAAGGATCAATTCAATGTCAAATGTTTGGTATCTGAGAAATATTTTCAATTAATGAAAGATTTTGGATGCATATGGGAGAGGTCAATTAGGGTGTGATTGGAAGACACTTCAAATTAGCATACATATTACAACTTAATTTTCCTTTTGGTATGCTTTTCTCTTTTCATGGACATTGGTTTCCATGGCATGGCATATCCTTCATCTACCCACCTGTCTTTGGACCAAACACAAAGTGCTTCCCCAGCCAAACAAGCCCTTAATTGGACAATGCAATGCCAGTCGCTTAGCCCAAAGTTTTATCCAAAGTTATGGGACATAGCTTGAAGACATAAGACCTAGTCTCTTTTACCTGGTCTATCTTAGAAAGTTTGAAGGAAAGCTCCATAGGACAAAAATAAAAATAAAAGGAAAATGGAAAAAAAAATGAAAAATGGGTTTAATATTAATGAATTTGGTTCACATAATTTTTCAAATTTAGAAAGCGTTTTTAATCTAAGAAGTATTTTTGAAAAAAAAAATTAAATATTTTACAGAATTTAGGAAATACTTTTAAAAGTATGAAAGATCACTTATAATATTTTCTAAAGAAACACTTAATAGATGATTCTCTTAACATTGTAAAAATATTGTCAACCACATTATAAATCAAATTTAATTTTAGTACGTATAATAATTCTAGTACGAGATGACCAAATTTAATTTTGATACATATAATAACTCTAATACGAGATGATTGGTTCTCAATTTGAAATTAAGTATTAGTTTTCATACTCATATATTCCTAAACCATGTGGATATATATATGTGAGAGCTTATTCTATTTATACTTTATATCATCTTTTCATGTGAAGCTATGATAGTTTATTTTCTAAAATAAATTCAATGTGTGCATCTATGATCCATCAGCCCAAATTGTAAAGGGAACTTCTCTCCCCGAAGTTTGGTTAGGTGAGATTCAAGTCTCGGAATATTTTTAAAACAATTCTCAAAAAATAATTTTGAATTATTTTTAAAAATAAAATTCTATTTGTGAACTTGATTTGGTCTCTAAAAAGAGTTTTGACCAAAAGTAATTTTTTAAAAAAAGAAAAAAGAAAAAAGAAAAATAAATCCGGAAACTAGACCTAAGACTAAAATAATTTTCATTTTAGCACATTTCTGCCATATAAACATTCACATCATATAAACGTAGTTGGTCACTACTATTTTGAATATTTTTTTTAAATGGTTAAAACTGTAGTGATCAACTACGATCTCAAACTTAAATTTAAATTCTTAGTTGGTAACTATGGTTTCAAAATTTATTTTAAAATCGTGGTCACTTTTGTTCCATCTCATCTTCAATGTATACAAGTGACCTCCTTATTAATTGATATAATAATTTATAATGCTTATTTTTTAATAAAATTAAACAAAAATATTTTTATATCAAATTAAAATATCAATTATTTAATTTCATATATTATTTTTTTAAAATAATCATATAAGTTTATTAACCACTTACATATCAATAAATAAAAATAAAAATAATATAATAAATTTATGATATATATATATATATATATGATTTTTAAGTCAAAACTTTAGTTGGTGACTATAGTTTTTATCATTTAAAAAAAAAATATCAAAACTATAGTAACCAATTATGATTTTGTGATATAAAGGCTTACACGGCAATAATTCACTGGAATGCGAATTATATTGGTAGGTGATCTAGTTTCCAATTTTTTTTTTTCAAAAAAAAAAAAAAAAAGACTACTCTTGGTCAAAACTCTAACATTACACGGTTGTTTGAAAATGTAAAAGTTTTCAAGGTAGTCTCTATATTTTTTATAGTATTCCAAATAAAAAAATTGAAAGCATTAAAAATTTATTTCCAAAAACACTTATTTTTAATATGAATTATTAAAAACTTGATTTTTGTTAAAGAATATTTATTAAATTTGTTTTCTAAATCAAAAAACTATTTTCTATTTAAAAAAATAAAAATTTATTTTTAAGAATAAAAAATTGATTTTAAGAACGGTTTTCAAATAAGACCTCATCCTTTTATGTGAAAAAAAAAAAGATATTTGTTAAAAATAATAATATAATAAGATACCAATATTACAAACAAAACATTAACTTGGGCCCTCTCCCAAGGTTAGGAAATTGGTGAACATTGTTCAATCATTTTGTCTATCAAAATAACAACAAAGTAGTGTTGGTATTATGTGATTTGATATGGAAGCATGGTGCTATTACATAGGATCCATTCATTGAGACACCAATACTTTGGAAGGGAAAAGGTCTAAAAAGAAATGGGACGAGACATTATTTTGGTGATCCACCATGAAAATCATAATTGGGATTTTCAATCATTTTGTTTGTTATCATTTTATCTACTAGTTTGCCCTATTTTAGAACTTTCTCTTATATATATTGCTATACAGCTTTTTATGTGTCATGCTCCCATTGACTTAGAGGGTGTTTGTTTTTTTGGTTTTTTATTTAAAGCAATCTATTTTCAGAATTTAGGTTGTTTGTTTTTATACTTTTTCATGACTTATAGTTTATAAACTTTTACTAAATACAAAAAGCCAAAATATTTAACTTTTTCCAAATAGATAAAATAACATTTTTTTTTAATATTTAATCTAAATAAAATACTACAAAAACAAACAACTTAATATTTAACACTATTAAGCATTAAGCTTTTATTTACAATTAAGTAAAAAAAACAAACACCACCTTAATGTATAACTGAAAAATATTCTCTAGGATTTGGGATGAGGCCACAGCCATTTTCCAACTCCCATTCTAGAACATTCTCTTATATATATATTGTTATATAGCTTTTTACATATCGTGTTTCTATTGGTTTAATGTATAACTAAAAAATATTCTCCAAGATTTGGAATGAGGCCATGTTCACATTAACACAACCATTTTCGAGCTCTTTTCTGATGTCGATTGTTGTATTCATTGTGGTTACTTGAATACCCACCTCACATTCCTCTAATATTTGCCTAAGAATCATCTTGTTTCATAAACTCCATGGTATTATGCACTCATGATTCTAATTTTGTTTATTTCCAAGGGTTTTGAACAATGATTCTAAGCCAATTTTAGAATAACACCATAAAAAAAATGTGGGTAATGGAAATTTAATTTGAAACATGATCAATTTTCTCTCCTTGGTCAAATTTCCCCACTTTCTGAATAGAGAATGAGAAGTTTCAAATCATATGGATAGTTTCATCCTATTTGCTTTTTCTTCCCTTATTTTCCATCATGACAAACAGGAAACTTTTGATATGATGCTCTCCCATAATGCATGAGATCCAAACAAAACCCAATACTTATATTTTGGAAAAGGCCAAGTCTTTCCCACTTCCCTTGCCAACCATTTTACCAATTACCACCTCAAGGGAAGTAGGAAGAAAGGCAATCCTACATTTGAACCAGCAAAAGCCTTGTCATGACCTATTCCCTCTCCTTGACTTTAGGCCTAATGAAAATGTTGAACTATTGCTCTCGTTCAACTTGCCCAATGATAATGTCAAAGAAGTCTACTACACATATAATGTCAAAAACTTAATAGCGTAAATTATATACTAAGTTCAGCCAATGTCTGGCTCTGAAACATTTGAAATTAAGCAGAGTTAACAGGGGATAATGGACTTTTTTTTTACAAGGAAACATCCCATTCGTACAAGTGATTACTGCCGAAATCCCCAAGAAATCCATCCCATGGACCGGAAGAAACTGAAATTCAATCAAATGCAGCAAAAAGCCTTAGTCCTCAGCAAGAGGACACAAAACATACCGGTAAACCTTACCAGTTACAACACCAGTAGGTGGTTAGTGATAATAATAGTCTCATTCCAAGCTTTACCATTGCCCATATGAAAATTTCTCAGGCAATTATAGAAGAAATCATGGAAATCAGAAACAGTTATTGCAGTTACCGAGTTCGTGGATAACTGTTTCCATTGATGGCCGCTCGATGGGAGACTCATGGGTGCACATCAAAGCAATTCTTGCAAGCTTAGCTGCTTCATATTCAGAAAACCTGCCATGGAGATTGGCATCGATGAAATCCTGGAATCTGCATGTCTCAGCACCTAGATGTATTGAGCTGGTGAATTTTCGCTTCCCAGAGAGGATTTGGAAGACTAGCACCCCAAATGCATACAAATCACTTTTTTCTGTGAAGCGGCCAGTAGTGGTGTACTCAGGGGCTAGGTATCCCATGGCAGCACTGGCCTTGAGTGCTGAGAAGACAATGTCATCGGTAAGAAGCTTGTGCAAGCCAGAATCCGAGAGCAGAGGGTTGAGTCGCTGGTCAATGAGCACCTTCTCAGCTGAAATGTTTTGGTGAACCAGGGCAGGCTTGTTCAATTTGTACCCATGCAAGTATTCTATGCCTGTATGGGAAGAGGAACATAGCTCAGTTCAGACAATTTAACACAAACCCGACAAATGGACATCTTTATCAGGTTTCAGAAGCAAGTTTCCATGAGGAAAGGACAAGTCTAATCTATAAACAAAATACAATAAACAAGTATTTTGGATTTTAGTACAAACTACAAAAATATAGCTCGAGTCCCTCAAAAAACCCAGTAAATTATTACAAGGATCATTTGAAGATGACAAAAATATAGAATTCCAATTTGAAATTGAATCTGCATTGTTAAGATCGATCATTTTGAGAAAGGAACATTAAATTCAATTGAAAGGAAAATGAAATGAATTAATTTCCACATAATTTCAAATTCTCACAAAACCAAGTGAAAAAAAATAGAGATTTGGACTAAAGATCAGCAGAAAATGAAACTGACCTTTGGCAATGCCACTGATCATGGAAACTCTAGTGGACCATTCGAGCACTTTGCTATCACCGTCCTTCAAGTCGAGATAGGACAGCAAATTTCCATTTGGGATGAAGTCGTAAATGAGAAAACACTCACCCCGACCTTTTGAACAGCAAAGTCCTCTCAACCTAACCAAGTTTTCATGTCTCAATGATGTCAAAATATTTAATCCCTTCAAGAACTCAGCATCCTCTGACTTGCAGCTAGTTTTATTGATGCTCTTGATGGCAACAAGAGACCCATCTCTCAGAATTCCTTTATAGATTGCCGAGAAGTTGCTCTTGCCCAACAAATTAACCTCTGAGAAGTGCTGGGTAGCCGACTCCACCTCTTCCAAATTGAATCTAAAGCTCTGAAAAACCTCCTGAGGAAAACCACCATAATTTCGGCCATCAGCCAAAGGGTCCCATCCATTGGAGTATTCAAGGCTGACAAGCGGGGAGCCATTCTTCCTGTAAACCTCCTTCCCCTGGTCCGTACTAAGACGGCTATCAGAAATATCAAATGAGCTACCTAGCTTCTGTTTCCTGCGACGGTATTGGGCAAAGGAAAGTATTCCAATAGCAGACAGTGCAATGGTTACCACTACCATTCCAACAACCACTGGAGCATGTGAAGATTTAGAAGGATTTGAGCAGTGAGCTTTGTCACAGTGCAACTGCACATTTGCAGTCTCGGGAATGTCTCCTGTTGACTGAGTATTTGAGCCGGCTCCATAGGGTTCAGGTCTGCTCTGATTAGTAAGATCCAAAGAATTGCAAACTTTCAGATATGAAAACCCATCTCCACACAACCGCGCATTGTTTTTATATTGAAACCCTCCATTTAATCTCTTCAGAGCTTCATCCAAAGTAAGAACAAGATAAAGTTAAATTCAATCTTTTCCAACAAATCGAAATGATAATAACTAGATAAAAACATCTTTACCAGGAGGTATTTTGCCAGAGAGAGTATTGTTTCGAATGTCTAGAACTTCTAGCGAAACAACATCAGCTAGTCTTCTGGGAATTGAACCAAAGAGGCGGTTAAAGCTCAAATCTAGCCTCACTAGCATTCCCAAATCTCCTAAACTTGCAGGGATTGCACCAGTAAGCTGATTAGATTGAAGAGCAAGAACACTAAGCTTCTTCAAAGACCCCAGCTGTGTGGGTATGCTTCCTGTTAACTGGTTATAACATAGCTGCAGAACTACAAGACAAAGGCAAAAGCATACTGATGATGTTTAGATCAAAAACCATAAACAAAAGCAAGTTTGAAGCTTTCTATTGAAACCTAAATGGACTGAGTTGCAGAAACACAGAGATTAGTTAACAAAATTCAAGCTTTCTCATGCACTCTGTTCCACACCTAACTTGGAGACTACCCACAATGCAGTTTGAAATCAGAAGTCCTAAAAACAGGATATGAGGTAACTTTAAGGGATCTCTTTAGCTTCAAATGAACAAAGTTCATAGCTTTTAGTGATAATGTCTCGCAGAAGCATAAATTGTGAAAAAGGTTGGAGCATTTTCATGCATTTGGATTTACATACATAGCTTGGAGTCTACTCATACTGGCTGAGCAACAGAAGATCTAAGCATGCTACAAAACAAAAACCCAGAAGCCTTCAAGCAAGACTGAACGTTTTTCCCCATTATGAGGAGCTAAGAAAGCTTGGACACTACCCATTTGCCCCAATATGAAGATGCAAAACTGTAGTTGAAGATTCTCAGCTACCATTTTAGCATCTGTTTGGTTGCCAGGAAAACTGAAGAGAAGAAAATAAAACCAAATGTAGTTCTATGATGTATGGTATTTTTGGGTTCTATAAGAAATCAAAAGCCTACTCCAGCTAGGCCAGATAGTTGTATCAGGCTGAGATGAATATAGGTTTCCGTTTCCTCAACCCCCAAACATGGAAAAATATGGCATCCAAAATGTCGTTCTCCTTCTTTTCCTAGCTTTTCTAGGCAACCAAACAGAGCTTGGTGACTACCCATTTTCCAAAAATAACGAAAACCCATCACCCATATCAGAATAAGAAACACTAAAAACAAGTTCAAACAAGAAAAAAGGACCAACAACACACCTTGTAAAGTAGCCATTTTCCCAAGCTCAGCAGGAATGGTCCCAGAGAGATTATTGACATTCAAATACAGATCAGAAAGCTGGGTCAGATTGGCAATCTCAACAGGTATCTCTCCATACAATGAGTTATAATGCAAGTACAGACCCGTCAAGTGCTTGAGCCCGGCAATGGCAGGCGAGAGCTTGCCAGTGAGACCCTTACCTTGCAGTGAAATGTTGGCCACTTGGCCCCTTTCATTACAGGCCACGCCTTCAAAAGACCCATCACATGGGTCACCATTGATGGTCCAGGAAGAGAGGAAGAGATTGTGGGGGTCCAATGTGGACTTTATCACCATGAGAGATCTGAGCTCTGAAGTTCCATGGACGAGTAAAGGAACCTGGAGAGTGAAGAAGATGAAAAGAGTGGAAACAAATGCTGAAATGGCCATGTCTCTCTATCTCTCTAGCTCTCTCTCTCTCTCTCTCTCTCTCTCTCTCTCTCAGTCGCTCAGAAAGCCATGTTTGTTGTTCATGGTGTCTCTCTTTCTCCAAACTCTCTCTCAGAAGCCCATGCTTGTTTTTGGTTGAAAATAGCGGAGTGAGTACTTCAGAAACCCACGTTCCTGTATTGCTTTTAGTTTTATTATTTCAAAATGCCCCCACATCTCCTCTCTCTCTTCCCTCCTCTCTCGGAAACTGCTGCCACATTGGTATGGTTGAAAATCTAAAAAAGGATAAGAAAAAAATATATATTTAAATTTGAATATTTTGTATGGTAAGTTAAATAAGAGAATGTCAGGTGTGATCTTTATCTCTCAGTCTCTCTCCAGTGTTGTATGTTGGACAAAGAGAAGGGAAAATGGGGGAGACTGGGAAGGAAGAGACAAGAATCTGCAGAGAAGTCACCATCCTTCTTCAAATGGAAGCCATGGCTCTGAAAAAAAAAACAAAAGGAAAAAGATCATAAATCTCTGATTTTGATATCCTGACCGTTCGATTTATTGACTTTCTTTGAATAATTATGAGCTCCCATGGGTGCTCACCAACATGTTAGCAGCTCAAGATCGTCTGAAGGACTATATGATTCGTCATCCACATTCCTTGATTTTCTGATAAAGGAGCTTTCTGTGATGTGGGGTAACTCTACTGTATACCCACTCATACCAGACAACAAGTGCCATGGTCTATGATCACCGGGTCCCACTTATGATGATCGACAGATCTAAGGGTCGGAAAATCATTTGGCGTGAAAAAGTGGTGGGCCCAAAGATTGGATTTGTTCTGCACCCTGGTCCCACACTCTGATGAGTTGATTTGTTTGAACGGTTAAACCCACGTCTACCGTGTGGCACGTAGTACCGAGTACCGAGTACCGGCGATTCCCTCGCATCGCAGAGGAATTCGAATTTCAAAAGGGCGTGATCGGATGCATGAAGGTCCATTACAGGCCCATGCAGCTCAAAGGACGATTGGCTGTAATTTGATTTTGAGCCACATTAAATTTGTCATTTACGACAAGGTCCCATGCGTCAGAGCCCTCTGGATCAGAAAATAAAAATAAAAATAAAAAATAAATTTTAAAAAATAAAAATGGGTAATTTTGGAAAACAGTTGTGAATCTGCTTTTACATCTTTTTGGGGGGGTGTGTCAGAGCCTGACACTACTCCCTTAGCTTTACAGTTCTGCCACCTTCTCTACCCTCCACCCAAGTATTCCAGAGCATCCTTTTAGGTTTTTTTTTTAAAAAAAAAAAGAAAATTCTTTAATTTTTTAATTGAGAAAGAAGAAAGTCGAATAATAATAAATGAATTTTTAAGTATGGGAGAATAAGGGATCAAATATGCATAAATAAATGAAAGACCCGAAACTTGTTAAGTAAAAAGGAGACTTAAAAAGTCAAAACAAGAGAGACATAGTCGGCTAATAATCAAGAGGAGGTTTGAAGTAAATGCAATCAAATTCAAAACAGAATTTGATTTGGAGGTCAAACTTGACAATATCACATGGAATTTTGGATCACTTCCCATGATCTTCTCAATGCAAATCATATGTAATTTTGAAGATCAATAAGTTAATAAACAATTCATGAATTAGAGTTGAAGTAAGAAAAATACGTGTATTTGAAGTGAATTGTATAAATAGGAAAGTTGAGTTTGAAATTGTTTAGTGAATTTCCCACTTATGAGTTTAAAATATACTTTGAGCTCATTTTAATTTTGAACTTAATGTCTAACCTTTTGTTTGACTTCGGAGTCACTTTGCAAGCTACCATTCAATTCAAAATGCATCCAAGATATTTAGAACTCATAATTTTACATATTTTTTGTATTTAGAATCTAATTTTTGAAATAAGCAACCAAATAGAAGATACCTTGTGTCTTTTTTAGGCTTAGTCTATAGTCTATATATATTTGTTTTGTTTTAAAGTTTTTTAAAAAAAAAAAAGAAAAGAAAAGAAAAAAATAGTAGTTTTGTAAAGAGATAGATTGAACTCTTCATCTTGAATTCTTCAACAAAGCTTTAGTTTTTTTTTTCTTTATTCTTTCTATTTTATTTTTGTGACAACCAAATATTGATTATAAGGAGATATCTTTTACCATGTTTGGCTAACTTAAGATATGAAGATGTTAACATGAAGGTGAAAAATCTAAATGACAAGCTAGAATAATATGGTTAATTTTGAATGATTTTCTTTATGTTTTCATATTTGAATCTAAAAGAATAAATTCTCTGCATTAGTTCGCCTTAAATAAGGTACAAAAGATTTTCACCAATGTACTAATGATTCTTAGCAAGACCTTGATTGCTAATTAACTTAATTTAATATTTTATTAACAAATGTAAATGTTGAATCTACAAAATGGATTTGAGTTTTTGATTGGATAGAATTGAAAATCAAAATAACCATCATATTTAAACGGTTTAAGATATTTGTTTTCCAAACTTAAAAGCAAAGTTCTACATGCAAATTGGTTTTAAGACTTAAATCTGATGTCAGGTAAACTTTGATCCTAAACCCTAATTTAAATATTGCTTTCTCTCTCGATAGATCATAGATTAGATTGTGAATTATCCTCATTTGTTTTAATTGGGTTTTTTTCATTCTAAGTAAATAATTAATCCTTTTAACCTAAAAACAACCAAACACATTAGTGTTAATACTAGAGGAGGACAACTTGAATAATATAAGTTATAATAATCCTATCTCTTGTATTTATTGATCAAATTTATCATCTATTTAAGCTTTAGTATTTCAATTACATTAGAGATTTGTGATCAAGATGTTAGACCCTATAAAGATAAATGGTCAACTTTGATTAACAAGAACATGTAGGAAACCTAACCTAGGCTAAGCTAAATCCCCTTAAAGATGCCATACAAAATATTATTATAAGAACTTAAAGGTATGGAGGATTCCAACCCCTAAGAGCAATAAAAAGAAATTTACATAAATACTACAACTACTATAAGAATTAGGGTGATTGGACAATCGAGTGCTGAAGTTTGAAGTAGCACATAGAGGAATCCATCAAGAAGGGAAACCTAGCGAGTTCCTAAGCCAAAAAGAGGAAATAAAATACAAAGAGAAATTGCCACCTTTGTCTAGGCCCCCTCAAAAGTCAATGCGACAATATAGGAAGGCCCACATGTGATGCATGCTGCAGTTGATCCCCTTCCCTCTCGTTAGGCTTGACGGTATCCCAGTTGATCCACATGGGGAGATCGTGCTACTCATGTTAGTTGGCCCCATGGCTAAGTAAACACTCTTCCCTGTCACAAACAAACCATCACTCTTAACATTTAGTATAGGTAGCTTTTGGATTCATGAAATGAAAGCCACACAATCATCTCACCATCGAAATATAAAGCTCCCTACACTATAGGGCCTCTATGTTATTTAGGGAATCAAACTTTCATGCACATATGTGACAGTATGGTTGTGAGTTAGCAAAGAAGAAGATAGTATGACAAAAAGGAGTTGAGCTATATTTGGGCTGATTAGGTGACCTATTGATGGGAAATAAAATTACCAACCTTGGGAGTTTCTAGGAATGGAAGAGCTAGAGCTCATCACCATGGAGAGAGGGATAGGGATGACAATGGGGCAGATTTTTTGGGCACCCGCCCCTAATGGAACGGAGTTTAAATTTAATAAACGGGTTTGGGACGGATATGAGATTTTTTTTTTAAACCCGGGACGGGTTGAGTATTGTCCTATCCTGCCCCGCCCCAATTATATATAAAATTTAATTTAATTTAAAATTTTATTTTACTATTTTTAATATATATATAATAATAAAAATAATAATAAAATAAGTTATAAAAAATATAATAATTTTATTATTTATAAAATATATTTATTTTAATGTAATTAAAAATTTTAAAAGTAAATTTTTTTTTTTTTTTTAAAAAAAAGTTAAATGGGCGGGACGGGTATGGGAATTCCCATTTAATTTTTTAAATAAGACGAGGATAAAAATTGTTTTTAATAAATGGGATAGGGTTGGGATCGGGGCAACCCGAACCCACCCCATTGGCATTCTTAGAGAGGGAAGGTGGTGATGATAGAGAACCACTTGAGTTATATATATATATATATATATATATATTTAAATATCCAATAAATATAAAAATGGAATTTTTTTTAATTAGTTCCTATTTTAAAAAAAAATAAAAATTATTGTTTGTCATAGGGCTTTTTTTTATATTAATAATCAACATAAAAAACTAAAATTTTTATTTTTATTTTTGATAAAATTCAAAATTGATATAAACTTAATTTATCTTCTTTTAATACTTGTATAATTTATAATTTATTACAAAAAATATTATTAATTGGTGTCTCAAATTTCAATTTTTTATTTTTTTAAAATTGAATTTTAATTATTAGAGATTTGCCATGGCCAATTACTCTTTCACTTTTTCTTTAATTGTATTTTTCTTTTTCTTTTTCTTTTTTTCTATCCATTTTCTTGCTCTTTGTGTTTTCTAATTATCACTTTAAGTTCTATTAGGAAGGCTAGATTTTGTTTCTAACATTCTATCTTTCCTTTGAATTTTGGTTGTGCAAAAAGTTGAGCCATGAAATTCACTTTTCTTTAGCAGAGTACAAATTGTTTATAATGGATATTGAGACCAGGTGCCCGAGACCTTGCCATATTGTCAGGGAGACCCTCCATATGCTTGGCCTGGTTCTTGATGTTGCGAGGTCCTCTTTAGATTTAGGGTGCCGGGTGAATAGAGTATTGGATTGTCTAGTACCTGAGAGGTGCCGAACTAGCCAGTGCTAGTGTCTGAAAACCTCATCTAGTGCATTATGGTTCGGGTATGTATTTAATGTTAATATTAAGGCTTTGACTAGCTCATTGAGAGTTTCAGAGCTCGATTTGATGATCCCATTTGAATCACCTGCAAGCTTAGTTAGCTTCTCTTGCTGTTGGCTTTTATATTTCTCCATGTTCCTCCCATGCTATTGCTAGTTCCGTTCCTCTTCTAGTCAATTTAATTAGAATATTCCTTCCTTGTGTCTATGTAGGCTTGGAATGTATATTCAAGACTAGAGGTGTAAGGTTGTTTTAGATTAAGGTAGTTCTTGTTCAAGCAAATTCTAATTTCAAATTTAAGAGTTAGGTATGAGAGAGGGATTTTTGTTTCCTTTAAGAGTTAGTACTGACAATTTTTGTGTGATTCAAATTGAGGGATGATTTTTGGTTGAGTGGGACCCTTTTCTTTTCTTTCATTTTTTCTTGGAGGGAACTCAAGAGGTCCTATTACATTACCAAAATGTTTTTTTTTTTTTTGTTATGAATTAAAAAGGCACTATCATCAACTAATGCTACATGCATAATTTGGCTCTCATGACTTTGTATTTAAGTTTATTTTAGTTGTGACTTTGAATTTAAGTTTTATTTTAGTTGTGTCGTATATAGGGACTTATTATTTTGTATTTTCATTTCATATTCTTTTATTTTGGTTTCATCCCTTTTGTACCTTGATTTCATTTGTTATAGTATGTGACTCATATTTGGACGAAAAGACATATGGAGAAAAATTGGCAAATGTCGGAGCAAAGCGGAGTGACGACATTTGTCATTCAGGCTTGTACTTCTTTTGTTGTGGGGCGAACGATAGGTGTTGCTCCCCACGGTACGGTTTAAGGATATTTTTAGAATTTTCATTCCTAAGGGTTAATATAAATATCATTTTATGTAACCCTAATTTGATACATTGTGAAAATCTTCTTTCCTATTCTCGTGGATGTAGGCAATTAATCGAACCATGTTAAATTTGCATGTTCTTTCTTTTTTGTTTTTCTATTATTTTTCACCATAAATCGTTATAGAATTTCAACATCATCTTTCGTAATTTAGTGTCATTTGTTTGTACCTTTGTTCAATAATATAGATTTTACCATAAATTTTTAACACCTAGATTCAAAATTCGGTAAGACTATTGTTACCACTTTACAATGCCAATACCTTTTATATCATCCATCAAATTACAAAATAATATTCTATTTAAGAAAGAAACATTATTTTCCTTTAATTTTGTACAAAAGGCCTGGGATGAATGGTAGTAACCACCTGGGTTGACTTGTCCTTGTTAAATATATACACACAAGTTATGTTAAAAACCATTATTAAAAAAACATTTTAATAAATAAATTAATTCTACATCTTTTATTTTAAAATTTATTTAATTGATTATTAAAAGTATAAAAACCATCATTTACATGATAATTAAATATTATATATATATATATATATATATATATAGTATTAAAAAATCATATATAATTTTGAATGATTTTATTTTAAAATATTAAAAATATAAATTTATTCAAAATTTGTTAAAATAAAAAAAAAATAATAGAGTTCTAATATTTTATAAATTAAAATTAATTTGATAAGATAAACTATTATTATACTTTTTAAATTATTTAAATAAATTAATGTTAATTGAAGAAGTTGTAAAATTTTAGAAATTAAATTTCAAATAAAGCATTTTATATAAATCAATGTGATTTTTTTATTTAAAATGTAATCAAACATGTTTTAATAAAAGTATTTTAAATTTTTTAAAATAAATAAATATAAATATATTAAAAGAATTTTTTTATAAAAAAATGATAAATATTATCTTTAATCATACTTATGTCAATTACACTTATAGAATAACTTTAATATATGTATTCTTATTTATTTTATCATTTTTTTTAAGTTTTCTAAGTATTTTCATGAATTTTGAATCATTTCTATTTGATCGATATTTTTGTCAAAATATTCACCGATATTTCTCTAATATTTTATATATATTTGTAAAATCTAAGTACACATATATACGTGTTTATCAATATTTCAAACCTTGGAATTAATATAACTATTTCTCTTCTTTTTTTTTTCTTTCTTCTTTTTTCATTTTTGTTAATTTAGCAAATGAACTTTAAATTAAGAAAGACTAATGGGTTTAATTTCCTAATAAATTTTTTTAGAATAATTTCAAAGTTTAAAAACTTATTCAATTAACTAGAAATTCATAAATCAAAACTAATCCGAATAACTTTGTTATTTTTCTTTTACATATCATTATGTTTTTTCAAAAACTTTAATTGGTAAATAAATTACAAATCAATTGAGATTTAATGCATTAGATATAATGAGTCTAGTAAATTTTGAAAATCATTTGAAACTCAAATATGATCCAATTAAATCTAAAATTGTCTACCCAAAACTAGTTGATAATATATTATCAATAATTGGATAATAAATCTTACATATAATGGATTAAAAAAAATCAACAATAGTTCACCATTAACTAAAGCCCATAAGTGATAGGATGCATGATTTGTTGAAAGAAGAAAGAAATCGAAACAATTATGGATGCACCCTTAAATTTGAAAAGGATATAATTTAAAATTGATTATATTATTAAGATGTTTTTCTCTTAATATTTCATTTATGCATGGGGAATAGATTCCTTGGCATAAATTAAGCAGCTTTAGGGGGAGAGGAAAAAAGTCTTCTCTTTCCCTTATTCTTTGTAGGATGGAATATTTAGGGCTGCACAATCTACTGAGCTAGTTGAAACTTGAAATGCACATCTTGTTGGGGACCAAAAATCAATCTTCCACTTAGTTTTTCTTTTTCTTTTTTCATTTTTTTATAAATTAATTATTATTACTCTTAGATTATTAGAAGAAAATTACAACCACAACTTTTTTGGCCGGTCACACTTCTTTTTAAGTGTCAATAAATAATGATGTAACGCCTAAGAATGATAACAGAACGAGTTCGGGACGGGTCGCCCCCATCCTAACCCCACCTGTTTATTCAAAATAATTTTTATGCTTGTCTCATTTAAAAAATTAAACGGAGTAGGGCAGGTCTGGGTGGGTATGAGAATTTCTTATACCTTCATCCCATTTAATTTTTTTTTTTTAAATTACTTTTAAATTTTAAAAGTTAATTTTTTATATAATCGAGGCAGAGCGGGGCGAGACAAAGTAATACTTAAACCCACCCAAAACTCATCCTAAATCCGTTTAGTTAAAATTCAAACTAGTCTCATTAGGGACATGGTGGGTACTTGAAAAAACCCGAGTTATTGTCATCCATAATATGACTACGATAGAATTTATTTAAGGGTTATTTGATTAACAAAGTTCGTGAAATCATCCCATTTAATTTTTTTTTTTTAAATTACTTTTAAATTTTAAAAGTTAATTTTTTATATAATCGGGGCAGAGCGGGACGAGACAAAGTAATACTTAAACCCACCCAAAACTCATCCTAAATCCGTTTAGTTAAAATTCAAACTAGTCTCATTAGGGACATGGTGGGTACTTGAAAAAACCCGAGTTATTGTCATCCATAATATGACTACGATAGAATTTATTTAAGGGTTATTTGATTAACAAAGTTCGTGAAAACCCAATTTTTAAAATTTAACTCTTTGTCCTTTTTTTGGTCTTATTTGGACAAAAATGCTTTTACTATTTTCTTATAAAAATGAGATTTTCTTTGAAAACCTATAAGTAAATACTTGAAATGGTAAAAGACATTTATGTTAAAAAAAATTACCTTTTAAAGAAAAACATAAAAATGGTTAAATTCATAATTTGAGGATAATATGATTCCTTTTAATCAAATATTCATTTATTTAAAGTACTAAATAATACTTTTTTTAATAGGTATTGAAAAGGCACCTATCATTAAGTCTGTCACATATATGTATTTTAAGTCTCATAATTTGTATTATAATCTTACTTGTTTGTATATCTCTACGCTTTGTTTTTATTTATTTATACTTTTTTTTTCTTTCATTTTCCTAATTATTTTCAATGTACAAAAACATTGAAGAAAGGATTTTTTTGCACTTCTAAAAAAATGCACAACAATTAATGCATTTGGTATCCAAATGCCCACTTTTATGTCCATTCATATCAAAAGTATTTTTTTTTTATTCATATCTAAATGTTGACTGTATTTTTTATAAATTCACTTCTAATAAAAATATTTTAAAAAATAAAAATAAAACCATTTTTACCTGAAATTACTTCCAAACGTATCCCAACAAATATTTTGTGCCCCCAAGCAGAGAGGCTCACAAGCGAAAACGAGTCTTTTGAGGGAGAATGGAATATATAGGGCTGCACAATCCACCTGCCCAGTTGTAATGCACTTCCACCTTTGTTTTCCCCCATAGATTATTAAAAGCAAATTACAATAATCACCGGAAAAGAAGTTAATTTTATACGTGCTTTTTCTTTTTCTTTTTTTTCTTTTTTTTAAAAAAGCCAATTGTGCTTCTTTTTAGGCATTATTATTATTTTTTTGGGGTAATATATGGTCATGGGACATGCAAAACATGAGAACTGTTTTCAAAAATTATTTAAAAAAAATATTTTTTGATAGCAGTTTTAAAACCAATTTTATGATGTTTTTCATAATAGAAATCTATTGAGAAACTTCAAATATTTTTAAATATTATTTAAAAATGAATTTTATATATTATTTAAAAATGGATTTTATATGTGATGATTTATTTTTAATTATTATTCATATATATTTGTCATTTTATAAATTAATTCTTACAAAATAAGTTAAAATGATTAAAACTAACTTAAATATGTTTGAAAAAAAATCATGTTTTATGTTTTAATTTTTTTTATTGTTAAATATGTTTTTTTAATTATTTTTTTTTTGGAAAAAATAGATAATTGTTTTTAGACACAGTCCCATGATTTAAGGCCAAACAACATGATTAACGGTCAATGTAAGTGGTAGGGATAGTGGATTGATTTTACTATAAAAAAAATAGAAAAAAAAAAGTCAAATATGATTTAAATTATTTAAAAATTTGTATATTTTTAAATTATTTAATTTTATAAAAAATAATTAAATAAATACAAAGAGAAATAAAAAGAGTTGGAAGTGGTACATCAAAATAATTTATTGATTTAATTTTTATTTTTTATTATTTATTTTCTTCAATTTTTCTATTTTTATTCCTTTTTTTTTTTGCTTGTATTTTCCATCCAAACTTTTCGGAACCAAGCATAGTGTTGGGTTCTTAAATAGAAGCCTAGTTTGGCTATGTTTAGTTCTTAGAAAGTTTAAAAAAAAATAAAAAGAAAAAATAGAAGGAAAAAAAATGATAATAGTATGTGTTTAAGATAAAAATAAATGAGTTAAAAGTAAATTTTTAGTCAATAAAAAACCTTAATTGGATTTAGATAATATATATAATTAAATAAAAATTATTTTAATTTACTTTTTTTAAAGTTTTAAATTTTTTTAATATATATATTAATGATATATAATTAAATAAAAATCATTTTAATTTATTTTTGAAATTTTCATTTTTACTATATATAATTACTTTTCATAAAAATAAAGTTATAATATTTATTTTTAATATAATGTAAAATTTTAAAATAAAATTTTAAAAATAAACGAGAAAAACACAAGTATATAAATTTCTTGACCATCTTATTTAATTTTATATATATATAAAATGAAAATAGATATAAATAAATAAATAGATCAAGACAAGGTGATTTCATCTCGAACCCTCTCATGATTATCCTTACTTTTATCCATAGAAAAAAAATTTGCAAAATTTTTTATTCAAATTGTATTTTTCTTTTTAAAATATAAAATGAGGAAGTCAAATATAAATTTTGTCCAAATTACAATCATATTTTGTGCTCATTTTTCTTTTATTTAATTTTCTAATCGGTCCACTGTCCACATCCCAACAGAATGTGGGTGTGACTTTGGAAGTTGGGGAGATGGGTATGGGAAAAATAAAAAGTGGCTTCAACTTTCCATTCATCCAAACATCCACTTTCTTTTATGTCCACAAGCATGGCTACTTCCAAGTTCCAAGGCTTTAGCATCTTGGAATCTTTCAGTTTCTTTGATGGACAACTTTCAAGACGAAGATTTGGGTTGGGTTAAAGCGGTTCTAGGGGCCTTTAACCTAGCTTTTGGGCCCCTTTAAAACCCTCCCATAGGACTGCTGCTTTTCACATGACCTCTCCTTTGTGGCCCACTTTTCTTGGGAGGCATGGAGTTTTGACCCATTTTAAAGCTTACCACAGTAAAATTGGTATAAAGTAATATTATGGGGATTGCAAGTTATTGATTTATCGTCTGTTTTAAAAACCAAACTGGACCGACTGTTCCAATCATCGAACTTTTTGGTTTGGTTCAATCTTGTGAACCGCTTAGTCATTGAATGAGTTGAGACATTACGTGACTCCGTCTAACTTATTGTTTCACCCAACAAACAAAAGAATTATATTCTTTGCTAAAAAAAATTAATAATATTAAATAAAAATAATATAATACTTTTTAAATTATAAAATTAGTTAAAATTAAATAATTAAATTTTATTTTATTTTTAATATATTCATATTTAAATATTATATATATTTCATTTAATAAGATTTAAAATATTAATACATTCATATCATGCATAAGATAAAAAATAAATATTCTCGATTTTTAATTTATATATATATATATATTTATATTTATATTAAAAATTTTATAATTAATTTTAATTTTAATAATATATAAATTATACGTTTATAACGTTATTGGTTCAACTACATTTCAACAATTCATTCAACCATTGAATTGTGAACTGATAACTTTTTTTATTCAATGACTAGTTCAGTTTTTAAAACATTGGATTTATTGATAAATAGATAATTATTAATTTAGAGAGTATTATGCTTTTATTACAGTATTTGTTCATAATATATATATATATATATATATATATATATTGTAGGACCTCATGTGTTACCAACTCTCCTAAAAGTAATTGTTGTTAGGAAAGACGTATACCCTACCCTTATAGTGCATTTACCCAAGCACCCACGACGAATATAATGAGAGTTGATGGACATGGTCAACCCTCTGATCTGCCAACAATCTTCCCTCTAGCGACACCCCTAGGGTTCGAACCCGTGGCCTCAACTCTGATCCCATTTGTAGGACCTCAGACACTATGAACTCTCATAAAAGCAATTGTTGTTAGGAAAAATGCATACCCTAACCTTATAGTGCATTTACCCCAACGCCCACAATGAACACAAGGGGAGTTGATGGATATGGTCAACCTTCTGATCTGTCAACAATCTTTCCCCCTAGCGACACCCCTGGGGTTCAAACTCATGACCTCGGCTCTGATACCACTTGTAGGACCTCAAGAGCTATCAACTCTCCTAAAAGCAATTGTTGTTAGGAAAGATGCATACCTTAACCTTATAGTACATTCACCCAAGCGCCCACGACGAACATAAAGGGAGTTGATGGACACGACCAACCCTCTGATCTGCCAACATATATATAGTAGTTGTGAAACCAAGGTTTGGTTAATATTGATTTTGATGATAACAAAACAAGGTTTAGAACTAATGACTATATTTCAAGTGTGATTAGGCAAGACGATTTCCAAAGTGGCAATCACAAAGACAAATCAAGCCAAGGAGAAATCATGAAGAAGAAGACCACCTCAAAGAGAAGTGTTTTTCAAGACCCAAGCTTCATAAGATCTCTTTGTAAGGTTGTTGGTGCACTAGGATTTTCATGCATTACATTTTTTACTTATGCACCAAAATCATCCAAGAGTTATTTTGTTTTAAATATTTTAAGAATTGGATGATTTCATGTTTTCAACTAAAACCTTGTGTTAAATGTCTTTCAAACTTGTTTTAAAAGGTTTTAAGTTGAAAAAGTTGGTTGTTGAGCCAAAAAACGGCTCAACCGGGCGAGGAACCAGTCGACCGCAAGCTCAACCGATCGAGGTCTGGGTCGACCCCTAACTCAACCGGTCGACCCACAGCTCAACCGATCGAGGCCAGGGTAGACCCCCAGCTCAACCGGTCAAGGGTGCAAAAAACTTTCTCTTTATTCCAGAACGGTTGTTCAACCGGTCAAGGTTGAACCTCAGTCGGTTGAGGTCCGATCGAGGTCCGGTTGAGGTCCAACGATCACCTGTCAAGCATTAAATGCTAACGACTAGTCAACCGATCGACCCCTAACTTGACTAGTTGAACCCCCAAATGCTTAGTTTGGCTTTTCTCTTCTATAAAAAGGCTCCAATCTTCATTGTTTCAAAAAGCTTAACCTTCTCAAACCTTTCTTGATTATATTTGAGCCTTAGAATAGTGTTTTTAAGTTCACCATTATTCTAAAACTTGCATATCCTTAGTGCACCTTTCAATCCTAGTTTTTTTGTATCATTTGAGCTTAAAGTTCTTGTATTAGGATTTTTGTGAGATCATTTATTTGTAAACCTTTAAGAAGAAGTTTCTCAAGTGTGTGATATCTCTTGAGAAGTGTAAAGGGTGCTTGGAGCCAAAAGTCCAAAAGGGTGAATTGGAACCATAATCCAATTGTATTGCTTGAAGGCTTGGTTTGGAAGCCTTGAATTAGTGGAACCTCAAGCTTGGGATTGAAGCTAGAGGAGAGTGGATGTAGGCCGGGTTGCGCCGAACCACTATAAACTCTTGTGTTTGCCTTCTCTCTTCCCTACTCTTTAATTTATATGCAATTGTCTTTATATTGCTTATTATATACTTGCATATAATTGTCTCTTACATTCACATAGTTTAAATTTGAAAAAAAGAGACCATCACCTTATTCACCCCCCTCTAAGGTGATTACCATAGGTTGGATTAGCCTAATTTTTCTAACAATAGTGTATGCATTGTTAAAAATTATCCACTTATTCTTAATCTTGCATTTCACTTTGGGTGGCCTATTCGTCGACTTGACATCAACAATGCCTTCTTTTAAGGCTAGTTGGAGGATGATGTGTATATTGCATAACCCCTAGGGCTCCTCAATGATGCTTATCCCGTTCATGTCTACAAACTGCACAAAGCTATTTATGGTCTTTGTAAGCCTTGCGTGCTTGGTATATAGAATTAAGGAGTTTTCTCCTTGCTCACAACTTCCCAAATTCCAAGTCTAACATTTCTCTTTTATTTTTCCTGAAAATGGATTGACTGTCTATTTGTTAGTCAATGTAGACGACATCATCATCATAGGGACCTCTTTGCCACTAGTTAATACATTTATTGGCAACCATACTACACATTTCTTTTTTAAAGATTTGGGTAATCTTCACTACTTTCTTGGTGTAGAAGCTCTCTCCATGCACTCTGGCATGCTTCTTACTCAGTGCAAGTACATTTAGAACCTTCTTATCAAGCATAACATGCAAGATTGCTAACCTATATATGTTGACTCCCCTATCTATTATTGAATCCTTCTATCTAAATGACGACAACCCATTGATTGATGCAAAACTATTTTGAGATGTGGTGGGTACCCTCCAATATATCTCTCTTATCTCCCTAGATGTTTGTTTCACCATTAACAAACTATCCCAATTCATGCACCGACCCATCAAGCAACAATGGCATGCGATGAAGCGTGTCCTTCACTGCTTGAATGGCTCTATCTCTCATGGCTTCTTTCTTCATTGTCAAACTCTGCTCACCCTACATGTTTTTTCTAATGTTAATTGGGTAAGGGACTTTGACACTCACTTTTCCACCTTTACCTATGTTGCTTTTCTTGGAGCTAATTTCATTAGTTGGAGTTTCAAGGAACAACCAACGGTTGCCCGTTCATTCACTAAAGCTGAATATCATGCCATTATCTTTGTCGTTGTTGAAATTAACTAGATCCAACATCTTCTCCAAGAGCTCTACATTCCCTCTTATACTCCACCCACTATCTACTATGACAATATGAGAACTATTTATCTATCTTTCAATCCAATGTTTCACTTCTGCATCAAACACATTGTTATTGATTATCACCTTGTTTGCAATCAAGTTCTCAAGCACCTACTCCGTGTTTGTCATGTCTTCTCTTCCAACCAGTTCTCTGATTTACTTACCAAACCATTTATAACTCATCATGCTAAGCTTGGCATCCGTTCCTGCACCCCAACCTTATGAGGGCATAATGAGGAATCATCTCTCGAATCACCTCCAAAATCGTAGTGTTAGTTGTATAGTTATGACATAGCATTATTATAGGAATTTTATTTATTTTCTTTGTTATTTTATTACTTATACATACTCTTGTAATTTGTATATAAACTCAACAATATAGTAATACAAATCTAACATTTTTACCAATAGCAACCTATTACTTATACTATTGTCTTTTTAAATAAATAAGAATGATGTGATAAGGCCATGAGGGAGTTTTTTTCAAAAATTGTCTACTTATATTTAAATACTATTTCCTTTTTTCCAACTGTCCTTAAAAATAGTTTTCTGCTTGTTAGAAGAAAAAAAAAATATTGAAATGAAAATTATAAAATTCAAAATGCATTATGTGGAACCAAGATTATTTATCATAAAATTTATTTACATTGTTTTTCTTTTCAATGAATTTTCATGTATTTTCTAGTTGGAAAGAAAATTCTAACATTGTAGTTTTTGTTAGAAAAACGAGATATATTTTTTTTAAAATCAATTATCAATACCAATATATAAAAATGATGTATCTATTTATCAACTCAATTTGAGTAGAATTAATCTACAATAACTTTCCTACCAAACCACCAAAAAAAATGGATAATAGGATTTTAAAAGGTAATTTATCAAACCCATAAAAATCAAAACATCAAAATTTAACGTGTTTCGATATTATGCTTGACAACAATTGACTATAATATGAAAAAATATTACAAATGTCTCTATTTAAGCTTATGAGAAGTTTGTATCCCAAAAGAAAAAAGAATTGATATCATCACAAATTAGTCCAACAAAACCTTAAAAAAAAGTTGGAGAAAAGGAGAAAACAAAAAATCCCACAAGGCACTTGCTTCAATGAGTCTTACAATGACTAAATTTTTTTTCTTTCCATGACTCTCCTTTTTTTTCTCATTCAACAAAACCCTAAATTTTTTTAGTACACATCCCTAGGTGTTTGTGCCCACAAATAAGGCCCAAGCACAGGTTTCAGCAAGAACCATCAATGGGCTACCCACTTAATAACAAAAGGCCCTCAAGTGGGTTTCATGAGCCAAACAAAATGAAGCCAATGCATAGTAATTTTTACTAATTTTAAACACAAATATAAATTTCATGTTCATACTTTTAATTCCATTTCTTCATTCAAATTAGAAATCTATATATCAGGAATAAAACTAGAGTGCATAAAAACCAAAATTAAAAGAGATGATCATGCCAAAGGAAGTTCTGCATAGTATTTGATACTAGAAATTATATAAGCCAATGTTTTAAAAATTGAACCG
This sequence comes from Vitis vinifera, assembly GCF_030704535.1. Taxonomy (NCBI): domain Eukaryota; kingdom Viridiplantae; phylum Streptophyta; class Magnoliopsida; order Vitales; family Vitaceae; genus Vitis; species Vitis vinifera. The sequence continues at coordinate 18,490,760 of NC_081820.1, read as the reverse complement.
ATCAGTTCAACTGATAGGAATGTCACTAAAAACCTCCCAAAAAGACTAGATTAATTAAGCGAACAAAAACATGGAAATAATAATGAAATAGAGCAGACAAAATCAATACATGAAATTTACATGGTTCACCCAAAGTAGGCTACGTCCACGGAGGTGCTGCAAATCTTTATTATAGGGAGAAAAATAATCATAAATGTTTATACTCACTCCTCACAAACCCAAAATCCAATTACACCCAAGAGAATAATAATTCTCTAACTCTTAAGAGAACCTTACTTTTTCACTCAAAGATTTTTTTACTCAAAGAGTGGTACCATTCTTCTTCTCTCAACTATGGGGTGAATAGAATGAAGAGATGAGACCTCTATTTATAGACTCCTATCACCACCAAGTTTCTATATTAGATTACATGCTATTGTCATTTATATTAATGACAATATACAATTCTAATTTGGTTTACATGCTATTGCTAAATATAAATGGCAATACATGATTTTGATTTGCCCGTGTCCATAATTTTCTTATCCAACATTTTTTATATATATCATACACACATATATGGTTGTGGCATTCTTCATGTGTATTATGTGTCCTAACATCAATGACTTTTCTGACCAACAAAAGAAGAGATAAAAAAAAAAAAAAAAAAATAGCCAGAAAATGAGAAAGAGAGAAATAAATGATATATAGAGGAGACATTAGAAAGGGTGGAAGTTATCCATTTTCTAGTGGTTTTTTGTTCTAGGTGATTCGTGCCCAATTGGTGTCTCAGCTGATTGGTATCTAGCTAGTGCTCCTTGATTGAGGGAGTAATCAACAAAATTTATAACCTGTTACACCATATACTAGGGTAGCAAAGACAAAGCTACTATAGTATAGTGGTTCTAGGATCGTTCACTGGGAAGGGTTTCCAAATTACAAATGATACCAATTCAAAGTGAATTGGTGCCTTTTCATTTCAAGGTTAGCTCAAGAAATAAAACACAAACTTTGGTTTAAAAAGATTTAGATTTAAGCTAACGGCAAAACAAGTAATGGAAATTACTTATGAAGAAAAACATTCCTTGGAGATTTAGGTTCACAGGGGAGGTTCCTCATGCAAAAACATAGCTCCGATCAGTTGGTTCATTTTCTCGCATTAGAGAATTAACATATAGTCAATTCTCTAATCGGTGCTGTATAAAAGCATCCCTTAATTGGATTTCAGCTTTAATTCCCTCTCACTGATGCAACTTGCAATGGTTCATGCCTCTCACGAACACTTACCATTCAAGATGATCTTTAACCTTGGACTTCCCTTCAAAAGCTTGCAAGAGATAACTAATGGATGTCTCCTTGGAGTCCAAAAGCTTACCAAGTGTTGGCAATTCTAGAAAATCCTATCTTCAAGTCACCTCCCAGAGGCTCGCAAAGGGTAAACTAGTGCATCTCCTTGGACGGAGATCACTTGCCTTACCAAGTGTTGGCCCAGGTGACTTCAAGGCGTTTTAAGTTAACTAAAAACATAAATAAATCACAAAAGGGTCACACTTACTCTTCATTCATGGCTGAAACCACAAAGCTACTAATTCATGCACTTGGAACCTTTCCCGACAACCTTAGCTCCAAGGAATTAAAGGTTTAGTTACTCATTCCCTGGGGAAACTTCCTCAGAGAGTGCATAACTAAGAAAATGAAAAATACAATCAAAGTGAGAAGGTAAGGCAAAGCAAAGCTCTGTATTTTACTTCCTCACCAACTTTTACAAAAAGGGTCGTCCCTTGTTACAGGCTCTCAAGAGCTATTTATATGAAAAATTACAATACTAATTATTACATGGATATTTAGTCTTTTTCCTAACTTAAAAGCTAAGGAAACTTATAATTGGTGGCTTACAAGGAGAATTTTGGGATTTAGACAACAAAAATTTGATGAAAAATATCTCCAAGTGTCGGTCATAAATATTGGGAAGCACTAGGGACCATTTCGCAGGTGCAAACGAGGTCTGCAAGATTTCGCAGATGCACAAAAAGGACTGCGAAATCACTTCGCAGCAAACGGCTGATTTCGCAACGTTGCGAAGTGATCTTTCAACTTGTGGTATTCGGCTTCCATCGTGACGGGAAACTTCAGGGGGGAATCCACAGCATTGTACAAAAAGGCTGCGAAATCATCTTGCAACAAAAGGGTGATTTCGCAGCGTTGTGCAAAATTCTTCCTTCAGCTTGGAGTGATCGGCTTACAATGGCTGTAACTCTTCATTTCAACTCCAAATTGCACACTGTTTGAAGCATTGGATTGTTGACTTCCTGAGCTTCGAAACGACATATAGCATGCATAAATTGGACTTCAGGAAGTACTCCAAAAGTGGCTGACATGACTGTCATCAAGAATGCTTCATGGCATATTTCTCTTTGCTTCTTCTCCTTGCATTCCAGATTTGCTTATGACAAAGGACTTCAAAGCTTTGGTTCTTCATGTTTCTGAACTTTCCATTGCTTTGCCATAGATTCCAAATAACTCTCCTCAATCTCGGATTGCTTTGGTGATCAATAAGCTATCAAAACACCAAAACTTAACACAATTTGATTAGAATTGATTGCAAGGGTCCTTAACATGTTAATTGGGTTAAAAGGCAATAACTACTACTCAAAAGTGTTTAAAAGAGTTAATTACAAGCTATGAAATAACACTTTTTGAGTAGTAATCACTAGGTAGAGGAAAATGAGCAGAGGAGAAGGATAGCTGCAAGAGAAGAGAAGTAGAAGGGAGCTTTCCAAATATGGATATTTTGAATTCCCTATTTATCTTTATTTATTATACTGTTTTTCACTTTTGTTTTATTGTCATTTTATTAGATGTTGCCTTATGATTTATGTATGGATATACAATTTCATCTATTATTTATATGATTTTTTGTGTGAATATGCATATATTTAGGCTCATCTATTTACTTTCTTGCCTTTGTTATAACCACATTCTTGTCTTCTCATTTGTGATTTGGACACTATTTGAGTGCTCTTCTCCACGAGCTAAAGAATTCTGGAGTAACTGTGGATGCTTTAAGAAAACAAGCCAATGAGTCCAAGGAGCAAGTTGCAAAGCAACAAGAAGCTATTATGAAACAATTCAATACGACCGGTAGCAAGGTTATGTTCATACTATTGTCTTCATGGGTTTCTCATGGATTAACTTCTATGATTCATGACAAAAGATCTTTTATCAGTAATGAGCTGCAAAAAGGGCTATGGAGGATTCAACACTGGTGACGTCTAGCCCAAGTGGGTTTTATAATGGGTTTTAGGGTTTTGCCACTATTGTTTCTCAAAGGCTAGAGTTGCAAAACTATTAACTCACTTAGAGACGATAGTATCTTCTATGACTCAACATGCACTTGTGTCTACAAGTTACAAAGGATATGTTGATATGGCTGATACTTCAATCAAAATCAAATATAGTGTTAGTTCACATGGAAAAACTATTTAACTGGACATTCCCTATACAAAAAACCTTGAGACACAGAAATGGGATCCTATCAAACTCCATTTCGGAACATGCTCTTCTGTGACCATCTTGGAACGAAGAAAGACAATGGCTACTAGAGAGTTGGTTAAAAATCGCAGTTAGGTTATGCATGGATGATTAGTGGAGATGTTACTAAGAAGGTTGACCATGCCTATTGCTCATTTGAGAAGCAATTACCAATTGATGGTTGCTATGTTAGAACTTGGACACAAGGCTTGAAATATGGACCGGAGATGCTTATGCTTACCTGCCTATTATTTTTGCACTAGAACACTATAGTCCAACAATCTTATGTGCAAAGGATCCTATTCACAAGGTAGGCTTGTAGGCTTTGACAAATCCCTTCATGAAACTTCATAAAGTCAAAATGTCTTAACTCGGATGTTTCTAAAGCTCTTCCTATAAAGTCCTTAGAGAATGAGAAAAAATTAGACTCCAAAGGTATTATATGATCAAGACAAACAATAATGAGGACTTAAAAAGTGTAATTTCTAATTCATTACAGAGTTGGGATGCAGTCCAAACTATAATAGAAAAGACAAAAGTGAATTATGAAGTTTTGGCTTATGAGGGGAAGTATATCTACTGCAAGTCAAATAATTGGGAAGCTGCATGATAAATTTGGCTATTTATTGGAGACTAAAGTTGTTTATATGACAAGTAAGCAAGAGAATAATGGTTAAGAGCAAGAAAGTACCATCTAGAAGCAAACATGTAAAATCCATGGCTTTGATGTCATAGCTAGTCAGAATCTAAAATTAATTGAGCAATTGGGTTGTTTTGTCTAAAACCTGAAGAAAACTAGTTCATCAACAACTCATGTTTATGTTGCCTGATTGCTGGAAAAAAGTTCTGCGTGCTTAGAAGTTTGTGAAGATTATGCATCTCCTTCACCTTCTGCTTTAAAGTCGTTGAAGAAATCCTTATTGTGAGCAACCATGAGACGATTACAATATTTCTTGCTTACTTGTAGGTCCTATTCGATGTGTAATTTATGTACATTGGTATACTACCTTAGAGACCCACTTTGATAATCAAGATAAATCATCCCACCTACAAGGGAGGTAACACATCACAATATTATTGAACTATTCAACTTCATAGACTATTGTGAACCGTAATATCGGTTTACAAGGAACCCACATTTGTGTCCTTTATGTATCCACTTACATTCAAATTGTATACAATGTGAATTGATTGAGCTAAGTATCCATTAAAGTAATAGAGAAAAAGAAACTATCAATGCATACGATACCAATGACCAAAAAAGAATCATATATCACATTAAAAATGTTGCAACATATCTCAATATACATAACTTAAAACCCAATGGTTATGACACTGCCAAAGGGCACATGTTATTGTTATTGTCATGATGTAGTGGCATGTAATCCTTACTTATTCAAGGAGGATGAATGTCCTGGTGGTTTTCATATAGTACACAATAAAAGCAAAAACCGAAGCTCCTTTCATACCAGTATAGACTTGCAAGCACAATAACTGAATGAAGGTTATCCCAAACTAGTATTGTAATTCAAGAGCTTCTTAGATCTTATTATCTCACCTTCCCAATTTGAACTTCATCTCAAATGTGCTTGTTTTGAAGCTCACGATGAAAATGGTCTTATCGCTATGTCAATTCAAGGGCCATTTTTCCAAGTTGTTAAGGTCTTTGGTTGGATACACTTTGTGTTTTTTGTTTTCAAAAAAAAGAAATTATAATAATTTTTATATAAAATATAAGAACTCTAAAATATTTATATTGAAAATGTAATGGTTTTAAAATTATTTTTAAAAAGTTCAAATAAAAAAAATTGTACTATCTCAAATTTTAAAATTTTTGAAAATGATTTTTAAAAATGTAAGATAAATATAATATATATACAAAAAGTTTCTAATTTGTAACAACTTGAGTTTTTAGTAAAAAAAAAAAAAAGGTAGCTTAGTATGATGCAAAAGTTACAGTTAAGAGATTCCAAATAGGGGTCTCTCCTACTACCATTTCCTCGATTATTTATCTATAATTTCTATTGATTTTTCTTTCTATATCTAAGCTTTTAGCAAAGTTGGTATTACAATAGTAATGAATCTCATATTTGTTTGTTGAACGATACTTAAGTAATGAAAACCCTTAATAATTTTCTACATGACATGAACTAATCATAGAGAATTTTTACACAAATGAGAAATCCCCATTTAAGAGAACCCAACTATTTCTATTAAAAAAAACTCCTCAGAGAAGAGGGAGAAGAAAATCTCAAAGCCTAAGGTCCTGAGCAGACAATGGAAAAACTGATAAGATACATGAATTCCACCAACACATAAACTGAGTCCAAATAGCAAACATTTTTAAGTGTGAGATTCATGTTTGTCTACAAATCCTAGGGTAAGGGCCTGTTTGTTTAGTGTTTTCAAGAACTGTTTTCTGTTCTTGAAAACAAAAAACACCAAAAACTTGTTTGGTTGAGAGAGTCATTTTTGTTTTTGTTGTTCCTCGTGTTATCAAAATGACACTGTTTAGAGAACAACAAAATATTGTTTTCCCCGTTCTTTTACTGTTTATAGAACAAAATTAAACAACAAAAAAACCATATGTTCTCCGTGTTTTTTTTTTCTTCCCGTTCTCATCTCTTCTCCAGCACAGTCGCGTCGCCTCTTCTCCAGCACAGTCGTGACATCTCCAGTAGCAAGAAACGAAGGTAATTTCCGCATATGTTGAAGTTATTTTTTATAGATCTAGTAAAATAGGCTTTTTTTGGCAATATTTGTTGAGGAAAATGTTAGATCTGGGTAAAGAGATATCAGTTATGTTATTCGAATGAGATTTGAGCCTTTTTTTTTTATCACCTGCTATTAGTTTCTTTTTTCCCGTTTATATTTTCCTGTTTGGATGCTGAGAAAAGTGGGGAACAAGAATGAAAATAGAATGAGATCTGAGTTTTTTTTTTTATCACCTGTTGTTAGTTTTTTTTTTTTTTCGTTTATATTTTCCTGTTTGGATGCTGAGAAAAGTGGGGAACGAGAATGAAAATAGAAAAAAAAATTCCTGATTTTTTCCTGTTTTGATTTTTCTTGAGTTGTTCTGTTAAAAAAAAAAACAAAAACCTTACTTAAAGACATGGAAATCAAACGGGAAAATCCAAGCTTGACAGGTAAAATACCTCAAGGAAAATGGAAAAAATGAAGAGAATCAGAAGAAGATGAGGTGTTGAATCACCAAGAACTCTTTCTCTCTCTAGATATGCTTTTCCTTTCTCTCATCCAGACTCCAAAGCCCGGTTAAATCCAGTTGATGACCATTGACCTCTACTATTTGCTTCTTCCCTTCTTCCCACCTTCCGATTTCATGAAAGCAAAAATAATTAAAAAATTATAATAAAGTACAAAATAAAAATAAAAAATAAAATCAAAATTATTAAATTATTTTCTATATACTACTTCAAACTTATTTTAATTTTTTCATATGATTATATAATTTAAAATATATAAATTTTAATTAATTTTAATGGTATATTTTTGTAATAAATCAAACATTAAAAAATTAATTTTTTAACATTATTGAAATCAAACGGTCAAAGGGGAATATCCATCAGCATATTCTGAGGGTTAAGTCAGTCTTGAACTCGGACTCTGCACTGATTAGCTCTTGGATGTTACTCATTTATTTTCTTGGGGTGGTGGAGAATAAGTGGAAAGAGATGTGACCATCTCCTTACTTGCATTTATTTTGATGTCTTATTTATTTTATTTAGATTAGTTATAAATATTAAATTAATTCTTTTTAAAAAAATTTATCTCATCTTAATAGAATATACTATAATTTTTAATAAAATTAAATATTAAATCAATAAAAATAATAATAAAAATGATTTTATCATGTTCGATTTATTTTAAAAAAATATAAAAAAAATATTTTAATTTTAAAATTAATCAAATATAAAATTAATCAAACTTACTTTTCTTTCATTTTTTCCCCAATTTTTGTTTCAAATTTTATAAAAACTAAAAAAAAAAAAAGTCTTTAAAATTTAATTAATATCAAATCTATTTTTATTTTTATTTATTTTTCTTTCATATTTTTATACACTACACTATACGTCAACAATCTTAATTCTCATTTAAACATAGCCTTAATTTCTATTGGTGGTTTTAAAAGTTGTCTCCTCATAGAGTTCTTATTTGTGATGGGATTGTACAGATGACAACTAAGATAACAGATGTTGAGGATGCAGGAACATGGAGAGGTAATATAGAGAAAATCTTTATTGACATCATGGTAAATGAAGTTAATAAAGGTAACATGGATAGTGGTACATTTAGTACCAACACATGGAGAAGGATCTTACTTGAGGTCAATAGTCAAGGGAAAAGAAATTTCAACTTGAAGCAGCTTAAACAAAAGTTTAATAGACTACGTGCAATGCACCGTGAGTTCTCTGATCTTTTAAAGCATACTGGATTTGGTTGGGATGCTGAAACTAACACAGTGCATGCTCTAGAGGAAACCTGACAAAATTACATTCGGGTAAAAATAACTTTTAAACTAATTACTTTTTAATTTAAATATTTGGTAAACACTAAGAGTGAATTTTTTTTTTCTTCTATTAGGCACACCCAAATGCAAAAAGATTCTGCTCAAAGGGATGCCCAAACTACAACTTGCTGGGATTGATCTTTAATCCATCAACAACAACCGATGCCCTCCACTACTCTTCCACCCAAGATCCACCAAACATTGATGATGAAGATGAGATGGATGACAATTTGGAACATGGTGGAGTGCATGTGGATGTAGATACTGAGATCCCTGATGATCCTCCACAACCAGAAATGGTAGGAGGAGTGACCACCCGTTCTGGAAAGCGTGTAACTGATTCTTTATTAGAGCATAGAGGTAAGAAAGAATCCAGATTAAGTCAAATGGGAGATGCTTTGAAAGCTTGGGTTGAGACATCAAAGGCTAGAACAGAAACATCTCGAGCTAGAATTGAGGCATTATTGGCTAGAGTGGACAGATATAAGAGTGGAACTAGTAGTGAAGCTACTAGTAGAGGTACCATTGATTTTAGCATAACAAGGTGCATGGCAGCCTTACAAACCATTGAATTGTTGGATAATGACAAATATTTAAAAGCTGTTGAGAAATTCACAATGCCGGAGTGGAGAGAGATATTTATGAATATGCCTGATGAGAGGAAAATGACATGGCTTGATAGACTTTAAATGTGAATGTTTGGATGCATAACTATTATGATGACATTGTAATATGTACTATTTATCTTTTGGTTAGAATCTTTTACCATGCTCTTTAGTTTGTCATTGTATGGATGTTATTTATGGTTATGAAACTTATATTATAACTACTTTAATATTCATTTCGTACTATTTTATATTGTGAGTTCATTTGTTTTATGTAGTAACCAATGGATGATAATAGCATAAGTAGTGGTTCACTATACGAGTCAACTTCATCTTCTGAAGAGGGTAATGATTTAGATGAAATTTTTATTGCTCACATTATGAATGAGTATGAGGAAATATTTTTATGCAAGACACCTCAAAGGACATCAATGTTAAGTGGTGCACAATTTGTAAGAGATATGATAGAAGGTCATCCTCAGACATGCTATGAACTATTTCGGATGGATAAAGAAACATTTATGAACCTTTGTGATCATCTTAAGAGACATGAAAACTTACAGGATACACGATTTGTCACAATTGAAGAGGCAGTGGCTATGTTCTTACTAATCGTTGGACATAATGTAAGAATGAGGGTTGTAGCAGACCGTTTTCAACACTCCATAGAGACTGTCGCTCGACACTTAAAGAAGTTAGACGTGCATTATGTCGACTTGGCAAAATTCTCATATGTCATAACAATATGACCAATGAGGTGTCTTCATATATTGCTAGTAATCCTAAATATTTTCCATGGTTTAAGGTAAGAGTTTATAAAAAAATATTTATAAATGTGAATTTCATGACGATTATTTAATTTATTTCCTTAATAATAATAAATGTTTGTTGTTGTAGGACTGTATTGGTGCAATTGATGGCACTCATATTAGTGCATGGGTCCCAGCTGATAGACAAACCAGTTTTAGAGGTAGAAAAACAGTTATAACACAAAATGTTATGTGTGCATGTAATCTTGACATGATGTTTACATTTGTTTATGCTGGTTGGGAAGGAACAACAAACGATGCACGTGTCTTTTTAGATGCATTGACTAGACTAGAAGTCAATTTTCCTTGGCCAAGTGAAGGAAAATATTATGTAGTTGATTCTGGTTATCCTTGTATATCTGGATTTTTACCACCATATCGAGGTGAGCGATATCATTTACAAGAATATCGGGGTAGATGTAATCAACCTATCAGGTATAAAGAGCTTTTTAATTATAGACATTCATCTCTTCGGAATATTATTGAAAGATGTTTTGGTGTTTTGAAGACCCGATTTCCAATATTAAGGATGATGCCTTGTTATAAGCCAAGTAGGCAACCATCAATTGTTGTTGCATATTGTACCCTTCATAATTGGATTCGTCTATCAACTCGGAATGATCAGTTGTTTAGAGAATATGAGGTAGAAGACCTTTCAATCGAAGGTGAAGAAGAGAGCACAAGTAGCAGAAACCATTCAATTGATTTATTAGATGAGAGTGCAGCAACTATGGCAGCTTGTAGAGATCAAATTGCTGAAGTGATGTGAGCAAATTATATTAATGTCAATCCATGACTTATCTTATTTTTAATTTTAAATATTTGTCAACACTTTAGTGTTTTGTTAGAATTTATATATATTTGTTAACTTAACTAGTTCTCATTAGTGTTATGTGATGTTTGTTTTAATTTCTAATGATTAAATATTGCTTATAAATTTAATTTATAATTGTAAAAGTAGGATGGACAAAAGACCCATGTGAAATACATACATCATATTTTATTTTATTTTTAATAATTTATCAACTTATATAAAAAATTTAAAATTAAATAATTTTTAAAATTTAAATGAAATGTGTATTTAAAAATATTTATAAATTTATAATATAAAGTTACTTGAAGAAAATATTTTATTAATTGGAAAAGAAAAAAAAAACATCTTTCAAACATGTTTTTTTTATTAACTAAGCCAAACATGTTTTTTTTTTGTTTTTGAGAACAAAAACTGTTTTTCAAAATTCAGTTCCCAAACACAATTTTTTTTCTAAAAACACTAAAAACTATTCTTAAAATCTATTCTCAAAAACTGTTATCCAGAACAGTTTTCAAAAATAGCAACCAAACAGGGCCTAAAAGGCTGAATTGAGTTAGAATACTGTAGCATGGCTAACTAGGCCTTATTTTATAATTTGACAAAGAGATTGTGGTTAAGGCTCGTCTTGTAAGAATGTAAATTTGGCCTGTTGGTCGAAAGCCCAACCCGTTCAAATTTCGGGCCAAAGCCTGGTCAGTCCGAGACCGCCCAAAACATTTGGGTTAAAGTTAGGTCGGGCCCGCATCGAAGCCCGGTCTGAGTCTTGGCAGGTCCTTCTACGGTTGGGCTTGGGTTAATGTTTTAAGCCTAAGCCAAGCCTGGCTACAGCATTAGAATAAATGTCTAAAAAGTACATTAATATTATGCATTGGATGAGAAAAAAAAAAAATCATAGTACATGGATGAGATTTCAGCCCTTATAGGTGGAAAATTAACATACCAAAGTCAATTTTTTTATTTAAAAAAATAAAAAATAGGGAACGAGACTTTAGAGTGTGTTTGATAATGATCCTACAAAGTATTTCTAACATTTTCCATGTTTGAAAGATAAAAATTTGTAAGTGTTAAAATGAGTAAAAATATTTCCTAAAATCATTGTAAAACGCATTTTTAAAGCTCATTTGATAGTGATTTTAGAAAACATTTTTAACCTAAAACATATTTTTGAAAAAATTAGGTGTGTGATAAATTTTAGGAAACACTTATAAGAATTTGAAAAATATCATGTAATGTTAAAAAGTCATTCATAGTGTTTTGTGAAAAAATACTTGATATGTAATTTTTTTTTAAACGCTTTAAGAGGAAACACTGTTATTAAAAACTCTTTAAATAAAAACACTATCAAACACATTATTACATTTTACTCTTTTTTATAAAATAAAAAAAATAAAAAAGAAAAAAGAAAAAAAGATGAGGATAATGTTTTGGTTGATCATGAGATTAAAAATCAGTTTCCTTTTTTTTTTTTAATAAAAAATTATTAAAAAAAAAATAGTTATGTTTTAATATTATTCTTTAAAGACGATTAATAGAAATAAAGTGATGTAATTACTATGTTTAGGTGTTCTCTAAACAATACCATTCACTATAAAAAATAAATAAAATTTGATACAATATATTTCTTCTTTTATTACCTTTCCACTACCCATTGCAAATAGATTTCAAATTTAGTAACATACAAGATTTACTAATTTTTAAAAATAATTTGAAATTGAAAAACCGATCTAACTAATATAAGGTGTCACAATCGAAAATTCATTCTAAATATTTTCCTAATTGCTTCTTTACATGTAATCATAATTTTACAAATTTTATCATTAGGCAAACAATCTCAAATAAAGCAATACTTAATGCATCGAATTTATTAAAGAATTTAGAAATTTTAAAAAATAAATTGAGACTTAAATAATGACTCAATTAGTACAAAAAAAAGGAAAATTATGGATAAAAATTGATTTAAAATGCTTATTATTCCTTTTCTACACTGAATCATATTGTGACAAATTTTCTTATTAGACAAATAAATTTCAAATAAAAAAATTAATACGTTATATTTGTTAATAGGTTTATTAATTTTTAAAAATAATTTAAAAGTAAAAAAATATGACACTATTAATGACTTTATTACTTCTTTTGTACATATTACTATATTTTTATAAAGTTTTTCAATACATGAATGAATTTCAACTCAGGTGAGACTTAGAGTATATTTGACAATGATTCTAAAAAGTTTTTTATTTTTATTTTTTGTCTTTTTAACACTTAAATTTTTTTATCTTTAAAGTATTAAAAGGATTAAAAACACTTTTAAAATCACCGCCAAACGTATTTTTTTTAAGTGTGTTTGACAATGATTTTAGGAAATATTTTTAACATTTTTTAACACTTGAATGATAAAAAATTTCATGTATTAGAAATGTTAGAAATGCTTTCTACCAAATGAATTCTTCGAGTCTATCTGATAATGTTTTTTTAAAAGCACTTCAAGTATAAAAAAACATTTTTGAAGAAGAAAAATGAAGTGTTTGGCAAAACTTAGGTGGTGATTTTTTTTTTCCTTAATTTTAAATATAACTTACAACTAAATAGTGTTAAGTATTAGATTATTTGTTTTTGAAATATTTAATTTTTATTAAGCACTAAAAGGTAAAGAAAAATCAATATGTTACTTTTTCTATTTATTTAAAAATTTATAATAAGCCATAAATATATAGAAAAACAAACAACCTAAAGTCTAAAAGTAAATTATTTTTAGAAAAAAGTTAAAAAAAAAAAAAAAAAAAAAAACGGACACCCTCTTAGAAAACATTTTAAAAAAACTGAAAAATCACTCATTGGACTTAATGGAGAAATATTCAATAGGCGATTCTAAAAAAAAATATTTTAATTAAAAACATTTCCAATAAAAACATTACCAATTAGATACTTGGACTCTGTTTGACAATGCTTTTTTAAAAATACTTTTAGTATAAGATGACATTTTAAAGAAAAATTAGATATTTAATAAAATTTAAAATATTAAAAAATTTACTTGTAGCAGTTTTTGGAGAAATACTTGTGATTTTATTAAAAAAATGTGTTGAATTCGTTAATAAGTATAATAATTTCTAAAATAATATGAAACTCAAAAATAGATCCGATTAGTATAAGAAAACTATAAGACCTCAGGCGTTACCAACTCTCCTAAAAGCAATTGCTGTTAGGAAAAATGCATACCCTAGCTTTATAGTGCATTCACCCAAGCGCCCATGACGAACATAAGGGGAGTTGATGGACACGGCCAACCCTCCGATCTGCCAATAATCTCCCCCCCAGCGACACCCCTGGGGTTCGAACCCGTGACCTCGGCTTTGATACCACTTGAGAAAACAAAGGCTATGCTTAGTTAAGAAAAACATCCAAAGGGTGGGGGGAGGGGTGAATTGGGTTTTAAAAATCTTTTCTATCACAACAAATTCAAACACAATATAAGCAAAGTAAAGAGATAGAGTTTAGAGAATTCAAACTCGGGTTTATAGTGGTTCGGCACTTCCTTACCTATGTCCACTCTCCTCAACCTCTTAACCGAGTGAGGGTTCCACTAACTTAAAGCTTCAACCAAACTTTCAATCTTCTTACACTTGGATTCTGACTCCAATGGACTCTTACACAATCTCTTCAAGATTAAAACCTCTTGAAGACTTTGACACTCATATTTTTACAAGAAATGATCCCTCAACCTAGCTTAAGGATAGCTCGAATACAAGACAAAACTAGGATGACACACAAAAGTGCACTAAAGGATATGCAAGTGGTGATTTAATGCACTATGAAAGAAATGAGAGCTTTTTGACCAAGAACAGGTAAGTAGGCTATTGAATGCAAGTGTTCTCTTATCAATAAATGAAGTGGAGCTCTCAATTTATAGGTTTCTAAGCTCAGGAGTCAAAAATAGCAAAAGGTAACCTCGTCCGGTCGAGCTAGGGGTCAACCGGTTCACTAGCCGTTAGAGCATTTAATGCATGACAAGTTACCGTTGCCTCAATCGGACCTCGACCGGTCCTCGACCGGGAAGAGAAGGCTACTGGGAGAGAAAGAAAATTTTTGGCCTCCCTTGACCAGTCCTCTACCGAACGAGCACAACCGGTCGACTGATTCCTCAACCGATTGAGCCGATTGGCCATAACCTCGATCGGTTGGGCCTTTTTTGCCCTGAAAACCTATTTTTTTAATTCTTTTCTTTTCTAACACTTAGGCAAGGTTTTTAGGTGAATTATTAAGCTAATTATAAAATATTTTGCCTAAGGTACATTAGTTAAAAACTCGGATTTTAATGAAATCAAAGTTTTAAAGAATAAACCGAGTTTTCTAAGTTGCATGAAACGTATAAAAATCCTAAGTGCACTCATGCATTCATCTTACATTAGTTTCCTATGATCACAAGTCTTCCAAGCGTCTCGATCTTGTATCCATTTGGTCATTTGATGAATTTTCGAGTTTACGCCTGAGATTCTTAACCATGGTTTGTTATCATCAAAACCCGATTAGGAGAACCCTTGGGCTAACAATATCCTCCATTTCTCTTTGTAAGGAAGGCAAACTTGAATTCATTCCCGGTCATGTGTCTTGAGCATCCATTATCTAAGAACCACTTATCCTTCTTTGATCCCTACAAAATAAAATTTAAGTTGATTTAGGTACCTATATCTTTTTGGGTCCTTAAGGGTTAGTGACCTTGGATTTCTCAACCCAAACCTTTTTAGCTTTAGCATTTGAATTCTTTTGAGAACCATTTCTTAAGCGACATGTACTACTAATGTGTCCTCCTCTTCCACAAAAGTTGCAAGTGGTGGAAGGACTTGCACTTGCGGATTCTTTTACAAAGTAGTTTTTAAAATACTTTTGATTTTTTGAAGATTTGAATCCTAGCCCTTGTTTGTCAAAGACACATTTTTGGCTAGCTAAGATCATTTCAAAATATTTTTGTCCACAAGAGAAAATTGAAAGAGAGGACGTTAACCATTCATTTTTCTTTTTCAAAATCTCATTTTCACTCCTCAAAATCTCATTTTCTTTTTCAAGATGAGTTTTAGATATTTCAATAATTGAAAATTTTTCTTTCACTTCTTCAAGTTCCATTTCAAGTTCTTTAATTTTCTTTTTAAGAGAATTATTTTTCAAACTAAGATTTTCAAAATCCTCATATAATTCTTCAAAAACATCATGCATATCTTCATCACTAAAGTTAGAGTTTACCTCATCAAGATCTTCTATTGCCATGAAGCACATGTTTGCCACTTCCTTCTCATTTTCTTCTTCGGAGGATTCTTCACTTTCACTCCAAGTGGCCATCATTGCCTTTTTCATTCTTCTCTTGGCTTCACTCTTGTAGAGAGGACAATCATATTTAATGTGTCTCGGTTTTTGCACTTGAAGCATATCAAATCTCTTTTCTCTTCCCATTTCTCTTTGTCACCATGGGATGAAGATTCCTTTTTAGAAGGATCCCTTCTAAAGGTGAATTTCCTTCCTATAAACCTTTCACCTCTCATGTATTTGTTGAGTTTTCTTGTGATGAGGGCTAAATCATCACCTTCATTACTTGGCTTTTCTTCTTCAACGTCTTCTTCTTCCTTGGTTGTAGCTTTGAGGGCTATGCTCTTTTTCTTTTTGTCTTCACCCTCTTGTAGCTTCTTTGTCAAATTGATCTCATATGTCATTAATGACCCTATGAGCTCTTCCATCAAGCTTGACATGGATGAGAAAGGTAAGTTCGTCAACTCAACTATGTATAGAGGCATGATAGGTTCTTTGCTATATTTGACCGCTAGTAGACCCGACATCATGTATAGCGTATGTTTGTGTGCTAGATTTCAATCTTGTCCTAAAGAATCTCATTTAAGTGTTGTAAAACAAATTCTTAGATATTTAAAAGAGACAATGGACATGGACCTATGGTATCCTAAGGGTGATAACTTTGAATTAATTGGATACTCAGATGCCAACTTTGTCGGTTGTAAAGTTGAGAGGAAAAACACTAGTGACACTTGTCATTTCCTAGGACATTCACTTGTTTCATGGCATAGTAAGAAGCAAATTCGGTAGCTTTGTCTACGGCGGAAGCCGAATACATAGCAGTCGATTTATGTTGTGCACAAATCTTTTGGATGAAACAAACACTTAGTGACTTCAATTTGATTTTTGAGCATGTTCCTATTAAATGTGATAACACTAGTGCCATAAACGTTTCAAAAAATCCAATGCAACACTCTAGGATTAAGTATATAGAGATAAGACACCATTTTCTTAGAGACCATGCATAAAAGAGTGACATTACACTTGAATTTGTAAGCACAAAAGATCAACTTGCCGATATTTTTACAAAACCCCTAAGTGAAGAGCAATTTGTTGATATTAGAAGACAACTAGGGATGATTTCTTTATGATCAAATGATTGCTTGATGAATTCTTGATTGAATATGCCTTATGATTGCGTTAAATTCATATCATATGCATCATATAGAAATAATCTTAGGAAAAAGGTCAAATTTTGACCAAAAATCAAAATTCCATTGGCATTGGACATAAAAAAATTAGGGATTTCAACTGAAAATGGCAGGGAGAGGATCACGAGACAAGAAAATGCAAAAATTGGACCGTTGACCAATGACCGTTGACCAAGTGGTCGACCGGTTGAGGAACCGATCGACCGGTTCGTCAGGGCTGGGAATTTAAAAAGCCTCTCTACGCTTCATTTCTCACCTGTTCTCCTCCATACCTTGAAGACCCTTCACTTCTTTGCTTCCAGAAGTCAGTTTTGGCAAGATTTCGGACCGATTGCAGGTTGTGGATTTGATTTTGGGATGCCTTGAGGTTAGGGTTTTGATTTGAAACCCAGGGTTTCAGTTTTTGGGAGTGTCTTCTCTCTGCACCGCGTGTCTCAGGGTTGGTTTAGCTTCATCTACTGCGCCTAAGGCTTTGGGTTGGTGTTTGCTCCTTCTTGTTTGAGTTCATTCTCCTTTTGGACTTCTCCTTCTCCCTTCAGTTCGTTGGATGACTTCTAGGCGAGAGATGGGCACCTCCAGGGCTCAGGGCAAGTGCCTTGCTGAGCCATCTCAGCTTGAGCAGACAAAGGCTCGTCGAAAGGCGAGGTATGACACAACCCTTTTTAGTTCCGTCGAAGACTATCAGCACTACAATCAAAAGTCCACCCAGAGGAAAGTCGTCCCAGGGAGAAGTGTCAATTTCTCCCAGCTTCAGCACTTTGGGTTTGAGAGACTCTTCGGTCGAATGGGATGGCTGCCAGTTGTGACGATTTCTGAGCCGATTTTCCCGACTCTAGTGCGGGCTTTTTATTCCCGGGTGAACTATGGGCTTGGAGGACCAGTCTTGTCTACAGTGAGAGGAGTTGAGATCAGATTGAGCCCAAAGAGTATCTGCCACATTCTCGACATCCCTTCAATTGGACTCCGAGTGTATGCGGCCAAGGCATAGCCCACTATGCTGGGATTCGAGCTTAGAGAGGCTGTTCAGAGGTTGTGCGGAGTCGCAAATGCCTAGGGGATGGGCAAACCATCGGCACATAGCCTGATCGTGCCCAACCAAGTCCTTCACCACATGATATGCTCCATCTTATTGCCACGAGGAGGACATTGAGACGAGGTCTCCTACCTTGAGGCATTTATTGTGGACTTGATCCTCACCGGGAGACGGATTCACGTGGGATATCTGATGATGATGCATATGATATCCTGCGGTTCACTCCTCCTGGTTTCGATTCGATAGTCTTCAATCTACCCCCTTTTCTTGTCAGCCCTCTTTGAATAGAAAGAAAAGGCGAAAAAGGGTAAGGTATATTCCCCAGTTCTGTACTCCCCTACGGCCTCTTCCTTACTCGAGTATTCAAGGATGTTGGGGTCGACTTGAGTAGAGAGACGAACTTTGAGGCCCTCACTAGCTATGACACGTAAGATGAGTAGTCTTTGGGGCGAATGAAGTTCGAGAAGGCACCCGATGACTCTTAGGTTAGGAGAGTTGAGCGATAGGCCTGAGGTTAGGGACAGATGCATCCCGGAGCAGAGGAGAAGGCCAAAATCAAAGAGATGGAGGATGGGTTAGATCCTCAGAGGGATTTTGAGCAGAGAGGGCCCGAGCTTGACATTCCGCCTTCACCTCAGTCAGAGGGCATTCATGTTGAGGCCACTTTCTCAAAGTCTATGATGACTGAGCCATCTTACACAGCAGGACCATCATCTCAACCATCATTTACCGAGCTACCATCTCAGGCACCTCACGCTGCTAATCATGTGCCTTGGATGGATGTCTCAGCTCAGATCAGCTCCCTTGGGACTCGTATGGAGGAGCTTGCTTTAGTCCATGACTCTAATTTCTACTCTATGGAAGAGCACATGGATTAGTATCAGACCGGAGTCACTTCTCGATTTGATCACTTCCAGCAAAGATTTGAGCGCATAGAGGAGCGTATAGATCAACAGTAGGCTACATTCGAGCATCTCCAGTAGAGCATTGATTGCATTAAGAGTCGTCAGGCGAGTCAGCATGAGGAGATGATGGCTTACCTCCGCTCTGTGTTTCCTCCTCCACCCCCTCAGCCTTGAGATTATCTAGAGTTCCCCATCCGTTTCTTTTTTATGTTGCCAAATGAGGAGAAATGTATAGGATCTAGGAGACCCTCATGCTTTTCATTGTCATCATTGTCATATCTATCTTTTTTGTACATGTGAAGTTTCCATATATATATGATATGATATTTTCATGATCCATTGCTTCCTATTCAAATTTTCGCGTTTTACTTTGTTTCCTATTAAAAATTGTTTGATTGATCCATGATTGGTTTGAGGGGCAGATTTTTTTCTCTCCTAGATAACCAAGGTTTGTCATCATAAAAAAGGGGGAAATTGTTAGCCTAAGGGTTCTCCTAATCGGGTTTTGATGATAACAAACCATGGTTTAGTGACTAATTTGTTTTATGGTTAAGTATCTTAGGCATAAACTCGAAAATTCATCAAATGACCAAATGGATACAAGATCGAGACGCTTGGAAGACTTGTGATCATAGGAAACTAATGTAAGATGAATGCATGAGTGCACTTAGGATTTTCATACGTTTCATGCAACTTAGAAAACTCGGTTTATTATTTAAAATTTCGATTTTATTAAAACCCGAGTTTTTAACTAATGTACCTTAGGCAAAATGTTTTATAATTAGCTTAATAATTCACTTAAAAACCTTGCCTAAGTGTTAGAAAAGAAAGGAATTTAAAAAAAATAGGTTTTCGGGGCAAAAAAGGCTCAACCGGTCGAGGTTATGGCTAACCGGCTCAACCGGTTCAAGAATTGGTTGACTGGTTGTGCTCGTTCGGTCAAGGACCGGTCAAGGGAGGCCAAAAAGTTTCTCTCTCTCCTAGTAGCCTTCTCTTCCCGGTCGAGGGGATTCTCTTCTCGGTCGAGGTCTGGTTGAGGCAACGGTAACCAGTCATGAATTAAATGCTTCAACGGCTAGTGAACCGGTCGACCCCTAACTTGATTGGACGAGGTTATATAAATTGAGAGCTTCACTTCATTTATTGATAAAAGAACACTTGCATTCAATAGGCTACCTATATGTTCTTGATAAAAAAACTCTCATTTCTTTCATAGTGCATTAAATTACCACTTGCATATCCTTTAGTGCACTCTTGTGTGTCATTGTAGCTTTGTCTTGTATTTGAGCTATCCTTAAGCTAGGTTGAGGGATCATTTCTTGTAAAAATCTTAGTGTCAAAGCCTTCAAGAGGTTTGAATCTTGAAGAGATTGTGTAATAGTCCATCGGAGCCGGAATCCAAGTGTAAGAAGATTGGAAGCTTGGATGAAGCTTCAAGTTAGTGGAACCCTCACTCGGTTAGGAGGTTGAGGAGAGTGGATGTAGGCAAGGAAGTGTCGAACCACTATAAACCTGAGTTTGAATTCTCTAAACTCTATCTCTTTACTTTGCTTATATTGTGTTTGAATTTGTTGTGATTGAAAAGATTTTAAAAACCTAATTCCCCACCCCCTTATTGTTTCTCCAATACAAACCATTATACTTTCTAAATTTTCTAGGTAGATAAATAATTTTAAATCAAATGAGAACAAATCAAATGGCATTTAATACTTTAAATTCTTTATCAGGTTTTCTAATTTATAATATATATATATATATATATATATATATATTAAAATAGTGTCATTTAAAAAAAAATATGATTGATGATTTTATTATAATATGGATATTTATATTTTTTAAAAAGCTATTTATTTTTAATTTATTTATAATTTTTTTTTTTATGTTTAATAGGAGTCGAATTAAATTTAACTAGTATTCTATAAATAAAACTTATGATATTTTGCAAAATCAAAATAGAAAAATGATTTTTTTTAAAAAAATTTATTCAAACAATTTTTTTTTTGTTTTCTTAAAGTGTTTCTAAAAATATCTTGTGAAATCTTTTTTAATTTAAAAAATATTAGAAAATAATTTTTTATTTTTTAATTTAAAAATGATTTTTTAAAAAACTAGGATAGAAAATATGATCAAACAACGAGTTAATAAATTTTTAAAAATAATATTTTTATTTTTAAAGATAAAAAATCATTTTAAAATTATATGCTCAAACACTCTAAAGTCAACCCACCGAAACCCCACCCAAATTTAAGTCGGAATCCCTGTTTTGTTGTGAATTTTAATCCATTTTACAAAATGAGTTGGATAAGCCCGAAAGGAATGGGTTCGGATTCGGGTATTATGGGTTGCACCGGCCCAAGTTGCAACCCTGTAGGGCAATATCCAGGGAGAGTAGGTTAATGGCGGCCCCTCTCGGTGAGTATAAAACCCTAGAAACAGCAGCAACCTAATTGAAAGGAGTTAGGGTTTCAGGCAGCAGAGAAAGAGCCACAGCCACAGCCACAGCCGCAACTCCCTCTCCTTCTCCGTCGACGTCACCATGGGTCGTATGCACAGTCGAGGGTTACTCTCTTTATCACTCATTTTCTCTGTCTTTTTCTTTATCTCTTCCTGTCTCCTTCTAAATATCTGATCCATTTTTTCTATGTCTGATTCCTTGATTTCAGTAAGGGTATTTCTTCGTCTGCTCTTCCTTACAAGAGAACTCCGCCTACTTGGCTCAAGATCTCCTCCCAAGATGTTAGTCTTAAATCTTCAATCCGTTTCTCTGTTTGGTTCCATAGATAATAGGACAATAGAAGAAATCAAATCTTATAATTTTTTTTCTTTCCTTTTTATGATAGCGGAAAATGTGTTTCGACAAGTGCATTATAATGGGCTCTCGGGGATTTAGTTTTTCATAGTTTGAAATTTATTTTCCTGCATTTTCTTAACAATCAAACGAGTTTGGAATTTTAGATCATTTGGGTGTTGTGTTTCGTTGATTGTTTCGGTGTGGGGTTTCAGGTTGAGGATAACATTTGCAAGTTTGCAAAGAAAGGGCTGACACCATCGCAGATTGGTGTTATTCTTCGTGATTCTCACGGCATTGCTCAGGTCAAAAGCGTTACTGGAA
Source organism: Vitis vinifera (assembly GCF_030704535.1). NCBI lineage: Eukaryota > Viridiplantae > Streptophyta > Magnoliopsida > Vitales > Vitaceae > Vitis > Vitis vinifera. Next base: position 18,468,956 of record NC_081820.1, on the reverse strand, counting down.
GCAAGATCTTGCGCGTTCTCAAGGGTCATGGTAAAGCATAAGCCTTTTAGTGAATTTTTTTGTTCTCTCTGGTTTCTCATGGGAGCATAGGAGACTAGGAGAAATTAAAGGTTTATGCATTATAGTTTTCATCATTTGTGTTTGTTTATACCAACAATGAGAAGTGTTTTATGCTTCCACAAATGGAGAAAATGAAATTGCGGTAGAAAATGTTATTATTTCCTGAAGACGGGTAGTGCCATTTGTTAGGGTTTGGAAAATGCTGATTCTTAAACTTAAATTGGCTTAAAAATCGGCAAGTTTCATATCTTGCCCTACTATGAATCTTTTTAAGAAAGGTGTTTTCATTTCCCTGCCAAGCAGGCTTGCTGGAAGAACATAAAAAGAAGAGTTTCAAATGTTTGTATCTTGTTTCTTAAGAAGTGCTGAAAAATACTTAATTAAGCCAAATGGTCTTATTAGGATGGGTTTGGTTGGAGATTTTATGTTCTATCCACTTTTTTCTCAGCAACCAATTCGAGGATTTCCGTTTTTTTTAGTTGGTTATGGTGTTGATTTTGTTGTGTTTAGGTCTTGCTCCTGAAATTCCTGAGGATTTGTACCATCTTATTAAGAAGGCTGTTGCCATTCGGAAGCATCTGGAGAGGAATAGGAAGGACAAAGACTCAAAGTTCCGATTGATTCTTGTGGAGAGCAGGATTCACCGACTTGGCCGCTACTACAAGAGAACAAAGAAGCTTCCTCCAGTCTGGAAATAGTAAGCTTGATCATCATATTTCCCATATTGTGCTAATTGGTTGCATTTAATGTTTTAGCTTTTCTTTGATGGGTTTGCCGTTCTACTTCTGTGGACAAGCAGTTTCTTTTTTTTTTTTGAAAATGTAGGTGACTTAGATGATGTAAAATAAAATTACTTCTTATTCTTTGAAGATTTTTATTTGAATATGATGCCATGTAGTAATAACTAATGGTTTGTTTTGTTTAAGGTGTAATAATAGTGTCTCAAAATCTTTTGCATTATGGTGGCTCTGTATCATTATTAGCTGCTAAATAATTTTATTAGGATATGAAAGTTGAGTGTTTGTTCTTTTTGTGTAATTTTAAGATTGTGCCCTCTTTGGGGTGCCACATTATTTCATTTATCCTTTTAAACCCTGATTACAACGCCAGAATTCTTACTCTCTCAAGAATCTACAACACTTGGAACTGAAGCTTTGCAAATAAACATGTCTTTGGCACTTGTAATGCAGTACTGCTTGATATTTATCATTTTTGTTCGTAAATTTTATACCACATTATGTCATTCTTTCTGGATTCTTGATACTGTATGGTTTTTAATTCCTACACAGCTTGTGAACACTTGGAAAACTGCTTGTAAAATTCTTTTGACAGCTTGGTGTTTTTATCTAACCTCTTGGCATTGCTTCCCTTTTTTGTCTTCTATTATTGTCCCGGTGCTCTATCTTGTGTTGTATATTTTCTTCTGTTTTCATGCATTCTGTACATGCACTTGTTCTTTTAGCAATCAGTAGACACGTATTTGCAACTTAGTGACTTGACTGAAAAGTGAATGGGAAAGGGTGTCAGATGAAGAAGTGGGATCTGCAGCCCCAAAGAAACATGGAAAACCTTTTAGCTGAGGAGGCTATTTAGGAATTAAATAGGAAAACTGGTTAGAAAGTTTAGAGAAACAAATAGGTTAAACCTCAAAAGGTCACAGAGGTTGGAAGCATGGACACTTTTGGGGCAATTGCAAGATATATAAGAAATTTTTATGGGTCGGTTTTTGAAACATGTTTTTCTGTTGTTCCAAAAGCGTTTCTGAGATTTTTTGCCACAATTTGCTGAAGTATAATCTCTGCTTTCCAGACATTTTAGAAGGTGTTTCACTTTCCCTATGATTTTTAATTTACTTTGTAAAGTTCCATCCCCTTCTGGGAAGCTTGTTCCCTTGTAGGCAGATTCCATTCTTGGATGGCTCTTACCTTGTTCTCATCCACCATTAGATTACCATCCCTTATATGAGGCCCAAGATCCAGGAGCTGAGGGAAGGCTTGTGGGATAAAACCCTTTAAGGTTTCCTCGATGAGAACCCATTCTATTCAATCACATGCTGATCTAGAATTGGGCATGACTCCAGTATAATTTTTACAGTCTCACTACAGTTTGAATGGGGATTAGAGTTTGATGGGACAAGTTTCCAGCAAAAGAAGATTGCCCTTTGGATAAAGGCTTTTCTATCAGAGTAGATTATTTTTTCACTGGAACCTATAATGTGCTGGTTTTGAACATCCATTTTCCTTAGAGCTCAATGAAGGCATGGGTGGACTGTGAGATAGGAACAGGCCGTGTCCTTCAATTCATTGCAGTTCCTGAGGTTGTAATGAGGTGTTGTTTCTAGTAGTTTCATGGATAATCTTGTCACATGTTCATCAAGCTATCAGTTCTTGTTATCTATAGTTTTGTTTTTATAACAACTACCTTCTGCAACTTTTTTTTTGATAACCTTTCTATGATTATATTTACTAACTCAAATTCTAATTATTGCAGCGAGTCTACCACTGCCAGCACTCTCGTGGCTTAGGCTAGGTATTGTGCTAAAAAAGTTTTGGTACAATCTGAGGAAGTTACGGTTACAATGTTAATCATTGAATGAGCTAAGATTGTCTGCTCTTGTTTTAGAAAGATTTGTCTGAACTAAGAGACCTTGTAATATTTTCTTGACTAGCAAAATATTTTTTGTTCTATGTTACTGCCAAGATGGGGAAGATAAAGAAGAGAACATGCTCATTTGTTTTTCATGGTTTCCTATTTATTTATGCTTGGGAGTTAGTGATCATCTGATTTGAGCTATAACATGTTGCTACTTGCCTTGGAGATACACTTATGTTTGGCAATTAATTAACTGAAATTTTATTGTACGAAGGCCCTTTTATTGAATTGATCCTTGCACTAGTACTTGAAAGTGTGTTGGTCAAACTATCTATGGTTTGTTTTAGGAGCTATCATTTGGATCCTTACCTCATCTATGGTCTTGTAACTCATGATTGTTGCCAATTTTTGGATTGAATTTAGATGATCTCATCTAAAAACTAAATGGTATTTGGTGGGGGTGAGTTGAATCTTTTACGAGATTTGACATCAAGTTCTGTAAGCTTGGTAGAATTATAATTTGGATGATTCATTCCTTGAGTTTAAGAGCTATTAAAAACATTTCTTTAGTATATATCTAAGCACTAATTGATTAATGCTATTGAGAAAAGTGCAATAGCATAAAGCAAGCCTTCTTTGTACAATCTCACACTAATATTTGTAGTTGCTTTGTTGAATTATTTTCTTAGATGTATTATATTGACTTTTGTTATCATAGTTGTTTCCATTTGTTCACATTCCAAGTGAGAATGGAATAATCTATCTAGCATTTAAAAATGGTGGTATAACCAAAATTTTATTATTTTCTTTACTATTAGGCTATTATTATTGTTTAAAAGGGGTTGTCTTAGGATCTCAATCCTATTTTTAGAGGATGGAAGGGACGACAAAAGGAGGGAAGAGCTAGTTTATGAGGGATTTGAAGTCTTTTGAAGTTGATGTTAAGGTGGGTCAAGGGATGTTTGTGCGGTAGAATTGTGGAAAAGGGAAGGGTTATTTCTAATTGGATTAGATTCGACGAGGTGGGTTTGTCTTGCTTGTTAGAAGGATTGGAATCTTGTTGTAGGAAAGTGGTTGGAATGAATGAGGGGGATCTTTCAAGTTAGAATGCTAGTCTAATAGTGTAGGGTAGTTCATTCAATGTGTTGTTAAACCCCTAGAGACTTGGAATGATATATCTTTACCTTATAGATAGAACCTTCTTATATTAAGAATAAATTTTTATTAGGAAAGTTTAAAATTACAATCCTAAAGATGAGGTATTTACAATTAAGATATAAAAGCAAATTCCTAAAATCATGAAATTAGTCAATCAAAGAATCTAGTATAGTAAAATTGCTAATGCCATGCTAAACAACTTGTTAGGAGGTTGGCTTTGACACCCTCACTCAAAATAATGCTAGTGAATTGACAAACATTAATTTGTCAACTAAGAATTGATTTCATATCTTGGTGAAGGACTTCATAAAGATATCAACAATTTGAAACTTTGTGGGCACATGAGGTGGTGTGATGATATGATCAACTAATGCATCTCAGATGTAGTGACAATCCACCTTTGTGTTTGGTTCGATAATGAAGAATAGAATTTGCATTAATTTGAATGGCGCTCGAGTTATCAACATATAAAGGTGTAGGATTTGGTTGAGGGAGATACAATTCGATCATGAAGAATAGGATTTGCATTAATTTGAATGGCGCTCAAGTTATCAACATATAGAGATGTAGGATTTGGTCGAGGAGGGAAATACAATTCGAAAGTTAGTTGATAAAGCTAAACAATTTCAAAACAAGTAGATGACAACACTCTAGATTGTGCTTCTATAGAAGATTTGGAAACCTTCTCTTGTTTCATTTGCATTTCCATGAAACAAGAGCATCACCAACATACATATACCAACTTGTTGTGGATCATCGAGAGTCAAGGCACCTTGCCCAATTAGCATCGTAGTAAGCTTGAGAGTAAAAGGTAATTTGACCATGTAAAATATACCATTTAAAAGTTCAAAGTAAATAGAGAATCATATTTAATTGCTATAAGATGTAAATGATGAGATTGATGCATAAATTGACTCATTAAATTTACAACATAAGAGATACTCGATTTGGTAAAACATAAAAATATACACAAATTAATTATCATATATTTTATATTTTAATTATCATATATTTTATTATGTTTTAGACTTAGTTAGACTCAAAAATTAAGTTTTGGTCCATATAAATTCACTATTTAAGTCCAAAACCTAGAGGAAGTGTGAAAATTGAGAAGAATGGTATGAATTTTTTATTTTTCCAAAAATGACTTTTATTGATTATAAAAAAAAAAAGAGTAGAAAAACATTAATTTAAATTTTATTCCTTTTGCAAACCTCAATAAAATTTAACATAATTTAGTGATTTGAAAAATAATACACCATTTTCCAAAAAAATAAAAATAAATTATTATTATTTAAAAATCAAACATCTTAGAAAAAATATATTTTTAAAATTGTGTATATAAAAAATAACTGAAAATATGTCAAATTTATTTTTTTTAAATGATATATTTTTATAATATATATATATATATTTTAAATTATCTAAAAATAATAAATTTTCAAAATAATTATAAAAAAAATTTAAGATAAAAAAGTTTCTCAAACATTATGATAGAAAATAGTTTTGAAGGGCATATTGGTATTTTCATATTTTATATCATTCCCATCAATTATGCAATTTTTATAGATCAAATCTTAATTTTTGGACTCAACGGTCCCGATAGATTATTATTTTAATATTAAAACTGTTTTCATTTTTATATTATTATTAAATAGAATAAATTACATTATTCACATATTATTTTTTTTCAACAAAATAACCTGAATATATGTATTATTATTTATTGAAAATTTTCTCAATTTCTTCGATATTTTCTATTAATTTTTTTTTTATTTTCTTAATATGTTCATAAAATATAATCTCCGATATTGTTAAAATCGAGATCACACATTTTTCTAATTACATTTTTATAGTTGGTTACCACTTGGCAGTCAGCCACCTTCATCCAACTTGCCTATACTTGACAAGGATCCCTCGCTCACCCACCCTCCACTTGCAAGCCACACTGTAGTTTTACGGAAACCCACGCACGCCTCCATTAATTTCTCTCCTGATATGGAGCTATTCATGAATGGAGAATTACCCTTTTAAGGGTAGGTTGGAAAAAAAAATTATCAGGCTAGATTTGATAATTCTTATTTTGTGATAATTATAAAGTATAAGTATAATACAAATACAATATAGTTACAATGAAAAATATTAACATTGAGATATATTATAATATACCAAAATGACAAAATATTGAATTTGTTTTTTATCGAACTTGCATTTCTAGGCTATCATGTTGTATTCCTATCATAAAACATTATTGCAAGCCAAAATTATAAAAAGACAATAAAAATATACTATTATAATTTCAATACATAAAGTTGTTGATGTATAAAAAAATCTATAAAATTAATTTTTTATATAAAAATATAAATGTACAATAAAAATACACTATAATTACAATATAAATACAATAATATTATGATACATTACGATAAGGTAAAATTTTGAAAATTTCAAATTTCTTATGAAACTGGATAGTTGTGAATTTTTTGGCATATACATGTCTAATAGACAACAAATATTGTTCTTTATTGTATAAAATATATCTCAATTGATTATAATTTTCAGTTTTCAATGAAAATCCAAATATGTTTATAAATACTCAAACAAAGTGGTTCCAAACAAGCATTAAACAACTAAGAAAATTTTTTCTTCTGCCATATTAAACAAGTCTCAACAACAAAACTAAAGTGCAAACCTTTTTAATGGAAATCAATAATAATCATATCAAACAACCCACTCGGAAAATAAATTAAAAATAAAAACACATCTTCAATATGACCAAAATAATATAAAAAATTCAAAAAAATAAAATAAATAAATAACATTTTACACAAAAAATGTAATTTCTTTCTCAAAACCTCCTTCGATATTTCAGATCTAATATTTTAGATCTACATTGTTAAAATTATTAACAGTTAGTTCCTTCAATCCAAATTTTAAATTATTTATTTATTTGCATAAATCGACATTTTTTTATTTTTATTTTTAAAAATCTTACCTGTAATGGATTTCTTGTTACATTCACACAAAAATACAAGCTTTGTGAAGACGATTTTATATCATAACCTAAAGTGCTGGAGTTTTGTTTTTCCTCTTTCCTTTTTTTCTTCTTCAATACCGACCAGCGGGAGTTGAGTTAAAGAAGATTTTTTTTTTCCTGTTGCTTTTCATTTATTAAGGGTATTTTTGGCATTTAAACAAAATAAGGTATTAGAAAGAATTATCATAATTTGACCCTATCCTTAACCTTGAGAAGAATTATTAAATATACCACCGATCATATGTTTCCCAGCCTACCCTAATGGTAATTCTCCCCAAATTTATTGGGTGGTCTCCCACGAAACTATTTGAGATCTAGATGCACATGCTGGTCTACCATATAAGTCGTCTCTGAAGTTACTGCTTGGTAATGTGTCACACACCTGCCATCTGCTAAATCTGGACACCCTGCAGAGCCTCATTTACACCCTACGCATTGATTCTCTCAATATATTGGGACTCATGCAGTATAAAGTTTTCATCATCTAAGCGACATCGAAAACCACCACCACCTCTCTCTCTCCAATGGGACCTCTTACAAGATCCATCCATGACCCTCTTCCCAAAGTTATCATCGCCATCACCTTGCTTTCCACTCTCCTCTCGAAGCATCTCCACTCTACGCTTTTGGAGCTAGCAAGAGTTTCTGCTCTTCTGCTTGTGATCTCGATTGAAGTTCTTTCCGTTATACAGAAATGGGATCCCATCTTCCAGCTCTTCTCACTCGCTTGTTTCTTTCTGTTCTTCATTGTCAAGCCTCTCCTCTCAAAGCCTCATATCTACATTGTAGACTTCTCATGTTTCAAACCACCAAACTGTTGCAGAGTTCCCTTTTCATTATTCCTTGAACATGCCTCCATGATTGAATCATTTGACAGCAAAAGCATAGGTTTCATGGCCAAACTCCTCAAATCTTCGGGACAAGGTGAACAGACTCATCTCTCTCCAGCTTTATATTACATTCCACCCATTACCCATCTCCAAGAATCTATCAAAGAAGTCCACATGATACTGTTCCCTGTAATGGAAGATCTTCTGTCCAAGACTAAACTCTCCCCTCAAGATATCGATATACTTATCGTTAACTGTACTAGTCTTTGCTCGTCTCCTTCCCTCTCCTCCATTATCATCAACAAATACTCCATGAGAGATGATATTAAGAGCTTTAATCTCTCTGGCATGGGGTGCAGTGCTGGAATTCTTGGCGTCCATTTGGCTCAAAATCTATTGAAAGTTCACAAGAATTCTTACGCCATTGTTCTTAGCACGGAGATCACATCGGCTGGGTGGTACGCTGGAAACGATAAGTCTAAGTTGCTCAGCAATTGTATCTTTCGTATGGGAGGTGCAGCAATCTTGCTTACAAATAGGGAAGAAATGAAAAAAACATCCAAGTATCGGCTGCTTCACACGGTGAGAATACAGAGAGCATTTGACGACAAGGCTTATCTTTCAACAGTTCGCGAAGAGGACTCAAATGGAGCCCTTGGGGTTACATTCAGCCACGACATAGTGCAAGTAGTTTCAGAAACTGTTCGTTCAAATATCACTGTCCTCGGCTCAGCTATCTTGCCGTTATTGGAGAAATTCAGGTATAGAGCATCCAGATTCCGGAAGAGATATATCCAAAAATCTGCAGAGGTTTACGTGCCGGATTTTAGGAGAGTGATACAGCATTTTGTTCTGCCAGCTTCAGGGAGGTCATTGATTATAGATATAGGAAAAGGGTTGAATCTTGGTGAAAGAGAGACGGAGGCTTCTCTGATGACCTTGCGAAGGTTTGGGAACCAATCTTCATCTTCTTCCTGGTATGTATTAGCTTATATGGAGGCCAAGGAGAGAGTGAAGAAAGGCGACAAAGTGTGGCAACTTGGGATGGGAAGTGGGCCTAAGTGCGTCAGTTTTGTCTGGGAGTGCATGAGGCCCATGGTTGAGGAGTCCAAGAAGGGCCCATGGGCCGATTGCATAGGTGAGTATCCAATCCTTTCTGAGAATGAAGACAATTGACAACGGCCATGATCATGATCCCCCATTTGGAGGTGGTGGGGGTTATATATTTTTACTGAGAAGTGGAAAGATATGATCTTACTCACTAGGTAGGAAACATGATCTTTCAATATTATTTATGAGAGATTTGGGGAACTAAGTCTTCAAGTACTCATGCCTTGTGTGTTGTAACTTAGTATCACTTCCTGAATTTTAAGGGACCACTGAAAATTTAAATGGAGAATAATGAACTTTCTTTTTTAAGAACATAAAATATAATCTAACCTTTAATTATTTTTTAATTCCTATTTTACATCAAACACTTTTTGGATAAAAATATCAAAATGACATCATATGTGCAATATTTTTAAATTCATCCCTTCTAATGAAATATTTAATTTTCCATTCGATTTTGATAAGCAGGATTGAGGTTGTACTCTACCATACCAATGGAACACACTTATTCTGAAGCAACTGGCAATGGAATTTGCAAACTTCTTTCTTACTTGACTTGTGAGGCTCTATGCTTGAAGCAAAATCAGACTACTTGCACAAAGAAAGTGACCAAAGATTTATCCAAAACTTAGAAAAAGGAACCACCCTTTATTGCCTGCTTCGATGTATGCTCTATTGGATTCGCACACTTTTTTGTCTCTTACCTTGGCTTCAACCTACCCTTAAATATATTTGACCGAAATAAAAAAGGCTTATCCCTTGTAAAATAGCCATAAACCTTTGATCTAAATCTTTGAAACCCCTAAATAAATAATTGGACAACTCAATGAAAGTTGGTTTGTAAGCTCGATCCCTTATGAATATTGACTTTTGTTGAAATCCTACTTATTAATAAAGCACTTTTTGGAAATGAGTGAAAGTTTTATATCTAATTCTTGACCTATCTTACTTTTTTATTTAACCCTTTCTTATTTTATAGATATCTCTCCAACTTTTCTATAGAAACCTCCTTAAAAGGGTATGACTATCTATGTGCTAGAATGCAGACTTGAACTTTCTTCAATCTCAAATGCTTTGATAAGAGGGAGCTCTACTTAGGGAGTTTTGGCATTGGTGAAGCATGTAGAAGAAAGAGATAAACTCTAATTATGTAAGGAGTAGATGTTGATATTGGTTGACATAGGTATATAAGTCATGTTATATTATTTAATAACAAGACTTCAATTATCTATTCCTATTTTTAGATAATTAGTGTCCTTGGAAGTCCCCAATGATTAAACAAACCAAGATTTTACCATGATTGTAGTATTAGAAAGATGCAAAGTAAAAACAAAAGCCCACGGATCAGTTTTGTAATTAAATAACCATAATTGAAAATCGTCTCTACATTGGATGGCTTGGTGTTTTGATAATCTCAACCTTATTGACAACAACTTTTGTATTTATTATTGCCTACATACTTCTCCAGTAGATATTTATGGTGTTCTTAAACTTGTTTCTAGATCTCTAATTTATGGAAACAATATTAACTCGGGTGCCATTATTTGTACTTCTATAGCTATAGGTTTTCACTTTTACCTCATATGGTTATACAATGGTGGTCTTTATGAGCTAATTTTCTACAATTTTTACTTGGTATAGCTTGTTACATGGGTTGTGAGTGGAAGCTTAGTTTCCGTCTAGGTATGCGCCCTTAGAACGTTGTTACATATTCATTTCTTGTTACATCTACTACTGTTATTTTCTTAATCTGCCCAATTGGTTAAAGAAATTTTTTTAATGGTTTGCCTCTAGAAATCAGTGACACTTTTAACTTCATGATCGTATTCTAAGCAAAATGCAACATCCTTATGCACTCATTCCACATGTTCGTTGTACTTGGTATATTCGGAGGTTCCCCATTTAATGTTATGCATGGTTCCTTGGTAACCTTTAGTTTGATAGGGTAACCACAAAAAATGAACATCCTAATGAAGGTTAAATATTTGGTCAAGAGGAAGAAACTTATACTATTGTGGTTGATTATGGTTATTCTGGCCGATTGGTTTCCAATATGCTAGTTTCAATAATTCACATTTTTACATTTCTTCCTAGCTAGCTACTTGGACTTTAGTAGGTATCTAGTTCACTACTTTAGGTATCAGCACTATGGCTTTCAACCGAAATGGTTTCAATTAGCATGTAGTAGTTATTTGGTTGATTGCTTTAGGTATCAGTATTATGACTTTCAACCTCAATAGTTTTAATTGGGTTGTAGTAGGTATCTAGTTTGCTTTAGGTACAACACAAGGTGGTGTTTTTTTTTTTTTATTAAATAAAAAAGTAAAAATATTTTGTTTTTTCTATTTAGCTGAAAATAACCTATTAATATCAACCAATATAAGTAAAATAAACTTGTTATTAATAAGTTCAATTTAGTTATGTTAGTTGATATCAACAAGTTACTTTGAATTGAACAGAAAAAATCAAATATTTTTATTTTTTTATTCATCCATAAAACAAACACTACCTAAGACTTTCAACCTAAATGGTTTTAATTGGCTTGTAGTATGTATTTGGGTGTGTAGTAGGTATTTAGTGCTTTCAACCTAAATGGTTTCAATTAGCCTGTAGTAGGTATCTAGGCCTTTGCTTGACGTATCAACACTATGAATTTCACAACATAAACAATGGTTTTAATTAGCAAACATTAGGTATTTAGGCCTCAACTTTAAGTATTGGCACTATAACTTTCAAGTACCTAAATGATTTCACTTTCAATCAATTTACCTAAATGTTTTCAATTTCAATCAATCTATTGTTGATAGGTAAGGCCTTGGTATGGAAGTTATGCATGAAGCTCTATCTACAAATGGATAAGATTTCGATTTTAGTGTATATGGGTTCTTGAATATAGTCAACATTATTGCTAAACTTATTGGTCAACTTTAAAATTTAAAATTTCAGTTTTATTATGTAAGTGTTTTTTAATGTAATCAACATTATTGACAAACTTATCAGTTGGCTTTAAAATTTTAAGTGAAGAGAAAGTAAAGCAAAGTAGGGCACAAAAGTGAAGGGAAAGCAACGGTGAGGCTTGAACCAGGTTCTCCCACTTGCAAAGGAGACCATGCACCACAAGACCAAGTTACCCTTAAATTTCAAATATGCCAGATGCTATATATGTACTAATTTTGTCTCCTAAAGCTTTTCTTTTTCTTTAATAAAAATAAAATTTAATTAATTAATTAATTTTAATGTGTTGTAAAATGAGAATAAATGTGATTCAAATAAAAATAGAGATGATTATGTATTACTTTAATAATATATATATATATATATATATATATATATATAGGGGAGAAAGAAATCAAAGAAAAGAAATGTTGAGAGAATGAAAAACAGAGAGAATAAGGGAGAGAGAGAATGAGAAGAAGAGAATTTTTTTCTTTTTCTCGGAATGTATATTATAGGAGATGAGAAACCTTTTTATAGGCTTTCCAAATGGCTTCCATTAATATCCCCATTAATGAATATTAATGAAACTCATAAATAACATTAATGGTTTCCATTAATGAGTATTAATGGAAGTCATAAATAATACTTAATTAACATTAATGTGGTGACATTTATTACTTTAGTTATAACATAATGATCTTATTTGCAAATAAAATTAATTATCTTATTTTTAGATTCTATCTAATTGATTATTGATAACATAAAAAGAACATGATAACCTTGTTAATGAGCGTTTTTTTTTTTTATTTTATTTTATTTTATTTTTTATACCTTTTGTATTGTAAATTAGTAATTAAATATAAATTTATAAATAAGTCATAAATATTTTTTAACAAAAAGAATAATGATATACATCATCATTTTCTTATTTAATATATTGAAAATAAATAAATCATCATTTTAACTGTAAATATATTTATGATTTCTATCTATTAAACATTGTAAATTTTATCTTCCATATATAATTTTTTTCGATCTTCAATATGCATATTATTACTTATTTGATCATTTCTTAAAATTTTTCCAATATTATTATGAGTTTTGATTAATTTCCATCTTATCCATACTTTTTTTAAAATTTCCTTCAATATTTTCAATTTTTTTTTTATATTTCTATAAAATCTAATTATTGATATTTTTATGATTTTCAATATATATCTTAATCTTTGTTCCCATATCCTCTTATTATCGGTGTTGGATGCTCACCATTAGACTAAGAAGGATGAGCAATTAAACTGAGTCTTGCAATCGATCTCCTATGCAGGAAAATGGTGAGGAAATGAGACCTTTTACTTTCAAAATCCTTTAATTTTAGTCTTTTGAAAAGGATTTATGAAGACTTCATACTAATGCTTACATCTTTCAAACCCAAATGCTAATCTTGATTATGACAAACTTCGAACCCCTCTCTCTTCATTAGACTTATACCACAAACTACTGCATAGACTAGATCCACTAGTGCACCCTAATGCTTTGATCACTTCAGAGTAGTCAAACAACTCAAAAGACCACAATCCAATATTGGGGAGCGAATGAGCAACACATTTTCGTAATGGAACTACTCCAAATACACCCACAATCCATTCATTCCTTTTTTTTTTCCCCTGAATTTTCTCAACATCCAAACAGAAGAAAAATCCAGTGTTATGGGCTGAACAAGTGGCAAATTTTCATGAGAATTCTTCAATCCATTTGGTTGTAGTGGAGACTCAGAAGACCGAAAGAAAGCGAAAAGAAAAACAAGAACCCTGTAGTCTCACTCAGATTTTTCTCAACATCCATGCCAGAAAATGAACAAGCAATAGTGGAGAGTCAATCTGGGTTATGTTTTCATAATTCTTTCAAATTTATTTAGAAATGAAAAAAGTCAAGAAAAATAATTAACCATCAATTGCACCCAAAAACCACAAACCTTTATTTCCAATTCACCCAAGTTTCCCACCATGCAAACAACTACAAAGAAAAAAGCAATATTATGGAGTGAATGTTGGGGCTCATCGTCATAAATATTGATTTAGGCTTCACATTAATAATACTTCTAGTTTTTAGAGAAGCCACTGCATTAAAGATAATATACTCAAGGGTGTTGAAATAGTATGATGAACATTTTAATTGTAACAACCCGTATCTAATCTTATAGATATTATCTGTTTTGGATCCAAAACGTCATCATGATTTTAAAACACATCTATAGGATTAAGATAACCCCATATTTATATAGTACCAGAAACTTTTTTCCTTATCCAATGTGAAACATTACAATTACCTTTTCATGCAAACACAATGTTCTTGTTGTGTCATATGGGAGGAAGGTCAAATAAACTCCCACACTAAGGTCGTCAAGGATTAGTTTTGATACTATTTATAATGACTTACACCAAATCATGTAGATATTATTCGTTCTAAGTCCTTACGATTTTAAAACAGGCTTACAAAGTTAAGATGAACTCAAACTTATACAGCATTAATGATATTCTTCCCTATCCAATATAGGACATCACATTAATACTCCTTGAATTATTTCTCTTTTAGTTGCTTTTTACTCAAGACTCATATCACGCAATATGCATGTAAATATATCGTTATTGTCTCTTGATTGAGAATTGTTTCATTTAGGTAAAAAAAGCTTTCCCAAAGTGACATGAGAGAGATAAACCTAAAAAGAGGCCAATGAGACCACACTTTTAAGTAAAAGGGAGATGAAAGAAAAAAATTAGAAGAAAAGAAGTAGCATGTCTAATTTAAGGAAAATTCTAAGGTACCTCTTCGGTACCTTCCGAAAAGTTTTTCTAAGCCATTGGATGTTCAAGATTACATCTTGGCCATCCATTTTAAATTTGAAATAAAAATTTCACTTAACCGGTTAAGGGAAGAACTAGTGACCTTCTTTCTTCCTCCTCCCTTCTCAACAATTTTGGGTTTAAATAAAATAAATATGAGATAAAAATAGAATTGAATAAAAATAAAAATAAAAATATTAATAATAATTTGATAACAAAATTTTATAACAAACTCATAAAAAATTCTAAAATCGTTATTTAACATCACATTTCTTCCTACAACAATTATACTTGGATAAAAAAATATATCAAATATTACCTTTGACACTTGTAATCACTTGAAATCCTTCATCTTCTTCATATAATACAAATTTTAAATTTTCTCTCTCAAAAAGTTTTAAACTTGATCTTGAAATTTGATTCATCAAAATACATCTTACATATTTTGTAATTTGGTAGTTGAAATTATTTAATTTTCATATTAAATTATTATCCCTTTTTTTATATATAAATAATGAGAGTATAAGAGTAGTTGGTAGGATTTTCTTTTTTAGATAGAGTTAGGTAATGCATTAAATAATAAATTATATTTGATATTTAATAATAAATTATAAAAAGTTGTAATATTTAGATATATATGAAATGCATGTGATTATTTCTCATCAACAAGTCATTTACCGATTTGATAAGTTTTTATAAATTTTTTAATGATATGTACTTTACACATGTCATTTTATTATTGGGGTCAAACGTGGATAGGTACCCCAAAATGAAGAGTGGGTACCAAAGAACAACCCCTAATTTAAAGCTTGAGGAAATGTCCTAAAGAAAATAACCTAGTGTCTTCATGCCTCAATGCCTAAGGCCATCTATTTAGGAGCCACCCTCATTTTCTTCACCATTTAAGGAAGAAATTTTCTAGGAGTTACCTGTTGACCCTTTTTGAACTGCCTAGAAGAAGATTTACTTAATAAAAAAATATCAAAGAATTAAAAAAGTGAAAATTAAGGAAGGATTTTTTCCTAATTTAAGCTGAGATCGGGATGTTTTTCCCACTCTTTAACAATTTCCCATCCTCCAAACACAATGCATACTTTCATGAAATAGGGAGGTTCCAATGGCCAAATCTAATGAGCGCACCAGCAATTCTCATGTTGGCCGGGATGATCACCACCATCCCGATCCTATCCCGTTTACACAAAGTAATTCACATATTTGTTTTAATAAAAAAAATTAAATATTTCGCATTTATTTATTTATAAATATTTAAAAACTTTTAAAAAAATTAATTTCAAAGAAATTTTAATTACATTAAAAATAAATATGTTTTATAAATAAACAAAATATTATAATTTTTGCAACTTATTTATTGAAAATTAATTTCTAATTATTTTATGTGTGTTAAAAATAGGAAAATAAAAAATTTAAATTAAATTAATTATATATATATAATCGTGCGGAGTTTGCTGAAAAAGTGAGGTCGACATCTTAAGACTTCTTGAATGGTTCCTTTTGAGTTGCTTTCAACCTAAAGACTCGTACCACTTTCCGTGCCTATGTATGTCTCTGTTAAGTCTTCATCTACTTAGAAAAGTTATTTTGAAGTGAGGGATGCAAATCTAAATATCTAATTATCTAATTTAAAGATTGAGCAAATTTTGATAGGGAAAAATAACTGAAACTATGTTTGGTTTGGAAAAATTTAAGAGAAAATGGGAAGGAAATAAATTAAAGAAAAAAAATGTAAGAAAATAGATTTAAATTTAATAAATTATTTTTAAATATTTCTTCAAATTCATTTCACTTATTTTCTTCTATTATATAAATGTTATATAATTTTAAAATGCATAAATTTGTAACTATTTTAAATTATATTTGATTTTCTTTTATATATTTTTTTATAATGAAATCAAATATAAGAAAACTATTTTCCTTAATAATTTTTTCTTCTTTTAATACTTTTCGAGAACCATACATATCCTTAGTGTCTTTGTAACCTGGTGCCCAAGACCATTTATTTAGGAGCTACCAACATTTTATTCACTACATGATTATATGAGAATTTTTTAAGAAATAAGACATTGTTCAAATTATTTAATCTTTATATCAAAGAGTTAAAATAAGTGAAATAAATTTGAAGTAATATATAAAAATATTTTATTAACTTTAAAGTAACGTTTCTTTTTTGGTTGAATATAAAAAAAAATATTTAACTTTTTTTTTTAAGTAACTAAAAGTAACTCGTTAATATCAATAATATAATTGAAATAAATTTATTATTAATAGATTCAGTTTAACTTATTGATATTAATAAATTACTTTTAATTAAATAAAAAAATAAAATATTTTGATTTTTTCTATTCAGTCCAAAAATAAATACATCGTAAATCTTTTATTTATTTTTTTTTTTTTAGCTTTTTCTTTTTCAAATTTTCCATCAACCAAACATTTATAAGAGAGGGTGATTCCAAAGGTCAACTTTGATTCCAAAGCCAGCGATGCTCATGGTGCTCTCTACCCCACAACTTGTTCATGTAAATGATCAGTCACCCACCTTCCATTAACTTGTGTCTGTGTGGTTGCTAGCTAGTAGACAATGATCATCACCCACCCTTCCAGTTGGCAGTTTTCCGTACACCCACGCAGAAGCTCATTTACACCCTCCATTAATGTCTTTCCTAATGCGGGAGCGATTCATGCATTACCTAAAGGAGTCATGTGCTCGCATCCGTTACAATAGATAGAGATAAGATTCTTCTATAAATGGGGTGGTTGGAATTTGGAATGGTCAAATTCATTGGGCGGCGAGATCCGAAACTATAGGTAATGTTTGGTTTTGGAAAATTTTTAAGAAAAGTATGTTTGGTTTAGATTGTATTATGAAAAATATTAATTAAAGAAAAAAAATTATAATTTGTAAGAAATTTTTATATTTTTAAATTTTGTTATTTTTATATAAAAAATTAAAATAAATAAAATAAGTTCGAAATAGCATATAAGTCACCTATATTCTCTCTATTTTGTAATTTCTCTTTATTTTTTTTTTCTTGTATTTTCTCTTGTATTTTCTAGTATTGCTATTCTATCACATAAGTCGTCTCTGTTTTCACAACTTGGCAATGTCTCACTCACTTGCCAATTGTAAAATCCAACATTGTGCAAAGCCTTATTTACTCTTTGAGTTTTGAGCAAAAATAAATCATTTATATTAAAATATTTATAGAGTAAATCTCCCATCAAAATAATTCTTAAATTGGTACTTCTTAGTCAATTGTGCATCCACGTGACATTAGATTAAAATTTTGAATTTTTTTACGTAACAAAACCATAATTAGTAACTAAAGTTTTGAATTTCTTTTAAACTTACAACCATAATTTTAAAAACTATGTTCAATAACTATTGTTTAAAACTTAAAAATTTATGACTATAGTTAATGACCGCAACTTTGACTATTTAAAAAAAAAAAAATTCAAACTTGTAGTTAGCAACTGTAGTTTTGTCTGAGAGCCTATTTAGTAATGCTTCTAGTTGAAGTGTTTTTACCGGAAATGTCTTCATTTATAATGTTTATGTGTAAAACAGTTTTTTGAGAAATTAAAAAAGTGATTCTAATAATGTTTTGTAAGTATAAAAACGTTTTTAATATTAATAAATTATAAAAAAAAAGATATAAAATTTAATTAAAAAAAAAATAATAAATCAATAACTTTTCTTCATAAAAGAATATATAAACACCTATATTAAAAGGAATATATAAACATTTATTTATATTGCTAAAAAATTAAAAACAATCATTTTTACGATTACAAGAAAATTTTAAAAAATATTTTTTTAAAAATAGATTAATATATAAACATCAATCGTTATATAAAAAAAATTTCAAAATAAAAATAATAATTTTTTTTATCACATAATGATGGGTGACAGGCTGACAGCTACCCAAGATTCAAAAGTCTTCTCAAATTGTATATATCTAAAATATGTGGGGTGGGAATGACTGTAGGCGTTGATTTCTATTATATACATTTTATGCATCTGACACATCTTCACAGTTTCTTGTGGGTAGGAATGACTGTAGGCATTGATTTCCAATATATATATATATATTTTATGAATCTTACACATATACAAAGCTTGCCCATGTAGAACGAAAAGTGCATTGAAGCAGTCAATGATGTTAAATGAGAGTGCCATGGAGTTGAACTGTAGAGCCTATGGCCAGGGAAGGAAGAAGAAGAGACTGAAGGAGGAATAGAAGAGCACTTCAGAGTATTTCAAGGATATTTGAAAATTTTTAAAGTGTTTTTATTTTATTTTATTTTATTTTTTTATGGAACCGTACGTGTTTCTCTATATTTTAAATTATTTTAATTTGTTCAAAACTCTTTGGCCCGATCCATTAATTTCTTTCAAAATATCTAGCAATTCATGCACAGTATAAACTCATCATCTCGGATAAGTCTGACACCACTACCTCTCCATTCCCACCCCACTCCCCGGCCTCTCTCTCTCTCTCTCTCCCGGGCTAGCACACTCACATGGAACCTGTTTCAAGGCTCAGCCATGATCCTCTTCCGAAAGTAATCACCACCAACACCTTGCCTTCCGGTACTCTCCTCTCAAAGCATCTCCACTCAACCCTTTTGGAGCTAGCAAGGGTTTCTGCTCTTCTACTTGTGATTTCCATTGAAGTTCTTTCCTTTCTACGAGAATGGAACCCCATCTTCCATCTCTTCTCACTCTCTTGTTTCTTTCTGTTTTTCATTGTCAAGCCTCTCCTCTCAAAGCCTCATATCTACATTGTAGACTTCTCATGTTTCAAACCGCCAAACTTTTGCAGAGTTCCCACTTCATCCTTCCTTGAACATTCCTCCATGATTGAGCCCTTTGACAGAAAAGGCATAGATTTCATGGCCAAACTCCTCAAATCTTCGGGACTAGGTGAACAGACCCATCTCTCTCCAGCTTTATTCTACATTCCACCCATTGCCCATCTCCAAGAATCAATCAAAGAAGTCCACATGGTACTGTTCCCTGTAATGGAAGATCTGCTGTCCAAGACTAAACTCTCTCCCCGAGATATCGATATACTAATCATAAACTGTAGTAGTCTTTGCTCGTCTCCTTCCCTCTCCTCCATTATCATCAACAAATACTCCATGAGAGATGATATTAAGAGCTTTAATCTCTCAGGCATGGGGTGCAGTGCTGGAATTCTTAGCACCCATTTGGCTCAAAATCTATTGAAAGTTCACAAGAATTCTTACGCCATTGTTCTTAGCACGGAGATCACATCGGCTGGTTGGTACGCTGGTAACGATAGGTCTAAGTTGCTAGTCAATTGTATCTTTCGAATGGGAGGTGCAGCAATATTGCTTACAAATAAGGAAGAAATGAGAAAAACATCCAAGTATAGGCTACTTCAGACGGTGAGAATACAGAGAGCATTTGACGACAGAGCTTATCTTGCAACAGTTCGCGAAGAGGACTCAAATGGAGCCCTTGGGGTGTCAGTCAGCCACGACTTAGTGCAAGTAGTTGCAGAAACTGTTCGATCGAATATCGCTATCCTCGGCTCATGCATCTTGCCATTCTTGGAGAAATTCAAGTGTGGAGTATCCATGTTCCGGAAGAGATATATTAGCAAATCTGCAGAAGTTTACGTGCCGGATTTTAAGAAAGTGATACAACATTTCGTTCTGCCAGCTTCAGGGAGGTCTTGGATTAGAGAGATAGGAAAAGGGTTGAAGCTTGGCAAGAGAGACACGGAGGCTTCTCTGATGACATTGCGAAGGTTCGGGAACCAGTCTTCATCTTCATCCTGGTATGTATTAGCTTATCTGGAGGCCAAGGAGAGGATGAAGAAGGGTGACAAGGTGTGGCAGCTTGGAATTGGAAGTGGGCCTAAGTGCATTAGTTTTGTCTGGGAGTGTAATAGGCCCATCGTTGGGGAGTCCATGAAGGGCCCATGGGCTGATTGTATCGATGAATATCCAGTCCTTTTTGAGGATGAAAACAATTGATAATGGTCAGGATCATGAGCCTGTCAAACGCAAGTTCTTTTGAGGTTCTGCAAGTGGTGGGGTTTATATTTTTACTGAAAAGTGGAAAACAGCCACCAGGTAGAAAGTATCTTTTAATATTCATAAGAGCCTTGGGGACCTAGTCTTCAAGTACTCATGCATTGTGTGTTGACCTTGGTATTGCTTATTTGAATTTTCATGGGTTATTTGATTAGACGGGTGAAAATACAAATTGAGAAGAATGAAATAATGACTCCCCTTCTAAAATATGAAATATATCGTCTTTTAATTTATCTTTTACATCACAATACTTTTTTGGTTCAAACATTCAAGATTAAATATCAAAATGAGAATGTTAGGATATTAGGTTTTGTTTTCGTTGTTGGCAATTTTATTCATTTTTATTCTGACATATGATATTTTTAAACAATGATTTACTCTTCATTAAAAATTCAAATTTGTCATTTAATTAATTGAATTGTTATAGATAATAAGTTTGAAAATGTTTGATTGATTGTTAATTTTTTAATCAATTAACTTTGGGTTGTTGAAAAGACTTGCATCCACTTTTAATCAAATTCACTAGAGCACTCGAAGTGTTATGTTGTGGACGTGAATCATGATATAGTTGTTCGAGAGTAAGTCCTCGGTAACTTTTGCCAAGTAAAACTATGTACTATGATTTCATATAGTGGATTTTAAATCTAAGGTATTAGATTCCATGATTTTTTATCCACATTATATAGGGGGTTTCCACGTAAAAAAAACCCTCGTCTCTTGTGTGTTGGATTGTCTTTCATCATTTCTAATTTCTTATAAGGCTTGGTTAAGTTAAAAAAGATTATATAATTCTCAAAGATTTAATTAGTTTAAAATTCCCAACTCTTATATTAAAATCTTTGAAATACATCCATTACCCTCTTTGGATGTTACCTTTGTAATGACCTGCACTCAATCATATAGATATTGTTTGCTCCGATCTCAAAGGGGTTCTCATGACTTTAAAACGTGTCTATAGAGTTAAGAAGAGTTTATACTTATATAACATCATAAACTTTCTCACATATCTAATGTGGGACATCACAAACACCCCTCATACAGATATAACGTACCCGTTATGTCTTATGGGAGTGCGGCGCCAAATGGACAAACACCCCATCACAGGGTCAAACAAACCCTTACACCGGGGTCAGGGATCGATTTTGAAATCATTTGTAATAACTCGCACCTAACGGTGTAGATATCATTCGCTTTGAACCCAAAAAGGTACTTCTCACGACTTTAAAACGTGTTTACAAGGTTAAAAGAAACTCATACATATATAACATTAGAAACTTTTTCCCATATCCGATATGAGATATTACAAACTCCCCTTATGCAAACAAGCACCCCTTATATGGCCAAATAAACCCCCACATTATGGTTAGGGATTGGTTCTGATACTATCTGCAACAACTTGCACCCAATCATATATATATATTGTCCACTTTAGGACCCACTCCCAACTGGGTAGATATTGTCTGCTTTAGGCCAAAAGGGTCATTTACTGCTATAAAATGCGTTTATATGGTTAAGAGAGACTCATATAATGTCGTGAACTTTCACCCTTATTCTATGTGGGATATCACAAACACCCCCTCATGCAAACATAATGTCCTTGTTGTGTCCCATGGGATTGAGAAGCTAAACAGACAAACACCCTTTATGAGACCAAACAAACCCCCATACTGGGATCGAGGATCGAGCTCTGATACAATTCTATCACGTCCTAAAACCCACTTTAAGGGCATGATGGTCATTTCACAGCACAAGTTCAAAGGCTCAAAGTGAAAACGACTGAAATATTCATCTTTGGGCTTAGAATGTATAATATCTACATAGTTGAATGCAAGTAATTACAAATGGTATCAGAGTTGATTCCTAACCTTAGTGCGAGAGTTTGTTTGGGTCCATGAGGGGGTGTTTGTTTATTTAACATCACAATCCCTTAAGATACAACAAGGATACTGTGTATACATGGGGGAAGAGAGGGTGAGTGTTTGTGATATCTCACATTGGATATGAGAGAAAATTTCTAACGCTATATATGTATACGCTTCTCTCAACCAATATCCACATTATTGAAAATGGGTTGTTATAACCCTACTAGAACAAAGGTTTATTCAATTGGTATTAAAGCGACTTTTTTAATAAAAATAAGATTTTTTTTTTCTTGATCCTACAAATCCAATATGAGACTATCAAAGTGGGATCTTTTGTTGAAACCCTTGTTTTTAGAAACGGATAGTTATATGCATTGGAAGGTTCAAATGAAATTTAGCCTAAAAATGTAAGGAGAAAGGGTATGATAAAAAGTTACAAAATTCTAAATTTTAAAATTTTATTTATCACAATTTGCGTTATGTTCCTTTTAACTAAATAAATTTTGTAATTTTTTTAATTGTATTTATATATATTCCTATTAAGATATGTTGGTGGTCATGCCAAATATTGAGCTTTTATTAATAACACACTTTCAATTAATAAAACACAACATCTATTTAACATATTATAATTATTTTAAAATTTAATAACATATAAAATATATATTTCTAATTTCTTTGGACCGTTGTTGAATCTTCAATTGAGCCGTGACCCAAACCCAATATCTTTTCCGGTTCAATGGCCCGGTCCAAATCATTGGAAAGCATACCTGGCTGCGCCTTAACTCATTTGAACCGTTTCGCCTTTTGGCTGAAATCTAAAACCCTAAAGAAGCCCTCCAAGCTGAAGAATCCCAGCTTGGCTACTGAAATATCGACCAGAGACTTCAAAATTGGTGTTTAAGGAATGGTGGTTGGTCTCAGAAACTTCACCGAGAGGGTCGGCGATGGCGCCGGACAACCAGTGCTCAACGCCGACAACGGCGAGGAGCTCATGCACGTCGAGTCTGGTGTAGCCATTGTTCTCGGAAACCATCCTCCTGAGTCCCCCGGGACTCTCTTCATTTCCACCAAGTACTCCCTTTTCTGATTCCTAATTTAGTTTTTGTTTTCTTTGAATTTTTCCAGAATTTTCAGAGAGTCGAATTGTGGGTTTTCGGAGCTTTATCTCTCTCTCTCTCTCTCTCTCTCTCTCTCTCTCTCTCTCTCTCTCTCTCTTTTATTTTTTATTTTTTATTTTTTATTTTTATTTTCTGAATTTTATTTTTAGAAAATGGAAATGAGAATCTATCTGAGTTCTAGTTTCCTTTATAAATTTGTAGCTTTTCTTTGCCTCTAGTTTTTGTTGCTTTTGTCATTGGTTTTATGCCTGTACGTAAGAATTCACATTGTAGCATCATTTAGGGCTCCATCACGTTCAAATCCCTAAGTTAATTTTGTTATCATTATTATTATTTGGGAATTGTTTGAAGAAAAAAATAACACTCTCTGAGCTCCAATCTCTTATCTAATTTTTCTGATTTTTGGAGATTTTTCTTATATTGTTTTTTTTCATGTCTGGAAGATTGTTATGAATATGACAATTTTGGTTTTGTTGCAGGCAAGTGATATGGTTGAGTGACGTAGACAGGGCCAAAGGGTATGCGGTTGATTTCTTGTCAGTGTCACTGCATGCGGTTTCAAGGGACCCGGAGGCTTACTCTTCCCCTTGTATATATACTCAGGTAGAGAATTTGATATAATTATTGTTTTCAGGTCTTTCCTGGTTGTGGTTGGATGGTTTTTAGGAGTTCTCTTGGTTTAAATCTTGGGTTGTTTACTGATGCTTTATGATATGGAATTGTGTTGTCCATTGTCTTTGTTTATTAGTTTAATATGCATGTATTCTTTTTTGGGATATGGAGTTTATGGTTTATGTTTCTTGTTTGAAGATTGAGACTGAAGAGAATGATGCTGATTCCGAGGGCTCAGATTCAGAATGTGATGGAACTCTAGACTTATCAAAGATTACAGAGATGAGGCTTGTCCCATCTGACCCTAGCCAATGTATGTTTCAGCTGTGTCCACACAGATTTATGTTTAGTATTTGCCTCTTGTGGAATTCAATGTTAATTGTCTTCTTGACTTCTTGTGTGATAGTGGAAACTCTGTTTGAGATGTTTTGTGGATGTGCTGAGCTAAATCCGGAACCTAATGACGGTGAGTACCAATCTTCTTAATTCAGACTCATTGGAAATTTCTGTTCTAGATGTTGTATTTACTTTGTTTCCCCTATTAAATGACGAGCAATGTTTCATTTTGTTTGTTTTTTCTTTAGAGGAAGAAGAAGAGCACAACTGGATTTTTAGTGCTGATCAGATGGAAGATGATGCCACTGGTATGGCTTAAGCCAACTTAGGGTGATGCCTTGTGAAAATTGTTACTGTTTCAAGTATTATTATTTCAAAATATTATCACGAAAAAGCAAACCATTTATTCCAAAACCCATGGACATTTTCAGGGGAAGACAATTCTGAATGGCATTTTGCTCACAACCCTTCTCACTCAATTGGTCAATCAAATGGGCATCATGATCTAGCTCAACCCATGCTTGAGGTATGACTATGAATGTTGGTTTCAGGTTGGGATTCATTTATTTAGATATGCCTTATGTTACTGAAAAGGGTATTGATCTAGCATTACATGTCTTGGGATTCTTCAGCATCATATCAAAGGACTGAATCGATAAATTTAAGTAGGTGAAAGATGAAAACAGGATTGTTGAAAAACTGGAAAATTGAAGGAATCTGAGAAAATATACAAATACAACTTCAAAAGTTGAAGAAAACGAAGTAGTTAAAAAGATAGGACCCGCGTAACATCATGGAAGGTAATTTAATTAGTACCACAGCTTCATATAATGGTGTTGGCATGGCCAGGTGGGGATTATTTTCATAAGGGGATTTTCTTTCTTAATCCCTTTTGTGCTCGATTTTTTGTTTTGTAGTTGTACGGATTCTAGGAACACTCAACTTGAGATGGACCCTTAAGCTAAGAGGGGAGACTTGCCTCTTCAACTAGCCTCTTCACTTTTTTATTTGTTTGGTTTTTCTTCTGTTCTTTCCCTTTTTTTTTTCCTTAGACTATTTTTGGTTCTAGGAAATTAATAAGAAAAGGAAAAAATACTAAAAAAAATGATTTTCTCACGTTTAATTTCAGTTTTATTATGGAACATACAGAGAAAATCAAATATGATTAAGATTAGTTAGAAACTTATACATTTTCAAATTGTTTAATATTTATATGGAAGAGTTAAATTAAGTGAAATAAGATTGAAGTAACATATAAAAATAATTATTGATTTTAATTTTTTTTTTCCTTTACTTTTTCTTTTCTTCTATTTTTTTGTCAAATTTTTTGAGAACCAAATATAACTTTAAAGAAGGTTATCATATTTCTTTATGTTTTGAGGATATCCCTCCTTTGTACACTCTTCTGTCAATTAAAAAGGTAAATATTAAAAATAATATGGTATATTTTAAAAAATGGGTGACTTTAATATTCTTGAATCTAGAGGGGAAAGGTAGTATTTCTTTATGCTTTGAGGATATTAAATACTAATATTTCTTATGTTTGAAATATCAAATAGAGCATGATATTGAAAGGTAATATTTCTTTATGTTTTGAGGATATCCCTCCCCTGCTTTTCCTACATATTTCTTATTAAAAAGATAATATTTAATGTTCTTATGTCTAAAGTGGGAACGTAGTTTCAACTTGATCATGGAAAAACTTGTCTATGTGTAATCATTTTAAGGATTTGTTTTGCCCAAACATAAATTATATATGAAAGAAAACCTAACAAAAGGGGCACATTCCCTGTAGATCATACAGAGAGCACAGGTGCGCAAAAAAACAGAAAAACCAAAAAGAAAGAAACTCCATACAACCTATACATTATCTGGAAGAGAATAGCTGGATTTGTAATTTTCTCTGAAACATCTTGTCCTGATATTGTTATTGTTTGTTCTTTGGTTGTTTATTTACTCACTTGCCTTTGAGTTACTAGTGGATTAAGCTCTGTTATGATACTACCATATATGGATATGTGAACTAAATCACTGGAGAGGAGTCCATAAAGAAAAAAATTGTGTGTGCGGTTTGAGAGAGGAACTAGAAATAGGCATATCAATGGGGCACCCTTACCTGACTTTGCCCAATATGGAAATATCCCTCTCTCTGGCACATTCCCAAGTCAGGCTGGGGCAAGAAGAAAGATCCAAACTGCATGGAGCTTGGTTAGATGCAGTATGGTAAATAAGAAAGGAATTTTGAACTTTAGTTTGTTTTGACGAATGCATATTTTACATGAATAGATACTCAACCCAAGCATGCAGAGGTTCACCTCTGGGAAGGGGGTTCGCCTTTGTAGAGGCTTGGCACTCTCTACTTCATGAGAAATCACCACTGGATATGTTATGCCGAAGATGATATTTGGATAATAAACTGAGTCTTTTTACTAAACAGAAGCAAAAGAGCATCTTTTCCTCCCTTTTTTCATTTTCCTGTTTTCTGTTTCTTAAGAATCCTAGAAGACCTGTGGTCATTCAGAATTTCTTTAATGAAGATTCTGAGAATAAATTTCTGTTTGTTCACTTTACCTTTTTACTTAGAAATGTACTAACAAATCAAGCATATAATGCCTTTTTCATCATTTCCTCTCCTTCTTTGAGAAAACAAGCTTAACCATAATAAATTATATATTATAGGTGGTTAATTCATGAACAGATCTATGTATTTCCTGTGGCCTTTTACAGGGGAATCCTTGTGTTTGGCCCTTATGTTTGTTTAGGCAGAGTGCTCAACTAAACAAATAGAAAAAGTGGTGGTTATCTGGAGAAAATGGATTGGATTAGATGACCTTTTTATTTGAATGTCAATTAGGAGAGAAGAATCAGTAGAGGGAGTCTTGGTCATTTGTAGAGGTAGCAAAACCCCTAAACTGTGAGAAGACCTTGCAAGACAATAAACCCTCAATTTTTTATTTTTGAAAAATGGATGTTGTAAATACTCTGCTAACAATACTCCGATAAATTTGTTGACAGCAGAGGTTGAAAGTTATATTCACAGTCGCTGCCAAAAATAGTCAACTTATATGAACAACTGTTTTGAACAATATCATGCACTGTATAATAAAGTCAAAATGTGTACACACGACATTGTATGTTCTTTGCATCTTGTGCCATCTTGTCTGTGTTTGTGTTGTGTGAAAGCTCTTCTGTGCCATCTTTTGCACTAAACATTGGTCTTGGTTTCCTGCTCAATTCAGCTTCAAATAAGCGATGAACGGTTTGAGGATGCAGAAGAGATGGAACGCAACAGTGGCAGTGGCCATACCTGAAGACCCATCCTATTGATCTCTAACAGTTAATTTTTTTTCCTTTATCTATAGATCTCTATAGACCCATCCAAGATCTTGCTGTATATGCAAAGGAGTACTTCCTCTCTATAGATCTCTATAAAGACCCAACTGCTGAGAACTTTTTGAATGAGTTTAATGTCTAAACTTTTTGTTGTTTCTTTGTTAGATCTGTAATTCTAATGTTACTGAACGTTCAGTTGAATTGAAGCTTTTATGCTTGTTTTAACTCTATACAACGCATCTTGTAATGAATTGAAGCTTGGATAGTATCATTTGTTGCAATGAAACTGGTTTATTTGAAGGATATTGTTGGTGCTGGGGTATGTGTTTACTCTTTAGCGGCTCTTAACAGCATGGAAAATGGTATGTTGATTGTATGTGGGGTCATGTTTTTTTGGCTTTGCATCATGGTGAAGATGGTTTGAAGTTCTCGGTTAATTTTTAGGAACCCCGTCTTACCATTCCTTGTTATTTTATTTTATTAATCAATAAATAGATCATCTCAGGGAATCTCATCAGGTGGTGTAGTGCCCAGCATAAAATACTGAATTTTTAAATCCTTATCATGTGATCAAACTGGGCATTTGAGTTCTATGATGATAGTATATAGTGATTCCACACACAAGTACACAAGCTGTTCGTGTTTATAAAATCTGTCCTTGTAGACCATCACCTTACAAGAATCGCAAAAAGGAATAATCCAAGCTCGATGAGGGCACTGTTTTTGGTGCTTCCTCTTCTCGTTTAATATACATCCTTTTATCTATCAAATAATAATAATAATGATCCAAGCTCGATGATGTATAGTGCCTATGCTTTACTTCTTCCTAAGCTCAATTCTCTAGTAAGCATGATTGCAGTTCTTGCCAGGAAGCTTGTAAGCTTAGTCTCTGAAGGCTGGTCATGGTGGTGGGACAAACTCACAGAAAACACCATTTTTGGAGCAGTGACCACCCTTTCGGCCGCAGCACTTGCCTTCTCTTGCTACCTCTGGGCAATCAAGAAATCCAGGAGAGGTCTTCCACCCTTGCCACTCGGCCCACTAGGCTACCCCTTGCTTGGAAACCTTCCCTTTGGAGAGAGAGAGTTGGAGAGAAAAGTGGGTTCCCCTTTTTTATTCTATTTTCTGTTGCCTCTCCGCTACTGAACAGATATTTTATACACCCATGGTCACTTCCAGTGTGAGTGCTTCTTGCATCCAAAAGGAAATAAAAAAAGAAAAAGGGAAAGGGACACCTCAGCACCCTTGTTACACAGCCTTTATACTTCCCCTCAAGCTGAGTGTGGTGGTGAAACAACACCAAACTTGCTATTTAATCTTCCGCAGTAAGTTGTTGATAAGGGCTTCGCTAGAATGTCTGCAATTTGATCCAAAGAGGGAACATGTTGAACCAATAGCTTCTTAGCCATCACTTTCTCTAACAAAATACAAGTCTAGTTCCATATGCTTAGTTCATGAATGCAACACTGGATTAGCCAACAACAAAACTGTGCTCAAATCCTTAAGAGCAAAAGCCTTATGGAGCTGCAAAACCAATTGATCAATCGGTGCGACATCACTCCCAGTAATGAGGATATCATCAATATAAACTTGCACATAAAGACGACAATGAGATCCAAATTTAACAAACAAGGAGCAATCTGCTTTAGAGGAGGAAAAACAGCAGCAGTAAGACGATATTTAAGCTTGTTAAACCAAGCCTGGGGGGTTTCTTTTAAACCATAAAGAGCCTTGTGAAGGTGGCACACCAAGTGAAAACTTTGTTCACGTGGTTGCATCATATACACATCTTCAATGTTTAGGATCCCATTGAGGAAAGCATTATTGACATCCAACTCTCATGTTGGCCACTAATGTAGGAGAGCCATAGTAAGAACTACATGAATGGTAACTGGTTTAACCACGAGACTAAATGTCTCAGTGAGGTCAAAACCAACAAGTTGATCGTAGCCTTTTGCCATGAGTCTAGTCTTATATCAAGCCACAAAACCATCAACATTTCTTTTGACTCTAAAAATCCATTTGCAACCTATACGTTTTCTATCCGAAGGAGGAGAAATCAGGGTCCAGTGTTTGTTCTTGATGAGAGCATCGAACTCTTTTTCCATTGCCTGTTTTCATAACAATGGTTGGTTCCAAGTCCTCACCCACAGAAGCAGTGAGAACTTTAGGTTTAAAAATGCCTACCTTAGCCTGAGTAACCATGGGATGAGTAGGGCCAGTAGAGGCCTAATCAGTTGGTGTAAGGGTTGAAGAGGGTAAGGAATCAAGTATAGGAATAAAAGATAGAAAGTTGGACTATCAAGGGAAGAATCATTGGAAGGGATAGATGGGGATGAAATTGAAGGGGGCATAGGAGAAACAGAAGGTAGAATAAAGACAGTTGGTAGTGGATTAGTAGATAGAAAAGGAGATGAAAATGGTATTCTTTGAAAAGGAAAAACAATTTCATTGAATGTGACATGCCTAGAGATATACACTCGGCCATTAAAGGCAAGACATTTGTAGCCTTTATGGGATGAACTATAACCAAGGAAAGTACAGAGAAGAGATCCGTACTCAAGTTTGTGACTAGTGTAAGGTCAAATGTAAAGGAAACATTGACAACCAAAGACCTTGAACTCAAGAGTTATTGGGTTGAGCTCTAAAGAGGACTTCTAATGGACTTTTGTTAGCAAGAATAGAAGTGGGAAGTTGATTAATGATGTGAATAACAATAGTGAAAGTTGCATCCTAATATTGAATAGGAAGGTTAGCTTGAGCAAGGAGAGTGAGACCATTTTCAACACTATCTCTGTTTTTGCTTAGCAACCCCATTTTGTTATGGGGTATGAAGGCATGAGAGTTGATGAAAAACTCCAAAAATGTGAAGTGGTGAAGTAATAGAACGAAATTCTCTACCCCAATATGTTTTAAGAGTTTTTAATTTGCAATTCAGATGAAGTTTAGGTTGTGTTTTGAAATTATGGAAAGCTGAATACATTTCATATTTAGCTTTAAAGTCACGTGAACTTGGAATAGGTATTTGTAAAACCCACATACTATCAAAAACCATTGGAGGAAAGGGTGGGAGCAGGTCTCCAAACATCTAAGTGAACAATTTGTAATGGAGTGCAATATGCAGAATTTGAAATTGGAAAAGGTAACTTGTGACTTTTTCCCAATTGACAAGCTGGGCAAAATGAAAAATGCTTATTTCTTGAAAATTTTTCTTTGTATTGATTCAAGACAAGTTTGACAATCTTATTAGCTGGATGGCCAAGTCTTTGATGCCAAAGATCAAGGCTAGACATGGAGCTTTGATTACAATGAACTAAATTAGAATTTGAACTAGAATATAAGTTAGCTGTGTAAACTCAAGAGACTAAAAGTTGGAGAATCGATTGGTGCAGCAGATGAAGTGGAAGTGTGACGATGACTAGTTGGACTGGTGAAAGACTGGTTTGAACGAGATGAGAACCTTGGAAGATGAAATTGATGAAGTTCATCATTAAGAGTCCCTTTGAGTACAGTGGCTCCAATGACCACATTCAAACAAAACAAGAAAAAGAGTGAAATTCAAAGTAAACTCCATTATCTTTGGCAAATTGTGAAACATTGATGAAATTTTTATTCTTAAAATGAAGGACTTGGAAGAATGAGGACTTGAAAAAATATAATGTCCAAGGAGGAGTCATTAGGTGGAAGACTATTGTGTTTATGAGACCTCTTATAAATTTGAAGCTTTCTACACCAACAAGAATCGATATGAGAATATCCAGATTGTAGGCACATCATTAATATCTAGATTTATGGTATTTTTATTGGTTTTGAATGTCATATTTCCGCTACACTTAAATCTAGAGAGCCTGAGATAGGATTGCATGCACCCTACTGATCCATAACCTGGGATCAAAGTTATCAAGAATTCTCTACATATCTAGGCTAGGTGTACACTTTTGTACATGTTTACTCTTGGGATCATTATACTTTTGGACATGTTAATCTTTTTTGATACTTTGGACATGCATGTTTTTGCTTAAACTTGTTTTTGGATCTTGTTGTGGCTTATTTTAGAAACGTTGATATCTTTTTGGATATTTGCATTTGTTCAGGTTTATATACTTTTCTATCTTTTAGATCATCTTAGATATATTTTAATGCTTGCACATAATTCACTTTATGATATTCATATTAGCTTTGGATCTTAGTTTAATGGTTATTTGATGGATGATATTTCGTTTTCATATACTTTCCATTATCCATCTATTTGAGCATCACTGACTATGCTTTATGAGTTCTAATGACTTGATTTTTTATGCACTTCTTGAGAGGGAATTCTTCCCTAGATAGCTTAGTTTTGTCATCATAAAAAGAAGGGATTATTAATCCAAGGGTTCTCCTAATCAAGTTTTAGTGTTGGAAAAGGAGGTTAAACCTACTAATGGTTCAAATTAGTTAATTGTTTAAGGTTTTCTTGAAAATTTAAAGAACGTTCAAGCAACTAGAATAAAAGATCATGACCTTGAAGACTTGAGCTTTTGTAAGATTTAAGAAGACCTAGGACATAATGTAAGGGTGTTCTTGTTGGTGCACTTGAGTCATAAATTTTTTTTTCATGCTCTTAAAGTTTTAAATAAATCATCCCTTTGGAACTTAAATAAACTGCATTTTCTTAAAATTGGATAATTTTATGTTTTTTTATGAAACCTGACCTTAATTCTTCCTAAACTTTAAAGGGTTATATGAGGTTGAACATGTGTTATTGGAGTTTACCAACCTCAATCTAGAACTATTTCTATACTTTATAGTGCAACCAATTAAGGTAGAGGAGAATCAATAGAGACAATTGAGCACGGCCAATCAAGGTGCACTTTGTGCACTCTTTTTCTTCTAGTAGCTTGTTCAAACTGGTTGAGGTAGCAACCTTAGTTGATAGAGGATTGGTTAAACGAGTTACTCAACTTGTAAACCAATCAAGTCGC
Organism: Vitis vinifera; assembly: GCF_030704535.1. Taxonomy (NCBI): domain Eukaryota; kingdom Viridiplantae; phylum Streptophyta; class Magnoliopsida; order Vitales; family Vitaceae; genus Vitis; species Vitis vinifera. Next base: position 18,436,080 of record NC_081820.1, on the reverse strand, counting down.
TTGCTTAACCGGTTGAGCCCTTTTTAAGGGTTTTGGGGATTTCAAGTTGAAAATATATAAGCTAAACTGTTTAAGAGCATTTATGTATATAAGACTCATTGAATTCAATTGCTAACCCATTTCTTTCTCTCATTTGAAACTCTTTCAAGTACATTTATTTTTCAACTTGCAATTATTTCTACTACACCTTCCAGTCCATCCTAACTTCCATTATGTTGTGAACTTAACTTGCTATACTAGGATTGAAGTGTTCATTTTACCTTTTATTCATCTAGTGACAATTGTTTTTCAAGTGATATATATAGATCACTTGAGATATATGTTAAGGTCCATTGGAATCTTGGAATTCAAGTGTATGTTTTGAAGGCTTGAGGTTCAAATCTTGGAGTTGTAGTAGAATCCTCAATTTGTTAGGAGTTTGAGGAGAGTGAACATAGGTAAAATGCTGAACCATAAAGAGTTTGCATTTTCTTCTCTTAATTCTCTTTATTTTTGCCCTTTATTTCCTATTCTCTTCTTCTCTACTTGTTCTTAATTAAATTTTTCAAAAAAAGATCAACACCCAATTCACATGTCCCCTTCTTTGCCCTTAGATGTATAACTAGGTTGAATTAGCTTGTTTTCACACTTTTTTTTGTTCTCGTATTTAAAAAAATATGTAGTAAGAAAGGAATCATTCAATTAGTATAATAGATGAAGTTTTATTTTATTTTTGTTATTTTATTTTATTTATTTAATTTTTTTTTTAAAAAAAACAAAAAATCAATTTTAGGTGATGCATCATTAATTTTAGTGGTCAAACATTTTAAAATGGATACTACAAACACTTTTTAGTTGTTAGTGATGAATAATTTTTAAAGGATATCTTAGTATTTATAAATAGTTTACAACAAACTAGTAAGTTTGGATCTTTTCTTTTTTCCGAAGGGAAAGATAACCAAACACCCATATAAGAAATGTTATTCTCCTAAATAATATCCTCAAACTATTTAATCAATACATTGTATTTTATAAGAACAAGTTTAGAATGTTGGAATAAAAAAATAAAAACATAAATTCATTATATTTCTTTATTTACATTACTTATTACAAATGGAAATGAAAATCAAGCATCTATCATCATTAAAGCAGGGCTCTCTCTTGTTAGCAATCTTTTATCACGCAATGCAGTATGAACATAAGTGTAATTTTATGCAACATCATTCTAACTAAACCCTAATATTTCACCATAGCTGTCTGCTCATAAAGGGTTGTTTATGTTAGTATAGATTTTTTATTTGCAATCCCTACAGGGAAATCAAATATGAAATAACAGGACGGATGAGCCAGATCCAAATTATATCAGGGGAGGCCAATTGTACAAGAAAACCGATAGAGGATCATGCAAGATGAGAAAACCAGCTGCTTATTAAAAGCTATGAAAGCCCATTCTTTGTACCTGCATTCAAGCTAAATTTTGTGATTGACCTGCCCCGAAGTGAAGAAAAGATAACCAAGCAGACTGATGTGAAAAGTTTAGAGCCCCCAAGTGAAGAGAAGATAAACAAGCAGACTGATGGGAAAAGTTTAGAGAAGCCTGTGCCTACTTCCACTGCCATTGATTGAAGTAGTATGACTTAAATCGAAGTAGTATGAATGAAAAGTGCGGTGCAGCTGAAACAAAGGATGATACCGTATCTACCTTAAAAATCGGTTTGCTCATCATCAATCTAAAGCAAGCGAATCGAAACCAACGATGGTTGCTGCTCCTCCCACTCCTGCTGGTACAAGAGTGGGCACTGAATCAGTTGATGTTGTCAGTGGTTTCAATGCCGATCAAAGTTAATGGTTTTGTAGAGTCTCTTGTTTGTTCACCTCTGGGACCATTCCACTTGATCTTAGAACATTGCAGCTTGAAAATGGAGTTCTTCTTAGTAAAAATGGGCCCCCACATTAATGAATAAGAGATTTTGCCTTTAATTTGATACTCATCTGGGAGCGGTTTTGTGTCAAAGCCACATATCAAGCCCTACTTTCAATCTAAGGGTATCATATACTCAATCCTTTTTTACAGCCAGCAATTTAAAAGTCTTAAGGTGGCTGTTCTTTTTTTTTTTTTTTCTTCATCTTTTTCCTTTTTCTCCAATAAGATCATGTAGTTACAGTTGAAACACATTTGAAATATCAGTAGAGTTTTAATGGGATGTTGAAACATATTTGAAATATCAATAGAGCTTTAATGGGATATGTGAATGTTTTATTATTGTAAAGTGGGATAGTAATTTCATCTCATAAAATTTCTCAATTTCATGCATTATTTTAAAAATATTAAAAGAAAACTTGTGGTGGCGGTCAAAATTTAGCCACCACTAAATGTTCTCCATATAACACTTTTTGTCCCGGCCAAGGTCAATGAACAACTAGAGCAACCTTATAGCTGCAGGAAGAAGAAACATGTTGTTATATACAATTTTTAGAGTAAATTTGACAGTGATTATTGGAAGTGTTTTAGGGCTTTATAATACTTGAACGATGAAAATTTTCAAGTATTATAAATCTGATAAATATTTTTTAGAATCACTGCCAAACGTACTCTTAGTAGGGGAAGGTACACAACCACAACTATATGTGAAATTTTTTATAACACGTTACTCATGGCTGCCTTATCTTTGCACCTTTGGTGGAGGAAATGCTATTGGCCACATGGTTCAAAGTCGCAGTATCAATCATTGGCTTGGGAGGTCTTGAGGCACATCAGTCTTGGTATCTTGGATCGGTATTGGGTGATACGCAAAAAATTCTAATTTGAGGGCTCAAAACAATTTTTAAAAATTATGAAAATTATTATAAAAATAAGTAGAGTAAAAACTTAATAAAATAAACTTCTATTATATTAAAATTATTCAAATTGTAATAAAGGCATATTTTGGAATGATTTATAATAATATTAAAAATCTCTAAAAATATTTTAATTTAATCACTTGACAGTAAATGTTTCTTATTGAAGATGAAAATAATAAAAGGTAAATTTATTTTTTATTAAAAAAATTAAATATTTTGATTTTTTTTAAATATTTTCAATTATTAAAAAAATAAAACCATGATTCATCTTTAAAAAAATAAATATAATTTTTCTTATCAAATATATTCATTAATTTTAATTTTATATAAATATCATTTCCTATTTATTTGATATAAACCCAATACTCTATTTCTCTGCACAATACCACAACTCCTTTTTTCTCTACATAGTACCCATTTTTGAAAAGTGTTTAGACCAAAGACAAAATATCTTTATGAAGATATAAAAGGATGAAGATGCAAATAGGGATGAAGATGCAAGGGTCTAAACTCTATATTTTTCATTTTCGTGGGTTTTGATCCTCTCCTCTTCTCCACCATTTCTACTCCAATATTACTTTTATTTTTTTTCCATTACCAATTACCTAAATAGCTTAGTCTCAACATGATCTTGGAGTTGTCTCAAAATTTCCATGGGATTCACTCCAAGACTGCACATTTATCTTCAATTCAATTGAGTTTGTTCACTAGTCGACAAAATATCCAACTTCGGTATCGGTTCGGTGCTGGCCATGGCCAAGGCGATATGACTCAGCTGAGTCGTATCGGTCTTGATTGAGATTTTGAACCCTTGGTCGTGACTATGGCCTTTGGTTACACCACCTATAATCACACCTTGTCATAGCTAGCTTTTTCCACAACACTAGGATATAGTTGCAAGATTTTTGTCTATAGTAGCGGCTTTTGGCCCCAACTATAGTATGCTTTCCTTGTAGTGAAGATTCGCCATGAATTAGGGTTTTGGAAAAGAGAGAGAGAGATTTTAGGGAGTGAGAGTGAGAAAGAGTGGGTTGAAGGTGGAGGTGGCCACAACCATGGTCCATGAAAGAGTGAGAGAGGTGTTGAGAAAGAACAAGGGAAGAGTCGGTTGAGAAGATGACTTGCATGCTGTGAAGTAGGCTAGCTATTAGATGAGTTGGTATAATTTCAGCAACCCAAAAGAGAGTATGGTTATGGTAGGAATAGACAACAAGTGGAAGTGATTGAGATAGGTTTTGGGCAGCCTAAAAAATAAACTATTGCAAGGAATGGGCGGCTTGGTAAGGATTGTACTGAGGTGCCTTGGGTAGCCAAAAAAAAAAAAAAAAAAAATAGTAGGTGTTGGAGCTGAAAATTTCTTGAGCAATGGTTTTTTTAATCACCGCGTGTTCTATTTTACCTGCCACACAAGGTTCACCCGGTGTTACCCTGGGATAACCTTCTTTGATGGTTAAGTTAGTTGGGGTTTTTCTAAAAGAAATAGTAATTTGTTGGTACTGTTGTCTCTTATCATCTGTAGCCTAGCCAGTTGCATTCATATATCCTTCACCTACTGATAAGCGTGGAGATTCTGGGGGCACTTTCTTTGTCATTTTAAGCAGTTACAACCCTAAGTGCTAACCGTCTCCACTACTCGTGAATAGCTCTTCCATATTCTACTTTGCCACTTTTCTTGTTAGGTCATTCAAGCTAGTCGGACTTTAATCCTGGTCCGAGCTGGCCTAACTCAGAGGATGGTCTTAGATAGGCCCATTACCTTTATTTATGGGGGTACCCACAATTGTCCCCAATTTTTCGTTGACCTTAGCATGAGGTCAAACGGAAAATTTACTTTCACTTTAGGGAAGAACACATTTTTCCTTATTTTTTGGACTTTCCAATTTTTTGCATTGGACACATATATCAATGCACCCATTAGCCGCCTTTGGGGGTTTCTCTTACCCCCTTGTGGTGACACGCGTATTATGTTTTTTCAAATTCCAAAAGTTAAGATATACTTCCCTGTGGTGTCTCAACAACATCGTTACCATATTTATGTGCTAGGGGGTCGCTGGTATTAGAGATTTGAAGCATCGACTTCAATCTGCCAATAAAAAGTTGGAGGCTACCAATAAGCTTAGGCAGTACGTTGTTGAATCTGGGGCCAAGCAGGGAAACCTTGAGGTGGAGCTGGCTTCAACTAAGTTGCACATGGCTGAACTTGAGAATTCCAATAAAGTCTTTTAGGCTTCAATACAAACTCTTTAGATTGAGTGTGGGGACTTGAAGGAGGATTGAAAAAGGAAGGTGGAGAAGATAGAACGAATCCATTTTCAAATTAACCAATCTGTGCTAAAAACTTATCATGCAAAGTTAACTGTCGAGTATACCGAGCAGGTGGAAAAAATGTATTGGTACGCATACAAGTGCTGCAAAACAAAAGCATTATATCATTGAAGACTTCGATACCAACAAATACTTTGTCACTAAAGACGAAAGTACTGTTCCTGAAACTTCATCTCTAGGCACTAGTAGGGCCGACAAGAGAGTGAGAACGACTGATACAGATAGGGACGAAGTTGATCTTGCTCGTGTGTCAGCTTCCCTGAATGTTTCTTTGTGAGAAGAAATTGACCCATGTTCAGATGAGGCTTCTCCTTTATGTCATGCCAGCAATGTGCCTTCTCTTGTTGTAGTGACAGGCGATCAGGACAATCCAGAGAATACCCTAGGAAGAAATGAAGAACTAGAGCTTTGTCGGCCAGCTTGGACCCCATTACACATATTAACGATCTAGGAGAATGATTGAAGTCATGGTTTCTTTCTATTTTTTGTAAAAAGAAAATTAACAGTTACATTGGTTCCTAACCTTGGCGGGTTTTATTGTCTTCTTTTTTTTTGTATTTGTTTAAGTGTTTGTAGGACCTTTCCCTGACAATAGGCCTTTGAACCCTATTTTTTTCACCCCTACTTTGTTCGGGAATTTCTTTGGAACTCTTTGCTTTCAACAATTACTTTTGCCTCTACTTTGTTCGGAGTTTTTATGATATTGAATTTATCATTTAATGCATTTTGCTAGTGCGTTTACATCATTTACTTAATCAAAGGATTTTTATTCATGGAAAATACCTTTTTAGGTTTGAAATATTCCAAGGATGAGGTAAATGTTCCCTGGTCAGTTTTTTTAGGTAGTAGGCTCTCCCATGACCCACTTTTATTATACGGTAGGGTCCTTTCCAGTTGGCTTGTAATTTTTCAGGTTCAGGATTTGCCATATTTTCAAACATTTTCCTTAAGATTAAGGGTTTTTTTTTTTTTTTTTTTTTTTTTTTTTTAACTTTTCCAGCAATTTTAAAAAATAATTATTAAAAATGGTAGTTGGGAAAATATTGATAGATCTACGGCAGTTTTGGCCACGTAGAAGGTGTCTTTTGAAGAGACACCTTCCACAATTTTCAAAATCATGAAAGAATTGAATTTAAGCTAAATGTGTCTTTTGAAGAGATACCTTCCACAATTTTCAAAATCATGAAAGAATTAAATTAAAGCTAAAGGTGTCTCTTGAAGAGACACCTTATACAATTCCAGAAAATTGGATTTATATTAAAGGTGTCTCTTGAAAAGACATTTTTCTGCGTGACAAAAATTCCAATATGAAGAGACACCTTCCACAATTTGACAAATTTGAATGTCTCATGATTTTAAAGTTAAAGATGTCTCTTGAAAAGACACTTTCTACAATTCCTAAAAATTTTAATTTATACAAAAGGTGTCACTTGAAGAGACGCTTTCCACAATTTCACAAATTCCAATATATACTAAAGGTGTCTCTTCAATAGACACCTTTTACAATTCCAAAAAAATGGATTTATGCTAAAGATGTCTCTTGAAAAGACACTTTCCACAATTCCACAAAATCCAATATGTATTAAAAATTGTGGCAATGATTTTAAAGCTAAAGATGTATCTCTTCAATATAAATTCGAAATTTTCTACTGTGTATGAAAATTGTGGAAAGTGTCTCTTGAAGAGACATTTTTAGTATAAACCCAATTTTTTTAAAATTATGGAAGGTGTCTCTTCAAGAGACACCTTCAGTATAATTCCCTTTTTTGGGAATTGTGAAAGGTGTCTCTTGACACCTTCCACAATTTTTTTAAAAATGGGTTTATACTGAAAGTGCCTCTTCAAGAGACACTTTCCACAATTTTCATACATAGTGGAAAATTTTGAATTTATGTTGAAGAGAGACATCTTTAGCTTTAAAATCATTTCCACAATTTTTAATACATATTAGATTTTGTGGAATTGTGGAAAGTGTCTTTTCAAGAGACACCTTTAGTATATATTGGAATTTGTGGAGTTGTGGGAAGTGTCTCTTCAAGTGACACCTTTTGTATAAATTAAAATTTTTAGGAATTGTAGAAGGTGTCTCTTCAAGAGACATCTTTAGCTTTAAAATCATGAGACATTCAAATTTTTCAAATTGTGGAAGGTGTCTCTTCATATTGGATTTTTTTGCCACGTGGAAAAGTGTCTTTTCAAGAGACACCTTTAGCTTGAATTCAATTCTTTCATGATTTTGAATATTGTGGAAGGTGTTTCTTCAAAAGACACCTTCCACATGGCCAAAACTGTTGTAGATCTATCAATATTTTCCTAACTACCATTTTTTAATAATTATTTTTTTAAATTGCTGCAAAAGTTAAAAAAGCCCTAAAACCAAGCCCCGATTTGCAGTTGTCACAGTTTTAATCACTTATTATAATATGCCATAACTTGATGGTGATAAGCTTCCATTTGAATAAGAGTTGCTTCCTTTGACTCATCTGCCTAATCCAGATTAGCTTCGATCTCTTGCTTGCCTGCTGGTTCCTAGGTTGTTTGGAATGTTGGCATTTCTACTTCAGTGGAAATGACAACCTTCATGCCGTAAGCTAGGAAGAAATGAGTCTCCTCTGTTGGACGCCGTGGCATGGTTTGATACGCCCACACTACTCCGGGTAACTCTTCCACCCAATGTCCCCTGGCTCCTTGAAGTCTTTTCCTTAACCCATCAAGTCGGGACTTATTTGTTACTTCTGCTTGCTCGTTAGCCTGTGGTAACGAGGTAATGAGTACAAATTCCTAATTCCCAAATTAGCACAAAATTTTATGTAATTTGAGCTATCAAATTGTGACTCATTATTAGAGATTATTATTCGTGGTATCCCAAAATGACAAATGATGCTATTCCATAAGAATCTTGTTACGTCTTTATCTTTTATTATCGCAAAAGCCTCTGCCTCGACCTATTTTGTAAAATAATCAGTTGCCACCAACAAGAATTTCTTTTGGGCAAGGGCTATTGGAAAAATCCCCATTATATCTATTCCCCAAAGGGCCAAGGGCTGACCAAGGAGTAAGAGACTCTGAAAGTAGCCGATTAATGTGTGCATAGCGTTAACAATTGTCACACGTTCACACTAACTCTTAGGCGTCCTTATGCATGGTGGGCCAGTAGTACCCTTGTGTGTGGGCTCGAGGAGCAAGTGTTCGATCGTCCGGGTGGTTCCCACACACTCCTTCATGCAATTCTGAGAGGACATATTTTGCTTCCTCTGGGTCTAAACACTTTAAATATGGCCTACTGTAAGATCTTCTGTAAAATTGATCTCCAATCATGCTACACCTTGCAGACTTAATCCTGATCCGATTCGCTTGAAGCTCATCATTTGGGAGTTCCCTTGTTTCCAGGTACTTAATGATCTGTTCCATCTAACTTCCATGGGCATCATGCACTTGACTCACTTGTTCCTTTTCTAGAATGGATTGGTTGTCTTGATAATACATAGGCAAAGTTATTGTTTACGTAACTTCTAAGGAAGCTGCTACCCCGGCTAATGCATCTACTCAAACATTCTTCTCCCTAATGATCTAAGTCATCTTCCACTCACTTAATTTTTGAAGATGATTTTTTACTTTCTAGAGGTACCTTACCATTCTTACATCCCTTGCTTTATACTCACCTTGCACTTGGTTTACCACTAGTTGTGAGTCACTCTGTATATCAAGGTGGCTAGCCTGGATTGACAATTCCAGACTTATACCAACAAATATAGCATCATACTCGGCCTCATTATTTGAAGTGTGGAAGCCCAGCCAGACTGTCTGCTCCAAGTGTTCTCCTGTGGGGGATTGCAGGACAAGTCTTATTCCCATTTCTACACCATGTGATGCTCCATCAACATAGAGAATCCACCATTCCATTGTCTTTTGGTCTGAGCGATCTTCAGAATCAAGCCACTCAATAATAAAATCTTCTAGGACTTGCACTTTGAGTGATAGGTAAGGTAAATTCCATAGATCAAATTCACTCAACTCCACGACCCATTTTACTAGTCCCCCGGATAATTAAGGCCTGTGTAATGTAGCCCTAAGAGGAACATTGGTTAAAACATTGACTTGATGTGCCTAAAAGTAAGGGCGTAGCTTCTTTGAGGCCACTCATAGTGCCAACGCTACCTTTTTTGGTAGAGTGTAGCTTTGTTCGGTTAGCAACATTACTTTATTGACATAAGAGACTGGTAATTGACTTCCATCAGAACCCAACTTAAACAAAACTACACTAACTACTAACTTTGATGCTACTGGGTACATATATAGAAGATCTCCTAGTTGAGGACTTTTTAAGATTGAGAGTGAAATCAGATAGCTTTTTATAGCTAAGAACGCTTCTTCACACTCAGTTATCCACTCAAAGGTCTTGGCTTTCTTTATCATATTAAATAAAGGCTTCAGGCGATCAGTGTATCAGGAAATAAAATGGGTTATGACAACCATTTTTCCTATCAAACGTTGTACTTCCTTTTTATTATGAGGAGAAAGTAACTCTTGCACTACCTTTATTTGAGATGGATCTATTTCAATTCCTCATTCTGTGACTAAGAAACCCAAAAACTTACCAGTAGATATGCCAAAGGCACACTTAACAGGATTTAATTTCTTCCCAAAGTGCTGCAGCAGGTCAAAAGCTTGCTGTAAATTTGCACAGTGATCCTCTCATCTTTTGCTTTCTACAAGTATATCATCTATATAAACTTCCGCCGTTTTGTCTAGCATTGGATAGAATATTTTTGTCATGAGTCGCTGATAAGTGGCTCTTGCATTTTAAGGCTAAAAGACATAACATTATAATAAAAAGTCCCAAAATGAGTTATGAATGCTGTTTTTTTTTAATCAGGAGGGTACATAAGAATCTGATTATAACCAGAAAAAAATCCATAAATGACAACATTTCATGCCACGAAGTGACATCAACAATTTGATCAATGTGTGGTAAGAGGAAATTATCTTTTGGGCACGCCTCATTCAAGTCAGTAAAGTCAATACAAATCCTCTATTTGCCCCCATTTTTTGGCACAATTACCACATTAGCTAGCCAGTCCGGGTAGTAAACCTCTCAAATGAATCCCACATCGAGCAATCGGGATATTTCAAGTTAAACTATCTGCTGTCTCTTTGAATTGAGTCTCCTTACTTTTTGTTAGATAGGCTCCGATCCTGGGCGGATCCTGAGTTTATGACTAATCATTTCAGGGGATATTCCTGGCATGTTAGAAAGCTCCCAGGAAAAGATTCCGGTTTTCATATCAAACTAGTTTACTAATAGCTGTCTTTCCTGCTCTGTCAGCATAGAGCTGACATAGGTAACCTTCTTTGGTCATTATTTTTGTATTTCTACACAAACGAGTGGGTTAATGACAGGGGACTCTCGCTCACCCCCCTCCTTCAGTAATTACTATTTCTATTAGGACTCGCTATCAGTGTAAATATTTTCAATTTCCTCTTTCGCCGACTTGACATTTACTTGATAACACTGCCTGATAGCTAGTTGGCTCCCAAACAAGTCAACTTGTCCTACTTTAGTAAGGAAGCTAACTTTTTTGGTGATAAGTTGATGGGGTAGCTTTCATTTTGTGAATCCATGCTCGTCCTTATATGGTATTATAAGGTGAAGGATATGACGCGACTGAGAAATGGACGTTCAGGGCTGTAAGGCTAGCTTTTACTGGTAAAACTATTTCTCTCAAAGATTAGGTTGTCGAGTCGCTTGTTAGTACTCAGCTCGGGCTCCCCTAAGTAGAAATTGGGATACTCATATGCTTATAAGTCGAGATATGGAGCAAAACAACTGAACTGCCCAGGTCAACTAATACTCGGCAGATTTGGAACCCGATAATTTTGAGTGACAAAATAAGGGCATTTTCATGTGGAATTGTTATCCGAGCAAGATCCTAAGGCTTAAATAAGATAACTCCATTTATAGGCTCCATTGTCCTTGAAACAAAGGAGTATTGCTTTTTGCCAATCTTCTCTACATCCCTTATTTCTTGAATTATTGTTCGCCGATGGTGCTTTAACTCCCAGCATTGAGCAATAGGTCCTCCTAGAATGACGTGAATGACTAGCGAGGCTCCTTCTGGCTAAATCATGCCGGCCATAGCCTGCTCCCTACTCCCAGTAGCCAACCATTCACTTTTCTTGATATACTAGGAGAGCAAGCTGACTCTTACCATGTTTTCCACTAGATAATGAAGGTGTCAACACTCAGCAGTAGTATGTCAATGTTCTTTGTGATATTCGCAATGCCGAGTTTGATCTCGCTATGTTGGGTTTTTCCTGAGAATGAAATATCATCTGAAACTTGGAAAATCGCTCATAATTGGAAGTAACTTTCCATAAGTTAAACTGAGCAGGGTCCACTATTGGGATGGTATTTGGCTCTCTTCATTCCCACACGACTTCTTGCCTTGTGAGGGGTTCCCTAGGCCCTAATATTTATTCCTTACATCTTTTCTTGCTTATGTTGCCGATGTTGATACCAAGACAAGGCTGGCTACAACCTGCAAATCTTTTTCCAACATAGCATACTTATTGACCCTCCTAAACAAATTATTAATTGTCTCCGGTGGTTTTTTGGAGAGAGATTCAAAGAAAGGGGTCCTCGACTCAATGCTATGTTTAAAGGGTTGTAGCAGAGCGTCCATACTGCATATTTCCACTTGGAGCATTGTTTGGGCGAACTTGTGCATAAACTAGTGCAAAGTCTCACTCTCTGTCTTTTTCAGATTTTGAAGGCTTCTTATATTGAACTTCTACTTTGTTGAGCACAAATAGTGAGCTACGAAGACTTCTGACATCTCCCTAAAGGAATGAATACAATTAGGGGGAAGTCGATGGAACCAAGCTAGGGCTGTACCTTGGAGACTTGCTAGGAAGACCTTACAAAGGAGCTCTTCATTACCGATATCAAGCATTATCATTTGCCAATAATGCATTAGATGATCGAATGGATCATACGAACCATCATACATGACGAACTCAGGAATGGTGTACCCTCTTGGGGGTTCATACATAAAAACATGCTGGGCAAATGGTGTTGTCATCATGTCGTTCAAACGATGAGTTGTAGCTCCCAGGGCCAACTCATTCAAACGCTCATGAGGAAGCCAAACTACCGAGGACAAGGGCCGAGCCATCCCTCATGTGACCTCAATATAGGGTAACCTCATATGTTGTCTGCTACCAGGGTTCGAATATACTAGGGATTGGGGTTCCAGTCGACAGGTGCAGTCTGCCTCGTTCATACCTTTAGTGATCAGCATTCTCGGGAACCTGGGGTCAAATGGGTGGCGTCCCCCGTGGGAGTTTAAAATGGTGTGGGGAGTTGACCAAGAGGAATTCCATGATCTAAAGGCTCCACCATGTTGTCATTGCCTTGTTGGCCTAAATGATGCAACATTTGAATGCGAGCACGCTGATCTTTGAGTTGTGTCCACAACAAGGCATTTTCTTGCCTTAGCAACTTAGTCTGAGCAAGGATGGATTATATTCTTCTTTCCTGCTCCACCTATCGCCTTTCAAAATCCTCACTAAGAGTTTTTGAGGCGGTAGCCTTCTAGGGAGCTGTTGTACTAATTGAATACCACGACTGACTATCTCCTATTGCGAAGCTTCCAACTCCAGACAAAAAGGGGGTCTACGTTTAGTTCAAAGTGAAAGTGATACTTTGATGTAGAACTCTTCCCACAGACAATGCCACTTGTTGGAGCTGAAAATTTCTTGAGTAGTAGTCTTCTTCTCATGGCACGTTCTCTTTTACCTGTCACACAAGGTTCACCCAGTGTTACCCTGAGATAACCTTCTCCGATGGTTAAGTCAGTTGGGGTTTTTCTAAAAGAAAGAGTAATTTTTTTGGTATTGTTGTCTCTTACCTCCAGTGACCTAGCCAATTGCATTCATATATCCTTCACCTACCGATAGGCGTGGAGATTCTAGGGACACTTTATTTGTCATTTCAAGCAGTTACAACCCCAAGCACTAATCGTCTCCACTATTCTTCGTGGATAGCTCTTCCACGTTCTACTTTTCCACTTTTCTTGTTGGGCCATTCAAGCTAGTCGGGCTTTAATCTTGGCCTAAGCTGGCCCAACTTAGATGATAGTCTTAGATAGGCCCATTACCTCTATTTATGGGGGTACCCACAGTACGGGGATGGTATGGCCAGTTGCAACTAGGTCGCTAGGATTATGGGTTTGATTGATGTGAGAAACTTGCTGATACATGGCTGGTATGGGCATGAGACTGTTGGGTGAGGCCCAACTACGAGGGATTGGACAACTAACGAAGGCTGAGTTGAGATGTCTTGGGCAACTAAAACTGAGCTATAGCAAGGGGAATGGGACAAATTGATGGGTTAGAGGAATGGGTGCAATTGGTTGATGGCTTATGGGAGATAATGATAAACGATTGGTGCATGGAATATTTGAGATGTATTTGGCAAGTCTTAAATTATGTCAAGGTTATGTAAAAATATTTACAAAAACATATCACTTATATTTTTTTGTTATTGATTAGAAATATTAATTTCATGTTTTAAAATACGAATTTTTATGTAATGCCATAAATTTTTTTTTTGTTTATGACACCATGTGATATTAATAGAAATATTAGTTTAGCATTCTTTTTATATTCTAAAGTATGAAATTAATAACTACGGTAAACTCGAATTTTTATTTAAATTTATGGATCATGTAATGTTAAAAAAAATATATATATTTTAGCATGATTTAAAATCTTGAAATGTATATTTAATAGTCATAATGCATAAATCTTCAATGTACTCATTTAATAAAATTGGTTAATATCTCGATTTCTATAATTTATAAAGCGAAAATTAACAAAAAAAATGATTAAATCATGTTAAACCATAGTTATAGAAGATCTTGTCTTATTTATTACTAAACCCTTATTATGTTTTATATTTTAAAGAAATAAAACCAATTATTAATTAATTTAAAATCATGAATTCGTCTTCTAAAAACAAAATTTCCTTTTTACAATTCTAATTACACTTAAAAGAAAAAATAAGTTCAAGCAACAAAGAATTCTAAACTAAAAATCATAAATTTATGTAATCACATCAAAATTTCATAATCTTGCTCCTAAAAGTTCCCAAGGAAGAATCACAGACTATAAGTCAATGAATTATGATAATTTACTTGAATAGTAACTTGTATGGGTCAATGGCAAAATGAGGGGTGTGCACTTATTTTTTTTCCTGGTATTTAAAAACAAATTTTTTTTTTATATTTCTTATTTACATTACTCATTACAAATGGAAGTAAAAATCAAGCATTAGTTATTATCATTAAATCAAGACTCTCTTGTTAGCAATTGTTGTGCCAGCGGAAGTTTTAATGCAAACAATGTTAATTTAAGAACACCAAGATAAAATAATCAACACATGAGGTTTTAATGTGGTTCGAGCAACCATGCCTATATTCACGGATGAGAGAGAATCATATTACTGAAGATTGAATTAGATGCAACTATTAGGTTCCCGAAACATCTCATATTTCCTTACTCCTATCTGTATCCTACTATAAGCTCCCTCGCTCCATCGGGTATCTTCCGTTCTCTCACATTTTTCTGAAGATTGACTTTTTCCCCTCATAACCTAGAACATTTATAAAGAAATTCCTACTAACTTTTCTTATTTAATAAGGAAATCTAATATTACTATATCGAAATATTCTATACTATATTCTTTACAAAAAATGAATATACACTAATTAGGAATTTGGGATACTATCCAACAACAATTTTTTATCACGCAATGCATTATGGACATAAGTATAATTTTATGCGATATCACCTTTGTTTTATAAGCAATTCTCGTTTAGGTGAACAATGTCATTTATTAGTATATTACCATTTGGCTGGCACGGTTTCACAATAAACCGGGGAGAGAATAAATGTGATAAAACACATGGACAGATAGACAGACAAGCATTACCTAAACCCAACTATTCGGGATAGACAGATAAGCATTACCTAAACCCAAATATTCGGGAGATTAAATAAATAAGATCTTGATTTTCATCGAGATTCCACAAAAGCTGTCTGCTCATAAAGGATTGTTTATTGGCGTCAACAAGCCCAATCAAGCTAAGCTCTTATTAATTAATCCTAATACTTGTGAGAACAAACTAGTTGAGTATACTTAATTTCAGTCCACCCACAGCATGCTCCACGCTTCTATATTCAATTATTCATCACCGTCCAAGCAATTAATCACAGAGAAGAATAATCCGACTTCCATATTATATGGTGCCTCTATTTCACATCTCTTGTTAAATCTTTAGTTTCAAGTCATTCGCTCATAAGCTTAGCAGGTGTTTGTAGACTAACTTAATAAATTAAAGTAATTTAATAACTTAATTCAAGTTATTAAATAAATAAAGTATATTTAGTGAAATAACTTAATAATCTAATTTAAAGTCCAAAACAACTTTAAGTAATAAATAAAAATAATTAACTTATTCTTAAATCTATATTTTAGTTTTACATTTTTATCCTTATTTACCTTAATTACCTTAACGATCTCTTTTACTATTGCACGACTTTCATTGTTAATTGATCTCTTTTATCCTAAGTTTAATTTATATAGATAAATATGTCAATTTGATGATTTAAAATAAATTTTATCAAACAACTTTAATATTTAAAAGTAAAAATTAAATAATAAATTTTAAATTAATAACTTAAACATAATTCAACTTTAAATCAATATTTTAAATTATTAAATAATAAGTATTAAGTTTAAAGAAATAACCTCCTTTTTTATTTATTTGTATCGATTCTCGTAAGTACGCGAGTTGCTTGTGTTTATATAATAATTGTCCTTGTTAGGCCATCAACTTACAAGAATCGCAAAAGGAATAATCCAAGCTCGATGATATATAGAGCCTCTATTTTACTTCTTCCCAAGCTCTATTCTTCAGCAAACATGATTGCAGTTCTTCTCAGGAACCTTGTGAACTTAGTCTCTGAAGGCTGGTCGTGGTGGTGGGATGGACTCACTGAAAACACCATTTTTCGAGTAGTGGCCGCCCTTTCGACTGCAGCAATTGCCATTTCTTGGTATGCCTGGCTCATCAAGAAAGCAAGTAGAGGCCTCCCACCCTTGCCACCCGGCCCAAGAGGCTTGCCGTTGCTGGGAAACCTTCTCTTCATTGAGCCTGATCTTCATCGGTACTTCTCCAAGTTGTCCCAACTCTATGGTCCCATTTTCAAGCTTCAGCTAGGCAGCAAGACTTGCATTGTGATAAGCTCGTCTTCCGTGGCCAAAGAAATTCTCAAAGATCACGATGTGATTTTTGCTAACCGTGATGTACCTATTTCTGCATTAGCCCTCACATATGGGGGGCAAGACATAGCCTGGAGTCATTATAGCCCCGAATGGCGTAAACTACGCAAAGTTTTTGTCCAAGAAATGATGAGCAGCGCAAGCCTTGATGCTTGTTCTGCACTTAGGAGAAGAGAGGTGCAAGAAATGGTGAGGGACGTGTATGGAAAGGTGGGGACACCAATTAATATGGGGGATCAAATGTTTCTAACTGTATTAAATGTTGTAACAAGCATGTTATGGGGTGGAACACTTCATGGTGAGGATAGGAGTCGAATTGGAATGGAGTTTAGACGAGTCATTGTGGAGATGGTTGGATTGATGGGAAAACCTAATATTTCTGATCTTTTTCCTGCTCTTGCATGGTTTGATCTCCAAGGAATTGAATCAAGGGTGAAAAAGCTTGTTTTGTGGTTTGATAGGATTTTCGAATCCCTGATTGCTCAGAGGACACAATTGGATGGAGCTGATGGAGGAGGCAAGAACAAGAGCAAGGAAAGCAAGGACTTCCTGCAGTTTATGTTGGAGCTGATGCATCAAGGAGATGATAAAACCTCGGTCTCCATCACCCAGCTGAAGGCTTTGTTCATGGTATATTACTATTCCTTAAAAACTCAACATATGGGAAAAGGGTTCGTTATGAGTCAAGAAAATGTTTCTAAGAAAAATAATTTTCAGTTTTGCTGCCACAAAAAAAAGAATCATTCAACCATCTGCTGATGAAAACCATGAACTGGCTCATATCTTTCAAACGCCATGGTTTAGGTTATTCGATCTGGCAAATGATTTTTTATTCTATACAAAATTGGCCACGCTCCCAAATGTTCATTGATTAAGCCTTTCTTAAAGTATAAGTCACTGCATTGACAAAATTATATCAATTAATTAATTTTTTTTTTATTTTGCTCTCGGTTTCCCAAATGATCACTTCTTAAAGTATTAATACTAGTGAAGGTGTTTTCTGTTAAAGAATGAGTTCTTCTGAACCTAGCTAGAATTATTCTTTTAATGGGGATGAATTCATGAACTTGGCACTCAATATAATTGACCATCTGCCATGTACTTAGCATTGGACATCATTTTTGCACATTATCACTTCTTGGGCAAATGCCCAATGTCATATGGTGCTTAGTATTTTAACTTAATTTTGTGTTATTAGGACATAGTCGTTGGTGCAACAGACACATCGTCCATCACAGTGGAGTGGGCAATGGCAGAACTGCTTCAACACCCACAGACAATGCAAAAAGCCCAAGAAGAATTGGAAAAAGTAGTAGGAAATGAGAACATTGTAGAAGAGTCTCATCTCTTCCAACTGCCCTACTTGGATGCAGTCATAAAGGAAACCCTCCGTTTGCATCCCCCGCTGCCGCTCCTAGTCCCACACTCTCCTAGTACGTCTTGCATCATTTCCGGGTACACTATCCCAAAGGGCTCGCGGATACTCTTCAATGCATGGGCAATGCAAAGAAACCCCGAGGTCTGGGAGCATCCATTGGAGTTTATACCAGAGAGGTTCTTGGAAGATGCTGCTAGTGCCGACTACAAAGGCAACAATTTCAACTTTATGCCATTTGGGTCAGGGAGGAGGATTTGTGCTGGCTTACCTCTAGCTGAAAAGATGCTGCTATATGTTTTGGCTTCTCTTTTACATTCCTTTGATTGGAAATTACCTGATGGGAGGACAAGCGTTGATTTGGAGGAGAGGTTTGGAATCGTTTTGAAGAAAAGTGAGCCACTTCTCGCCATTCCAACTGCAAGATTGTCCAATTAAGGCCATTATGATCCAAGTGAAAGAATATTTTAACAATGTTAGGGCATATGTAATGCACTTCGGAATTTCTCTAATAAAAGTTTGTTTCTACTCTCATAACTAGAGAGAGAGAGAGAGAGAGAGAGAGAGCAATATCCAAAGCAGAATCCAATCCGGGTTTTAACAAATTTTTCCAAACCTGTCTCTAGCTCGTATAAGCTTCTCTGAAACCTCACCCTACTGGCTAGGATGAACGGATATCCCAAACAAGCTATTACCATCCCTATTTCTGACAGAGCTATTCATAGCCCCATGCTCTAAATCTATGATCTATAAGCCCCATATAAAGTAACCTAAATCAATGAACTTTCCTTTCCCTACTTATTTCAATTAAGATGTTACAGTATGTTTATCACTATAAGACTTTTTATTGGCATGTAAAAGTAATAAGAAAGGAATCATTCAATTAGTAAATAGAAGATTTTTTTTTTATAACAAAAATCCAACTTTAAATTATGATTATTTTTGTGCGAAAAACATGTTTAAAATGGATAATCACAAAAGTTTTTAGTTGTTATTGCTTCATAGTTTTTAAAGTTATGTCAGTATTTGTAAATAATTTACAATAAATTATATAACTGGGTTAAGACAAGGACATATTTGAATTCATCCTTTTGAGTTTTAAAAAAATTTCCCAAAACCATTCCTAATTACTTTAAGCTTCTCTCAAACCCCGCCTATTAGAGACAAGACAAATACCAAAAAAATATAGCCATTGCCATCTCCATTTTTGACAAAATGATTCATAGCCCCTTGCTCTAAACCTATGATCTATAAGCCCCATCTCGTTTACACTAAAAAAAAAATAAACTTTCCCAAGATCTCTTGTTTGCATTTTTAATTAGCCAATGAAGAATGAGCTAGCATAAAGTGTAATTTTATGCAACATCACCATTGTACTCTCTCTTGTTACCAATTTTGACTAGGGAAACTTATCAAATAGGATAGGTTGGAGGTGTTAAAGAACCGTAAAGGATCACTTAATATAATAAGTATCCTAAATGGTAAGGGAAAAAGTGGAAAAAAAATCCCCCAAAGACCATGGAAGAAAATATTTGTCAAAAATACCAAAAATGATCTTCAATTACATAAAGTAAATAAATAAATAATCATTATAATAATAATATATTGGTGAGATGGAAAGATGACAAAACATAGGACTGCAACTTGAGTAGGTTGATGGTTAACCCAACCCTAATCTGAATTAAGAAATGATAAACCGAAGTCCAACCCAACACAACCTCATTTCTCTAAACTTAAGTTGGGTTCAGGTTAGACTTAAGTTGATGAGATTACATAATTCAAAATCCATCTATAATATTCTTAATTTTTTAAAAGAAAATCTATAAATTTATAATAAAATTTAGATAGTAAATAAGATAAAAATTTAATATAATAACAAGTATTAAAATATAAAAGCAAATAAATATTATTATATAGGATAATATATATTATAAATATTGTAAAAACATTGAATCAAATTTGGGTTAGACTTAAGTTATCCAAACCCCGACTTGAGACCAACCCAAAATGAGTTCAAGTTGAAAAAACCTAACTCAAGCCCAACCCAAGTATTAAAAATGATTTTTCAAGTTTGCCTAAATGTTAAATTGAGTTTGGCTTGGGTCAAACCAACGTGTCTAAGTTGTACCCTTATTAAATCGTGATTGAAGTTCTTCCTCAAAGCAAGCTTGCATTAAAACAATTCCATACTCTTTCAATCTTATGCTATTTTTTTATTGAAATATTGGATTAATTATTATTATCTTATTTGAAACTAAAGGTAAGCTAAGAACCTTCCTCACACACCCATGGTAATACCCACACTAATTTCTTATTGGATTTTTATTATTATTATTATTTGAGTATGAGAAACAAAGATGCTTCCTTCCTTAAACTTGCTTTATTATTATTCTTTTATAGTATGAGGGAGCTTCAATGTTTTTGTTGGATTTCAATTTTTTTTTTTGTTGAAACTCGAACATAAGTGAAGAACCTTCCTCACGTATCCATAGTGACACTCACACTGATTTCTTATTGGAATTTTTATTTTTATTTTTTTTTATTTTATGGGTATGAGAAACAAAGACGCTTCCATCCACACACACACACAGACAAAGCATGATTGAAGCCCTCTCCTTTAAAGCTACGTGTGTTTGAATAAACCCAACAAAGTTCAAATAGGCCCATGTTATTTATATTTTCTATATTTTTTTTTTTGATGTGGTATTTAAAATTTTAAACACAGATATTTTGTAGTTGTAAGAAACATGGTTTTGTTGTGTTTAAAATAATGCTCGCAAAGATTTCAAGTTCAGTTTCAATTTTAGAGACTAGAAATCCCCTTTTATTAGGTTTTCTATAACAATCTAAATTTTTGAAAAAAAAAATAAATTGAGGAAAATGTATTTTAAATAATCTAGTTTTTTATAATAAAATAAAATTTGGATAATTTTGAAATTTATATTTGATTTTTTTCATTTTTATTACATGTTTATATTTGTTTGACTTTGATTTTTTTTTATATTACCACTACAAGGAAAAAGATATATGGTGTCATTTATAACGAGTCACCATAAACATAGGGTGTCACTACAACATAACGTCACCTTCTCCACTGACACCATAGAGGGTATCAATTGGTGACGTATTTGGAAGTGACACCAAAGTAGATAAATGGTGACTCATTCGGAAGTGACACCATATATTTCTAGTGATGATAGGGTGTCGCATTAAATGCATCATTTTTGAGTTATGATGTCATATTAAATGCATCACCTTTGAGTAATGGTGTCACATCATTGTAAATTATTGTGGAAGATATGATTGCTTTTAGTTATAGATTTTTGTAATACTTATGAATTAATAAGTAAGATTAACCTGTTTATATTTTGTCCATAAATATAACAATCATATTATATTTAACTCATTTTTCTGTAATGCTTCTGGAATAACTCATAATACATTGATCATCTAATAATATTTGTATATCAAATGTTCACAAAAAGATAGTACATCCAACATATCAAACCCATCAAAACTAAAAAAAGAAGAGTGAATACATACCAAAACATGATTTATAAATGTTAAAGATCCCAAGATTCATGTATACCTCCATTTCATAAGCATAAAACCGGCTAACTATAAAATGACATAAAAGTCCCATCTAAAAATCTAAATTTCTCAGTACTAATTAAAGTAACATTTATGTCCTACAACGTATGACATAAGAGTTGCATTTAAAAACCCAAAATCTTGTTGCCTTCTTTCTTTTTATTCTCCATTCCACCATCCCAAAAGTGTATACCTACATTACATAGTTTAATGAGTTTTATAGATTTGTATTGAAGAAAATAAACATGGATCGATGTTATCATAAATGAACAAATCTAAGAACTATTTTTTTTTTTCAAATAGAAACATTATTCAAAGAGTACCTATGGAAAAATTCATGTAGTAGCTAAAGGACTCACCATGCATGGTGATCATGATGCATCAACATGATTCATGATTAGTTGTAGCACAAAAGTAGCCCATTCTCCTCTAATTTCATCGAATTCTACTTGAGAATATGTTTTTTTATCACCAAACTGAAATCAAATAAGAAAATAACATTAAAATGCATAACATTTGGAAGCCTAAAACTATGTACAATTCATTAAATTTGTAATACCTTTGAAGCAATAATTGTAGGATAAAAAATTATCTCTTTTATGAATCTCATAACAAAGTAGCCACATTCGAACCCTCCTTCTTGTCTTGGACACTAATCGATCAATGATAAAATAACATTAGTACTCATATATATAAATGGTGCAAATGCATAAGCTAATGTGTAAAGAAAATTTTTTGGATGTCACCTGCACTAGTTGCCAAGATGGCTCCCTCTTAGATGTTTTCTTTGCAGATATTCGAAGAGCCCTATGTAAATAAGTTCAATGGGTACATTTTTAAAATAGGTAAATGTTATATGTTTTAACATATATATAAATAATAAAAAAAATGTGTTTGAGATGAATGTATTTTAAAAAAATAATAATAATACTATGAAAAATAATAGGAAGAACTTACATGTTTACGATATCCTTTAAGTCCTCACATGGTTTGTGATGCATAGGGTCAAGATAGTGGACTATCATTTTCCTTGGCTCAATCACTACCAAGACCCAATGAAAGCTAAAACATTAAAAACAAAAGTAGCATATAATTAGAAATATAAATCAATCATAAAACCTCAAATTAAAGTATAATATTTGTCACTTACTCGGGGTTGTAGGGTATGAAAACATATTTAGCATCTTGGCACTCCATTAAGCATTTTGACAACAATTGTGCTCTTTTCTCTGTTTGAGGAGTACTAAGGCCTGCTCGTGATATTGTAAAAGGATTAACAAATATAAATTGTGATTCCTTTTTGGCAATATGTAGTTGATCATGCATGTGCCTATTATTGTATCAAAACACCAAAAGAAAATTATCATTAGTCATATCCAATCTCGTTCAACATGGGCAACTCATTAAAAAAAATAAAAACAAATGAAAATAAACGGTGCACACCATAAATAGAAGGAGATGCAGTTTGATGACACCTCCAAAGATGAAATAATGTATTCACAATCCTCTCTAGATATATATGTTTGAAATTCGACACCAAATAGTGAAATGGGGAGCTGTATTGGGTATGTCTTGTCATTACCAAGGCAACCATCCACAAATTTCTGAAAATTTTTAATGACCGAATGATTTTGAGGCTTAGATTTTTGAATAGTTGGTGTCTTCACTATCTTCTTCTTTCCTTTATCCAACACCTATGAAAAAGGAAGGAATGTTAGATATATATACTCCTAAACAATAAAATACCAAGTTACAATCAAATTTACTATAGGCATAAAATGACATACCTGGGGATGTTCATTTTCAAGTATGACAAGGCTTGTTGGCCAGTCAAGCTCAAAGCCAATAGCATCCCCAACATTGATAATCTCATATGGATTTGGAAATGGGAGTCTAGCATCTGGCTTGTGTGCAACATTTATTATAACCAACCTATTCGATCCTTTTTCTTCTATTAGTGTACCAGTTGCAACAACATTTCCTTTTCTTTCCACTACTAATTTGCATTTAATTACCTTCAATACAACAAATAATATCATTTACATAGGCTTTATATCACTTATATTAATCTTGTATTATTAGTAAGTAAATGCATACCTTGTGTTTCAGTGGTGGTTCTGGTGGTTGGGGCTCTTCTATCATTTTAAACATTGGTTTTTCTGCTACAACTGGTTGTAAAACAAGTTGTTGTCTCGTGTTATTACTACCCATATCAAAATGGGGTGTGGGGGGAGACATAACTTGTCTTGTTGCAGCATCTTCCATCTCCTTTCGTACCATTTCCCATATTTCTTCTTTGATTTTTTTCATGTCATCAGATGGTTGATGGAAGTATGAGTTAGGCCTAACCAAACGGTCTTGACCTACCACACGTCCTGGATGATCAGGCTTACCCAATGCCTGACCTAATATGTCATTTGGACCAGGTGGAGGTAGTCCAGTCTCCTTAGCATTTTCTAGTAATTCATCCTACAACAAAACATATATTAGTAATAATTTGATGAAGATGATTTACATATCAATCAAAGACAACCAATTCAAGGTAGCTAGAAAATGAATTGTTTTAATACAAAGGATAATAGACAAATTGGTCTATAACATAAATATGTTTTGTTCTAAAAGGCATAAATGTGCTAACTTACTATCATGTTAATCACTGGCTCTGTAATCTTATTAAACTTTCCTTTCTTCTCACGTGCTTTCTTCCATAAAACACTTCTATCAACCATACCAATACTCCCTTCTGCTTGTAGCTATAAAAATTTTAATAATAAAACTCATTAGTTCAATATGATCAAGTTAATAAATGACATTTAAAAATTGGAATAATTTTCCTATAAACAAAATATATACTCCATTTTTTTACAAAAATTTTTACTTACTATATCCTGCTCAAAACGTGCATATCCTTTTCTTCCAAGATAATGATTGTAAATGTGTTTATCTCTTCTCACTTTCTGAACCTTGCGATATTCCTAAAAAATATAGACACAAAATTAGTACATGATGAAACTATGTAAATGTAAAAATTGAAGATGTATTAAAAATAATGCTTAACATTAAAGTGTTCAGAAAGTCTATCTTTAACAAACTGTCTCCAATGATCCTCTTGTATGAATGGGTAGATAGGAGGTGGCTTTTTCAGCTTTTCTGGGTCATTCTTGAAAGGTAATATATATTTCTTTGTCAACTTGTACTTAAAGGTTCGAAACCTAATGCCCATTAGTAGGAAACAATTCCTCTTGGAATTTTGATTCACATTAAAGCTTGTCTACAAAATAGCAACCCATGATAGCTCATGTTAATGAATGTATACAATAATTATATATGAAAGCCATAGATAGACTTACCGTGATCAAATCCCATAACTTCTCCTTAGTCTCTTTAGGGACTTTCCTCCAACTCTCAACAATTATTGGCACATGGGTTCTAGTTATTGTACCAAGATAACTACTTAGTTCAACTGAATTTTCCCCAATGTGACTACCAAGGCTATTGTATTCAATCTTGAGCTTTATCCCTTTACTTCGATTTTTTGCAATCTCTGGTTTCAATGTACTACCTCTATGCTTTACTTTTGACATTTCCTCTTCTTCTGGATCCATATTTGTGTGGAAGATATCAAGTAAATGTGCAAACTAGTACTTCACCAACAAACCTGTAAAATGACTTAAAAGCAAGATTTGTATATCCTTGCATATATTTCCTATAATTAAATTGGTCATTCACAAATATAGTTTTTGAAATTTTATTTCAAAGTTTGTCTTGTTTTTTGATTTCTTATCAATAATGAAGAATTTATTTGTGAGGATAATAATAAAATAAATTAGGGCATATATAGTTTCAATTATTATCTATAGTTTTAATGAAAAAGAAATTTAGGAATGAGAGTTTCAAGTTATGTGAGCATAAAATCAAAACATGATAATAAAAAATAATATAAATCTAGTTCCATGGACAACAAAAAAGATAGTTAAATGAAGATTGAAGTGGTACCTTTGAATAACATATGTTTATGATGCATGAAAGAAATTTAGGATGATCAATATATATATATATATATATATCATGAGCAATATATAGAAGCTAAGCTAATGTGCAACTCATGAAAACTAATAAGTGAAATGCCTTATTATATCTCATGTCAAGGGTACAATATATTATTTAATTATTTTCAATCCATATGCCCTCACAGTCTTCTCTCATGTATATTGCATCTGATTCATCCATAACATCAAATGATTCAACTTCTGGCATTGAACTTATAAAGGGGTGATGTTCCATGCAATTATCGGTGAAGTCATCCTGTCCTTCCATGTTGTTGAAATCTTTTGGAGGAATTGAGAGAACTATTGACCATTTGGGATCAAGTTGGTCTTCAACATAGAAGACTTGCTTGGCTTGTGATGCTAAAATAAATGGATCCGATTTGTGACCAATTTTGGAGAAGTCAACTAATGTGAACCCGAGTTCATCCACTTTTATACCATTCTTGTTGTCAACCCAATCACACTTGAAAATTGGAATTCTGAACATGTTGTAATCAAGATCCCATATCTCATTAATGACCCCATAAAAACAAAGTTCACCAAAAACTGGGTTCTTATCCTTAGAACTGGCAATTTGCATAGTCCCTGCTAAAATGCTAACACCACTATTTTGGGTGACGCATGTCATATCACGTTCCTTAGTATGGTAACGACACCCATTAATGATGTATCCAGGATATTTAACCACCTGGTGAGTAGGGCCATGTGCTAACCACCTAAGCGTGTTGGAAATATCTTGCCCGTTATGGATAGCCTCTTCAACCTGTGTGTAATCAAAACATAATTGGAAACTTGTGATGTTTTCAACATATTAAAATAATTTCTGAAAACTAAGAGATTACCTTTCCTTTAAGCCAATACGTAAAACAACGCATATGTTCTTCTTGCAACCAAATTTGTCTCTTAGATTGTCGAGGGTATTGAGACTTCAACCAATTCATATGTTCCCTATAACGTTATAGACAAGGAATGCAAACTTAGGATTTCATCATTATGTTATGAAATTATAAAAAAATAAAGGTATATTTTTCTTACTCAATGTATGGTTGGACAATAGTTGTATTCTCTAACACATAATGATGTTCTTGTAACCACGATTTATGATCAATGTTTGTAGAACAACCACTAGTTATAGGTCTACCAAATTTGTTGTCATAATTGTTACTTTTTGGAATTCCAATTGCATGAGTCCCTGATAAATATTCAGTACAAAATTCGACAGCTTCCTCTGCTAAATAGCACTCAGCAATGCATCCTTCAGGCCGATTATGATTGCGAACATATCCTTCAAGAACTTTCATATACCTCTCAAATGGGTACATCCACCTAAAGTAAACTGGACCACATAGTCGCACCTCCCTTATCAAATGCACTGTTAGATGAAGCATAATATCAAAAAATGAAGGTGGAAAATACTTTTCAAGTAAGCACAACGTGACCACTAACTCATTATGTACTTCATTCAATTTTGGCACATCAACCACTTTTGTACATAATTTATTGAAGAAGATACCCAATCTTGATATAGTATATCTCACATGCTTTGGCAAAACAGAATGTAATGCAACTGGCAACAGTTGTTGCATAAGTGCATGGTAGTCATGAGATTTTAGACCAAACAACTTCAATTCCTCTAAGGAGACAAGATTTCTAAAATTTGAGCAATACCCCTCAGGGACCTTCAAATTAGACAACGTTTGGCAAACTAATTTTTTCTCATTTCTAGATAGTGAAAAACATGCAGGGGGAAGGTAGGTCTTTTTCAAGTCAACTCTTGGGAAAAGTTCAGACCTTAAACCCATTTCAACTAGGTCAAGTCGAGCATTAAGTCCATCATTTGTTTTCCCTGGGATGTTAAACAAAGTACTAATAATACTCTCACAGAACTTCTTTTCGATGTGCATAACATCCAAGTTGTAACGGACATGAAGATATTTCCAATATTCTAACTCAAAAAGTATGGACTTTTTTTCCAACAATTTGTGTTCACATCAGATTCAAGAGATTTTATCTTCATTTTTCCCCAAGAAATAGGAATGAGATCAAAATTTTCAAGTATTTCTTCCCCACTCAAAATTTTAGGAGGAATCCTAAAATCTTGTTCACCATTGAATGCCTTCTTTTGTCTCCGATAGGGATGGTTACGTGGAAGAAATCGTCGATGACCCATATATGAGTTTTTCCTACCATGCTTTAATCTTTTGGAATATGTTCCTTGTCCACATATTGGACATGCATAATATCCTTTCACAATGCAACCAGCTAAGTTTCCATATGCAGGAAAATCATTGATTGTCCATAAAAGGATGGCCTTTAAAGTAAAAACCTCACGCAAGTGTGCATCATAAGTCTCAACTCCTTTTTCCCACAAAGTTTTAAGGTCATCCACCAATGGACTCAAGTAAACATCTATATTTTTACCAGGTTGTCGTGGTCCTGAGATCAATAATGATAACATCATAAACTTCCTTTTCATGCACAACCAAGGAGGAAGGTTGTATATGACCAATATAACAGGCCAACAACTATGTCTACTGCTCATAGACTTATGAGGATTTATACCATCTGTTGAGAGTGCTAGTCTAAGGTTTCACAGTTCAGAAGCAAAATCAGGCCACATGTGGTCAACTAGTTTCCACGCTGAGGAGTCTGATGGGTGGCGTAGTTTACCATCACATTCTTTATCCTTGGCATGCCACATAAGATGTTTAGCAGTTTATGAGGATTGGAACATCCTTTTGAATCTAGGGATTGGTGGGAAATACCACAAAACCTTTGCAGGAACCCCCTTCTTAATCTTCCCCCCTTCACTGTTTATCTTCCACCTTGACTTTCCACAAGTTGGGCATGCAATAGCATCCTTATACTGGTTTCTATACAAAATACAATCATTAGGACATGCATGAATTTTTTGATATTCCATACCAAGAGCATTGAAAGTCTTTTTGGCTTCATACATGGACAGCGACATCTCATTATTCAATGGCAACATATCTCCAAGCAATTGAAGCAATTCTGAGAATCCTTTGTCAGACCAACCATAACGTGCTTTTAAGTTGTAAAGTTTTACCAATGCTGACAACTTTGTGTATTTCATGCATCCAGGATATAAAGGTTTTTCTGCATCTTCAAGTAACCTTCCAAACACTTGGGGATCATTCATACAATTAACTTGTGCAGCATTAACCATATCTATTGTATCAGCAACATCATTATACTTGCATTTGTCATAACGTTGTTGTGAGACATTTGAAAATCCTCCACTGGGACCCTTTTCTCCATGCCAATACCATACTCGATAACTGAGATCTATTCCATTAAAGAACAAATGCTCTCTAATGACTTGAGGAGTTTGACATAACAGATTTCCACAACGTAAGCATGGGCATTTTATAGAGGTATGGTTGGTTGAATGTGCTAATGCGAAATTGATAAATTTTTCAACTCCTTCATCATACTCAACTAACCTCTATCTTTTGACATCCAATCTCGATTTTCCATTTCAATTAAAATAATGGAATATATATCCTATACAAGAGAACTGCAAAACTTGTTAATATTAAGAACAAAAAATTTTAAGTAAGTACATCTTTTTTCAACATAATATTGGATATATTTAAATAACTAAATGTATAAACTTAAATAGGCAAGAACAAAACTTAATGTGCATTAGTAAACAAAATAGTTGTCAAAAGTTTGTGAGATAATATACATCAGTATTATGCAATAAAACTTTGGAACAAAATAAAACACATAAGTATACAAAACATTTGTGAAAAGTTTGTCAAATAACATATGTTTAATTAAACAAGCTTCAAAAGCATAATATATAGAAAAAAAGTTTAAAATATATAAAGATTTAATTACCTTTACGAGGTAATTTTATCTTCCTTACAATTGATACTATATAAGAGTATGCAATAAATAAACATACACTTACAGTTTCAATAACTTCTTTGATAATGACTTGTTTACTCTTTGAACCTGTTACAAGAATAATATATTATCAATATAAAATGTTACAGATTTAAATTATTCATTTTTTTTATACTAGAAATGACACATATCCATAATCAACTATCAAGTCATATTTTCAATAATACATTGTAACTTTTCAACTAAATATTCATCTCCATTAAATTAAACTAATAATAAAAAAAATGCAATATTTCAAGTATGAACATGTGTATTTATATATATTACATGCTTCAAGTCATTCATATGACTTACAAATATATATTGCATGTGTATCTATAAGCATATTCTTCTGTCACCCATGTTAATCAATGTATTCCTTAATCCACTATATACATCAGAACCCCAAGAATCATATATATACCTCTTTTTTATTTAAACAATTCTTGATAAATAGAAGCACTTAAATTATGTAAAAGTAGTTTAAATATGCTCCCCAGTAGTTTAAATATATATTACATGTGTATCTATAAGCATGGGTTTGGAATCCTTTTTCATCATGATAGTGGAGGAAGTGGGAAGAATTTATGGTTGACTGTGTGCTTTGTGAGGGAATCTTGGAATCCGAAGCTTGCTCTTCCTTAATAAGGCTTTGCTAGGGAATTGATCTGGAGGGTCTAGAGGTGGAGATTTTTCCCCTTTTTTGGGTGGGTGAAGGTTGGGGTGGATTGATGGGAAATGATATTTCAAAAGCAATCAGAAAGAGAGAGAATGCATTTTATTGTCTTACTTGTACCACAAACGACAAAAGAGGGGCTTAGAAGCAAGTTTGGTTTGATGTTAGGCATGGGAGGTGTCATTCAAAGGATCATTTTTAGGTCTTCTTTAGCATGGCAGTAGCCAGAGAAGTGGGGTTTTTTTGTGGTTCAGATGGAGGAAGAGGTCATTGAAACCTAAGGTTTCTTGCAAGGTTCTTTGCTAGGAGCCTAAGCTGGTTATAGATTTCGTATCAAGCATTTTAGCAAAAGATGTTGGGGTGGATAAGGAGGACAAGTAGGTCTGGAAGGCTTTAAAAAAGGCGTCCTCATCATTGGTTCTGAAAGTGCCACTCACAATCTGAGGGCCCTCAATCCCAATAGTGAATCGGTTGTGCCTTGGGCATATGATCAGTTTGATACCTGGTTGAAAGAAACTCTCCTTGATGGAAGGTAATCATTCAATTACTATATATATACGCTATTCTTTGCCATAAAATCAAGCAACATAAAATGGAGTTGCTCCTGTGCATTAAAGCAGCGACAGTCATTTGTTTTGTTTCATTTTCTGACATTTATATTTATATGTTCGTGTTTAAGATATGAAGACATAAATCACTATGAAAAGAAGACACCGCA
Source organism: Vitis vinifera (assembly GCF_030704535.1). Taxonomy (NCBI): domain Eukaryota; kingdom Viridiplantae; phylum Streptophyta; class Magnoliopsida; order Vitales; family Vitaceae; genus Vitis; species Vitis vinifera. The sequence continues at coordinate 18,405,264 of NC_081820.1, read as the reverse complement.
TGCCAGAGAGGCCCACCCATGGCAGGAACACTTCTATCCATTGCATGTAGCCATGGGTGCTGCTGGCGAAAATGCAAAGGCCAAACTCATCCACTATAGTTGGAGCCTCGGTACTCTCTCTTATGCCTCTTACCAGTTCACAACAACAGCCACCTAAAATTTCCATCATCAAATCTTGTTGTTCTTCGGTCATTCCTTTGTGAATAAGTACCGACTCTGTTACTTACATATTAATTCATCCCTGTTTGTATGATTAATATATAGCAACCATTATAAGATTGAAACATGTTATTGGAATTGTCATTGTTATAAGTTGGTATTTACGTTTGATGTTCATTCAACCTCATTGAGAAAAATCAGTTTTCTTAGCATTTTGTTTTTGCTTTCATCAACACTTAACCAAACATGACCTAGGTAAATGTACGAGTGGCCCCAAGAATTGACCTAGTTGGCTTCTTGTTTCATGGAGAGGACCTCATGGAATGTGGGAGGGAGGGGGGCGGGATTGGGTGGGTGTGTGGGAAGCCATGTGGGAGAAGAGCCTTACCATGGACCGGTTGATGAGAATGAGGATAATCCTTGTGAATTGGTCTTGCATGTACAAACAACAGATAGAATCAACAAAGGCTCAATTTGAAGTACTGCAGTCAATGGGATTCCATATCAAAGAATAGCCATTAAAGGAAAAGGGAAGTCACCAACTCAACGTATTAATGAGGATAGCTTGTTGTGGTTTTCATCAATATTTTGGACTCTAAGCATCAGACTGTTGAGTCTTTGATCAGGGGAGAGAGCTTATACCATAATTCTAAATATGCAGCCCCTAGGATGAAGGTGTTTGCCATTTTCTCAGGCACATGTGAAGCAAGCACCACCTTATTTTCCACTTAGATCATGCCATATGAGTGACCAAGAATCTAATCTAAAGCAGCAAGATTTCATGAAAATGTCAGTCATTATTTCATGTCTGAACAAAGTCTAAAATGGGTAACAAGAGGCTGAAATTAATTTGCTCAGATGAGGCTGAAATGGGCATTAAGTGACCAAGAACTTAATTTAAAATAGCAAATTTCATTAAAAGGAATTGGCATACAAGAGGTTGAAATGAATTTTCTCAATGAGGACGATCCCTTAATGCCCCATGCACATGTACCAATGTGAAAATCTCACTCGAAACAACTTTACAGAACTTCCCACTCTTTTCTGGGTAAATGGGAATTTATTCTCTCACCCGGACAAGTAATAGAGACACAAACATTCAACAACGCCCATTATTCTATATTAACAAACACACACAATTTAAGGATATTTCTCTTTTGATAAAAGCCATTTTCCTATTGTAAATATAGTAATTTTAAAAGAGATGTGTTTAGCATTCCTAGATTTTATGTAGCATGATTACCAACAAGAAAAGGAAAAGGTTGAATTATGGAATATTTGTTCTCAAAATAAAAATAACTTAGATCTATAAAATCTGAAAGCATCCAACATGGCATACCATAAACCTAATCAACTATAAATAATAAAAATAAAAATAAAAATATGCAAGTTTCTATATTTGTGGCTTTTCTATGTTTTTGTATGGTGTCAGAATTTTCCAATTTATAAAACTTGTAAAAGACAAAACACAAAAATGTTACATAATATATACGTTGAACTGATTTAATAGAAAATCATCACTATCCTGAGATGTGAGTCTTACTGATTTGGACACAAGTTTAAACAATGTTTTAAAAATTATTTACATAATGTTTTACTTTTATTTTACATGATACCATATATTTTAAAAAAATGTAAAACTCAAATACATTCACGCTGCTACGAAACCAATTACTGTACCTAATATTCCAAGCTCTTGAAAAACATCCCCAGCCCACAACCAAATCCATTCATAAATCTTAAAAGACTGACTATATGATTACTACCAAAAAGTGCTATTTTGTAGACCTAATTATAATGGTTTTAAGCACCTTTGAGTAGTAATCATATTCATTTAACCCAATTAATTCATTAAGGTCCTTAGTAATTGGTTTTAACCATTTTGTGGCAAGTTTACATGTTTATATCAGCTTATGAATCAATTCAAGCATGCCAAATGATGGAGGAGCTACTTGGACAAGTTAAAGCAAGCTTTTAGCTACACCAAAGCAAGCCAACAAAAGGAGAAAAGCAAAGAGAAGCAAAGAGAAGCAAAAAGAAGCAAAGAGGAAAACAGAGGACAGCAGCTGCAGTCTTCTTTGGCACTTTTGGAGCACTTCCCGAAGTCCATTTTCTACATACTATATACCATTTTAAAGCTTTTGAAGTCAAGAATCCAATGCTTCAAACTGTACATGATTTGGAGCTGAAACGAGGAAGATATGGCCTTCGGAAGAAAACTCCTCCAGGTGTGCGAGAATTTCGCACACCCCCCTTTAGCTGTGCGAATGGTGTGCGAATGGTGTGCGAAAATTTCGCACACCCCTTGCGTGGTGCGAGTTTTCCCCTGTTTCTGCCGACTCCACACGAGATCTTTTCTTTTGGATATTTTTGTATAAATTTCCATTCTTCTCCTTATAATCCACCAATCATAAGATTTCTTAGCTAGGAAGGTTGGAAAAACTTCTCTATATATATTCCCTTGCATCCGTTGTAACATATTGACATATTGATATATATAATATAGGTTACGTTTTACACTTTGAAAATATACAGAGCCTTGCTCTGTTTTTCTCTCTTCTCATGTTCTTCCTCATTTCTATTTTCTTGGTAGCCAAACAGCCTCTAAGGGCTTTTCCTCAGAGGATGATTGGCTAAAACTTTTAGTTTCTCAAAGTATGGATGTTATGTGATGACTTGGATGCAATCCCATGGAAATTTCTCACACCCGGAAGTTAAGGTAGTCGTTTTTCATTAAAGGTTTATTAATGCAAAGTTTGGTTTTTATTTCCTTTGGACAACTTCCAACGGCCAATACTTGATAAGCTTTTGGATTTCTATCCATTAGTTATCTCCTACGAGCTATTGGAAGGTGAGGTTTTCAATTCCAAGTTTTGTATTAATCCGTTAGAACCAATTTCAATGGCCATTGAAAGGTGAGTTTATCACCTGGAATGACTTTGAGTTGCCAATATTTGGTAAGCTTTTGGCTTTAGACCATTAGTTATCTCTTACGAGCCATTCAAAGGAAGTCTAAGGTGAATAACCATTGATAAAATTCACTACCATCTGTTTTGCCATTTTAAAGGATTAAAACGTGATTTGCTAAATCCATACCGGTTCGGGAAGCAAGCATCACCATAGTTGCAACCCCAACGCGAGGAGCCTATCCTGAGATTTCCAATTTGCATAAGAGCCAGAGCATAGCTATCCTATCTTTGAGAAACTTGTTTTTACACCCTTTCATTTTAGTCTTTAATGTTAGCTTAGATTAGTTTAAATCTTTCTAAAACATTTACATCTTCTTTTAAAGCTAACATCCATAAGAAAATCACCTATTTTCCTAACTTGAATATCACTTGTGTTTGCGAAAACCCTTCCCAGTGAACGATCCTAGAACCACTATGCTATAGTAGCTTGGCTACTTTAGTAATAGTATTCAAGGTATAAATTTTGTTGATACGCCTTTAAAGCTAAGCTACCATGAGTCGAATCACTATATATGCACTTCTATTAAAAAGCCAATTTTTCCCCTCTACACGTGTTGGATACGAAGCATATGAGTCAGTTAACTTTCACTCAAGGCACAAGAACAATAATGAATTCCATTACTCTGATGGATGACCTTTGACCCATTCCTTAGGGTCTGATTGGAACCCACCCAATAAAACAATTGATTCTGGTACTAAAGGTTTCCGTCACTAACAGTAACAAATTTCCTCAAAATCCTCATGCAGATTAATCCAAAGAATGGATTTGAAGATTCCGTGTCTCATTCTCACTTAGATACAAACAGAAAAATCATTCCTTTTTTTTTTCTCTATCTCGTTTTTTAGAAGGGATGAAGATTATGTGGTAGTATATCTCAAATAAAATCTGTACCTATCGTTCTCACACAAATACATATTAAAAATCATTCATTTTTTCTTGTTTTCCACTTGTTTTTATGGAGTTGATCGTGTGTTTGGTTCAGATTAAAAAATCAATTAATCTACAAGTTTTTTCTTTTATGCTAGAACTTTAAACCTAAGTTTTTCTTCCCTACAACTCAAAAAAACACAGTTCATAAAAACCATAATACAAAAATGTTGAAACAATCAATATAATGACATTAATAAAAGAAAAAAGATGATAGATCTAAGAGATTTTGGCTTACCTAGGAGTCCACAAAGAGAAGAATGTCGGTTGTGAGCGTGTTGACTATGGGTGAGAGAAAAGGTAGAAGAAGATTATGATTTTAATTATATATAGGGTTTGTATACTGAGATTTTTTGGATTGTGGGTGTCATGTGGAAACAATGGGCTTTTTATATATTGACCTTCATTATTAATTCTAAAAGTGGGCTCAAGTAGGCTCATTAAGTTATAATACTTAAAAAAATTATTTTATATGATGTCACTTCCCGAAAAATGACACTATTAATATAAAATTAACATCATCTAACTACCTCAATGGAAGATTTTTAATATGATGTGTCACCTTTATTAATTATAAACCCTATGGTGTCATTATTTTAAAAGTGACACCATAAATAGTGACACCATAAATTATTTTTGTAATAGTGTATCTTTTAATACATTGAGTGGACGATGTTAATATAATGATTGAAGTCAAAATATATGTTCTAATCAGATGTATATATATGATGTAATTTATGCAATATAAAAGGCTCAACTAATCCAAATTAATTTGTTTTATTGTTAAGGTCCTAATTAAGGATCTAACATATATTTTGAGCTTAAGTTCAAGTTTAAGGGAGGAAAAAGATGCAAGTTATGAGAGTCCATTTCAATTAAAGAAGAAAAAGAGGTCAATTATGTCCAAGAGAGACTCGAGACTTGAGAAATATGATGAAAACCAATCAAAAAAGACAAGTCATAAGCATGAAACATGAGTGATGGATTCTATGAACATGTTTGGAGAAGATGAAATCATGTGGAAACAAGTCTAAACAAAAATCAAGAAAGGTTGCAAGTAGGAAGGGCAATTTCGTGGGTTTGTCGGGTCACCCGCCCTGATCTGCCCTAGTTAGGACAAGTATCAGAGCACAGTAATTGGGGATGAGATGGGTTTGGGCTTAATTTTTAAAACCCAAATCGGGTTCGAGGTGGGTTTGGGTTCTGTAATAATCCGCTCCGCCCCGGATATATATCTTACAAAATACCAAAAACCTCCACTTCCTCTCTCTTACTTACGATTACTCCCCTTCAACACAAAAATCTCCCCTTCTTTCTATTCTTAGTATGGTTACTCCTCTTCAACACAAAAATCTCCCATTCTCACTATTCTCAGATGCCTAACTTTCGGATTGATTTTTCCAACTCAAAATATTTCTATCTTAGATTTTGAGTCATTAGGGGAGAGATGAGATAACTCACAGCTTGTGGAAAAGACAACCCCTCTAGCTGCATTTTCTGCCTTCTTGAAACACGAAGAAAACGAAGTCAAAGCTCACCAAGAGTACCAAAATCCGAGGTCTAAAGGCTTTGGTTTTGTTTGGATTTCTTGTTTTCAAGTAAAAAAAACCCTAAATTTCTAGGTTTTATATGCTCGAATTTCCTCTTTCTTGTTCTTGCCTGAAATCTCCATGTAATTGGTTATTGTCAAAGCCAAACCAATTTGATTTAGTGGCTTCACATAGAATGATTTTATGATTTTTATCTCTTTTTATCAACTCATTAATTGTAAAAAAAAAAAAAAATTCTTTGTTTTAACCCTAGTTTGAAATCCATAATCATTTTTCTGATAATTTTTATTTTTGTATTTATTTTCAAATTTTCCATTTCACATTGATTTCGTTTATGTGCCATTTAGAATTTAACAACTCCATAATCCGTAATCATTTTTTTTTTCATTTTTTCTCTATGTTCTATTTGATTGCTAAGAAAGTGTGGGAAAAGACATACACGGGTCGAGACGGGCCGGGGATGGGATTTTAATGGTTATTTGAAAATGGGAATGGGACCACGAACCTTGCCCCACCCAGGGTTTGGGACGGGGATGGAAAATAATTATATATTTTGGGATGGGAATGGGATAGGGGGAGCCCATCCCAAACCCGCCCCATTGTCATCCCTAGTTGCAAGATAGTTAAAGATTGAACGAAACCAACACTGAATTTGAATTGAACTTTGGAGTTCTTACCAAGATGATTTTGGGAAAAAAAATAAAAGTATTTCAAAGCTTGAGAATTTAGGAATCCAAATTAAATTTCCAACAATTCACAAATCGGATTCAAATAAAGAAGTTACAACCAACTGAATCAAGTTGTATAGTAGCAGGATGTCAAGTTATAATACATGTCGAAATTTTTTATCACAAGGAATCCAACAACTATCCAAGTCAAAATGAATTCAACCATATGTCAAAATGAATTTGACCACATGTAGAATTTCAAAATTCCAACTTGATACACTAGTTATGAGTTTTGCAACTTCCCATGTCAAAATCCATGTCGAGAATTTCTACAAATAACTTGTTTAATCTAAAATCAGCTACAATCCTTCTAATTTTGTAAGTTCCGACACTTCTCCAACCCAAAATGGGCCCCAAGCATTTGGAAATTACAATTTTATTACTTTTAAATTATTTTAGGGAGTTTTTGGAAATAAGTGGCTAATAGGTGTCACATATTGGATTTTTTCCCAAATTATAAAAACTCAACTTCTAGATCTTTCTAGGAGTTCTTGATTTTTTTTCTTAGAGAGAAGAAGACAGTGAATGATTTTTGTTTTTCTTCTCTATTTTTCGTTTTCTTTAATTTTCAAGAATGGTTCTGTATTCTTTTTTAATGGATTGTGTATGTGACAACACATCCATGAAAGGCTAAAAAGTCATCTTAGGGTGTAAAACATGAAAACCTAATGTTAGAGCCAAAAGGAAACAATGGGTGCATGTGAAACTTAATAATGGGTTAAATGAAGATTAAGGCATTAACGTCAATATTAAAATACCCTCTAGTGTTAGTTTCGATTGAGAGATGGTACAATTGCCTATTCTTTGATACTAGGAATTGCTAGCAATTTTTAATTCCTAGTTATCTAAGGTTTTGTCATTAATATCCTAAGGCAAATATACAAAAGGTGGTAATAGCTTAAATCCAAGACTTGAACCCAAATCTCATATTTATTCATCTAATAGGTAATTCAAAATGGAATAAAATATTAAAAGATAGGATATGCAACCCTACGTTACAAAATTCAAGTTGATCTTGTTTGACCATACATTTTGAATGTCACAATATTAACAAAAATTGATACCATTTTTTTTTTTACCTAAAGCCCTAAATTTGAAGTTGGATTGTGGAACCCCCCAATCTTGAGTTATTTGAATAAGAAATCAATTAATTCTCACATTTTAACTAGGCTTATTTAGCAAAACCAAATTGAGTTGAATCAATTTTATACATTCTTAATTTAGAATATCAGATAACAAGTAATATTTTGGACCTAGTTTGACAAATCCCATATATCAATCCTTGGGGAGGATACCCAAAGTACTACAAAAGTCGTGGTGACTTTTTCTCTGGTTTTCTTGACTAAAGTTGCCATATAATTTAGGCTTAGTATTTTAAACAATGGAAAATAGTGGTCATACACTTATATGATATGCTAGATGTCAATGATATATAAAAAGATATTTCTAAGGCTATTAATTTTGCTTTAAATTATAAAAACAACACAAATGTGTTATATTTACAATGTAAATATTCTTACATTATAATACATTACAACAAGATCTAATATAAAAAATCTGACTTGTTATATAAGACTAACAATTTTATGTGATTGTACAATATACCTTAGCATCCCTTCTACCATAAATCAACCTTAAAAACCAAACAAAATATTAATTTCAATTCACAAGGCTTGTAGCTTTTTTTTTTTTTTTTATAAAAATCATTAAGCAACTTCAAAAGCATTGAATGAATGATGCAAACACACTAGCATGATGCATTAGTACCAAATGTCAATAGGGTGTTAATAGACATCTCTAAAACTGTTACTTTTGTCAAAAAAATAAGTTTAATACAAATGCTCTACACTTTTAATATAAATACAATAACATTATGATGTTACTTAATTTAGAAAGTTTTTAACTTTTTTATGAATTGATAGTTGTGGATTATTGAGCTATACTCATTAGTATGCCTTATGCATAGTAAATACACTTTTTAACAATAGGAAATATTTTCAATTAATTTTTTTTATTATTGTCATGCATTTGTATAGTAATAGAGGTCATGGTAGACAATTAAATATTTTATCTTGATGAGCTATTTTGTGGTGTTTTTTTTCATGCATCCTTCTTAGATTTGGTGAATTCATATTGGGCATTCAATAATATAGCTATCATGGCATCTTCATGTGCATCATTTAGGAATACTAGAAGTAATGGAAGAAGAGGTGAATATCTAATATATAATAATTGTATGTGCAAAAAATGAATGAAGAGGTCGGTCCTATTTTAACAAAATTAAGTTAATGTAATACACTAAATATGTAGTTGGAGATCTATGTACTAAAGTTTTGTATTTACCTTTTGTGTGTTGTATATCGGTAATGGTAATATGTTGTAAGGTTTTTAGCCTATAAAATTATAGTTACAATATAAATCTACTAACATTACAATGTAAAAATATAGCAAGTACAATGCATTACAAATGACCAAATTTCAAGTTATTCAATATTTGCTTTCAAACAAACACTTGGTTATAGTTGCATTTCCTTGCAAAAGTCATTAAATAGACAATACAAGAAATAGTGGTCAATGAATTGACATCAATATAGAGCAACCTTAATCATCTTAAGTAACCAAAATTTCCAACAATATCCAAACAATGAGGTATGCATAAGTTATTGTGGACCCGCATTTTTCACGTACGTCCCCACTCGATTGGCAAGACTCGCTTTTTATTCGTGAAAAATTAATTTTTAGAAAAGTTGAAGTCGCCACTTATTTTATTTTTATTTTAAAGGGAAAATAAAACAAGAAAGAAAAACCCTAAAATGTGACTCCATAATTTTTGGAAAAAGCATGTCTTTGAAAAACCCGAGTCTAAGTCCGGGGATCAGGTTACCTATTGGGAAGATACCTTTAAAATGTAGCACCCCTCTAAGCCCTATAAAGGTCTCTATTGACAAAGTTGAGGGAAGTGTGGCAATTAATCAGTTAATTATAGATACCTAAATAGGCTAGGTGATTTTAGAGAGTGGCATATCAAACACAATCAAATTGCAATAAAGGAGAGTTAGGGTGCGTACTTGAACCGTTTTTCAAGCGCTATCATAAAACATAAAAGTTAGTGTAGAAATGTAGCACACAACATTTGTTTTATTCAAGCAAATCAGGACATCCAAGAATCACGTCAAATATGGATATGGTCATCAATGGCATACAAGTCCATAGAGTTCTTAAAAAATAGATGAGAAGAGAGCGTACCTGGATAGCAAGCTAGTACTCCTCTATGGGAATCAAGAGCATCTCAACAATAAAATACGAAACAAATTCATGTATATCATCAAGAAGAATAAAAAATCAACATATCAAGCAAACAATATTGAAGAAGGTATCATGAATGTTGGGCCCCCACCAAAGCCCTAATTAATTTCGCATGAGTTGATTCCATAAATTCCATGACTTGGAATTATGGAGTTTGTTCATGCTTGAGAAAATTGAGAAAAATCAAGAAAATCGGTTGAAAATCAAATAAAATAGTGAAAATGCATGCCGAAAGGAAAATGGCAGTAAGAGTATGTTAGAATATGGATTTTATACTTAGAAAGGATCTAAGATGAATTTTTCAAAGCCAGGAATGTTTAGTTGAACAATGGTTCAAAAATTCAATTTAAAACAATAAGTTCCCAATCAAAGAAGCAAACAGAGGAGAAGGTGTGTATAGCAAGGTTGCCATGAAGTGAAGCCGGGAAATTCTGGATAGAAGGTGTCAGCCCTTTAGCCACTTGATTCAGACCTGGAGAAATAGGCCTCATGGGTAGGCCTTGCACCCATGAGAGCCTAGGCGGAAAGCAAGGAAAGCCTAGAGGTTTGGTGGTTCAAACCCTAGGAGCTAAGTGTGGGCATCGCAGACAAGTCAAGCGCTCACTCCAGATAGGTGTTACCAAAGGATCCAGACATGTCTGCCCGGGGAAGTTGAATCGTCCTCCTTCCCATCCGGCGACAGGCGCCAGATGTGAGATATCCGGGTGGATGGAATTTCAACGGACAGGATTCTAGATATGAGATATCCGGGTGGATGGAATGTCAGCGGACAGTATTCCGGATGTGAGGCATCCGGGTGGATGGAATGTCGGTGGACAGGCTTCCGGATGTGAGATATCCGGGTGGATGGAATGTCGACAGACAGGATTCCGGATGTGAGATATCTGGGTGGATGGAATGTCGGCGGACAGGATTCCGGATGTGAGATATCCGGGTGGATGGAATGTCGGCGGACAGGATTCCGGATGTGAGATATCCAAGTAGATGGAATGTCAACGGACAGGATTCCGGATGTGATATATCCAGGTGGATGGAATGTCGGCGGACAGGATTTCGGATGTGAGATATCCGGGTGGATGGAATGTCGGCGGACAGGATTCCGGATGTGAGATATCTGGGTGGATGTGGGATGTCGGTCGGGTGGAATTGAGGCTGTGAGATATTCGGAGGAAGTGGGATGTCGGCCGGGTGGAATGAGCGATTCCACAAACTAAGAACCCTCAAGAACTACGGTAACCTCTGCATCTGTTTAACCCCAAGAAAACCCGTTTTACACAACCTTTATCAAGTTCCCACCTTTCTTGGAATGCTCATGGTCTCCATATTCGAGAATACCAAGGTAAAGAAAGGGAAGAAACGTAGATACAGAAGCACACAAGAAGACCAAGAAAGAAAAGATAAGAAAACAGGGGAAAAGAAGGCAGTCGGTGGGTATTTTGAAGCCAGATTCGGACATAAATGGGGGCAAGACCCATTCAAAGGTAAACCTAGATTCAGATTGCTTTCAGATGGAACCAAAGACATTAAAAGGAATATTAAAATAACATAAAACATGCAAGCAAACTAGTCTCAACTAATCAAATTGTGGCCCTTGCGTCCACACCAAACGACAAAACTGAATCTTCAGAAAACTAAGAAGTCAGGAAAGATTAAAACTAAATGGTGATGTAGCAATAATCTGGAAAACATACCTGCACGTTCTCCTCTCTAATTGCTTGGTTTCTGGCTGTTGCAACTTTTCTCCACTGAGAAATCTGCTCCCAAACCTTTTTTTGTCCTCCAATCTTCTCTCTTCCTATACGTGTTCGAAGTCTCTCTCTTCTATGCCTCTCCTCCAGATGATCCTCTCATGCGTGCCCCCCTCCAGACGATCCTCTCATACGTGCTTTTGTTCTTTTCCTTTTCTTCTTATATTCGTATCAGCCTCTCAAACTCAATCTGCTCAAAAGAATCCACTTTCCTTTCTTCTATTTCCCTTCCTTCTTCAAAAATCAGAATGCTCCTCTCCTCTCATGCAGGATCTTCTCTTTCCATATGTATGCAGCCACATTAATTCCTTTTTCCTCACAAAATATTTCTCTTACCTTTTTGAGTGCACATACCTTAGTGAGAGTTGAATGGCAGCCCCTATTCTCTTATCAGACAATAAAAAAACGAAAATAGAGAGAATAAAAAAACAAAAAGAGTTAGCAATCTTGCAACCTATCAAAGATTAAAATAAAATAAAAATAAATAAAGTAAAACAAAATAATTGAATAAAATAGTCAATCCTATGTGGGCCATGCAAGTCATACAAAAGTGAGTCTAAAAGTGCCTACTGGGCCAAGTGTGTCTAAATGGGCCTAGAGCAGTGCCTAATGGGCCAAGTGTACCTAAAAGCTATCCTAAAAAATGAACGGAAAAGCCTAAGTCTAAATTAGGACTGCCAATGATGTGTGATTTGATGAAACTAGCAACCCTAGCAGATGTCAACCTCGCATATGATGCGGCTTCCACCCACTTGGTAAAATAATCTATGGCGACTAGGATGAACTCATGACCACTGGAAGATTTTGGTGAAACCTTCCCAATAATATCAATACCCCATACTGAAAATGGTCATGGCGAGGTCAAAGCGTGTAACTCTGATCACCATGAATCTGACACTCTGGGCATTTCTGAACAAACTGACAACAATCTGTCTCCATAGTCAACCAGAAGTAACCCATCCTCATAATTTTACGAGCTAGCATGTGTCCTCCCATATGCGGACCACAAACTCCTGCATGAACCTCTCTCATCACTCGATCTGCAGAGGCTCGATCTAAACATAATAGAAGCATACCATCAGCTGATCGCCTATATAAGGTATCTCCACAAATCACAAATCTAGTGGCCAAATTCCTCAGTGCTCTCCGATTATTGGCAATGGCTACCTCAGGGGTATGTGCTAGATCTAAGAAACTGATAAATGTCATGATACCAAGGTAGATCATCTTGGACCTCTGTCTCTCCAATCAGACAACAATAGGCGGGTGCAGACCTCATCTCAATCAGTAATGGACGTGTAACTACATCAATCAGAATGTCCACGGAGGAAGCTAGAGTAGCTAAGGCGTCAGTAAATCGGTTTTGCGCTCTAGGCAGATGAACATATTTCAAGTCATCAAATCTCGTAACCAACAACTCTAAATAAGCATGATATGGCCTAAGCTTCACGTCCCTAGTCTTCCAGTCTCCCTGAATCTGTCTGAGTACCAAATTGGAGTCATCAAATACCTCCATCTGTCTAATGCCAAGCTCCAATGCAGTCTCTAAACCTAGGATGCAAGCCTCATACTCAACTATGTTATTCGTGATAGGATGTCGATCATGGAATGCTAAACGAACAGATCTCGGAATATGATCGCCTTGAGGGGACACCAACAGAACACCTATCCCATACCCTAACTGATTGGCTGCACCATCAAAGTACAAGCACCATCCTGATAAGCTAGTCATAGCAACAAACTCCTCATCTGGAAAGTCATCATCAACTGGTCTATCCTCAGATGTCGGTAGTGAAGCTAAGTGATCGGCGACCATACTTCCCTTAATAGACTTCTGAGAAACGTACTGAATATCGAACTCTGTCAAAAGTACGAGCCATCTCATCAACTACCAGTCAACGCAGGTCTATCAAACAAGTATCTCAACGGGTCTAGGCAGGATATCAAATGCACTGAATACTCTATCATGTAATGCCTCAATCTCCTGGTAGCCCAAACTAATGCTAGGCAAATGCGCTCAATCATAACATATCTCATCTCATACTCCAACATCCTCTTACTTAGGTAGTAAATAGCTTGCTCCTTTCCTAAGTCATCCATCTGAGCTAACATACATCCCAAGGCCATGTCTGAAACTGACAAATATAGAAGAAGTGGACGTCCTGGCGTAGGAGGCACTAAAACAGGAGGAGAAAGCAAATACTCCTTGATCTTCTCAAATCCAAGCTGACAATCATCATTCCAAATTGTTGGCTGGTTCTTCCTTAAAAGACGAAAGATAGGCTCACATATGTCTGTCAATTTGGCTATGAATCGATTGATGTACTGTAATCTGCCTAGAAAACTCCTAATCTCTTTCTCAGTCTTCGGTGCAGGCATGTCAAGTATGGCTTTGATTTTATTTGGGTCGACCTCTATGCCTGGCTCATTGACCATATGCCCCAATAATTTCCCAAAAGTCACTCCAAAGGTGCACTTCTTGGGATTCAGCCTCAGTCTAAACTTCCGGATCCTCTCAAAGAATCTCTCTAGAGCGTCTAGGTGATCTGCTCTACCTCGGGATTTCACAATCATATCATCTACATACACTTCAACATCCCTATGCATCATATCATGAAACAAAGTAGTAGCGGCTCTCTGATAAGTGGCTCCTACGTTCTTTAACCCAAATGGCATAACCCTGTAACAGTAGGTAAGCCACTCAGTAATAAAGGTTGTCTTCTCCATATCCTCTAGAGCCATCAAAATCTGATTATACCCTGAAAACCCATCCATGAAAGACAACATTGAATGGCATGCGGTGCCATCAACCAACAAATCAATGTGTGGAAGGGGAAAGTCATCTTTAGGGCTGGCTTTATTAAGATCTCTGAAGTCAACACAAACTCTAACTTTACCATCCTTTTTGGGAATAGGGACAACATTAGCCAATCACTCTAGATACTCAACCACTGATATGAGCCCAACATTGAGCTGTTTCTGAATCTCCTCTTTTACCTATAGACTCCAACGTGGATGCAACCGTCTCAATTTTTGCTTAACTGGTCTGGCATGTGGTAGGGTAGGTAAATGGTGTTGGACTATAGAGGGATCAGGACTTGACATGTCCTCATAAGACTATGCAAAGACATCCAAGTATGACCTGAGTAAATGAATAAGTCTATCTTTCTCATCTGTAGATAGGGGTGAACCAATCTTTAGCTCTCTAGGCTGATCCTCTATGCCAAAATCAACAGTCTCAACGCCCCCTATAGCAGGTGAAACTCTCTCATCTATGGGATCGGAGTCATGATCAAAAGAGTCCCTATTTGAACCGGGCTGTGCAATCTCATCATCTATATCAAATATCTGTGAGATGGGTGAGTGGGGTGCAGATATAGAGATACTATCACAAGAGACAGGCGAATACTAAAAAATGCTCAAATCCATAAATGAAGCAATAGAAACATCGTCAAAGCGAGAGACAAATCTCGATAAAACATCAAAAGAAAGAGGTGGGTCCACAAGGTCGGACGCTCCCTCAATTGGGCTAACAATGTCCTCAAACAAACTACTATCATCCTCTAGAAGCTCTAGAACAGGAAGAGTCTGAGTCCCCTCAAGAACCTCAATGGTAGACACCCCAAACATATCAAATGCTGAAACAGGCTGAAGCTGAACAATGCTGGTAATCTGGCTCACGGTCATCATGTCTATCTCATCTCGGTACTCATCATGGGAAACAACTCCATCAATCATCTCAGTAGGATCAACAATCACTCCATCATCAGTGATCTCCTCCGGAAAGCATAGAGACAACATGCTAGCTCGATCTGGAGACATAGGAGTAGCCATAGAAACCGAAGTGCCAGGAGCCCCATCACTCAACTATAGCTGGTGAAATAGATGCTGAAGCTTGGTTTCTCTATCTATATGAACCACACTATCAATCTCCTCTGGACGAGGTCGAATCTCTGATCCTCTAACGAAGTAGTCGGTCAAACTCATCCTATAGGGTCGAACAGGATAATCAAATGGTGTGTGGAATAAACGGGCTCTCACCCTCTCCTTGCGCAGCCGCGCCATGTAACGGTAATCGGCCTCAATGGGGATGAATCCAAGTCCAAATGTCGTATCATGGTTAATGGCAGCTATGAACTCGCTCGGTCCCTACTGACGTCGTCCTAACCCCATGCCAGGTAGAAAAAGTCATACCTCTCATCATATCAAGGACCATTGTGTTGCTATGCTGATCAAAAGACATAACTACAAAATCTCTACAAAAATCCTCAATCTCAAGAGTCTGTACCTCATCAAAAGTAAACCCAGTCAGAAGTAGGTTGTCCTCACTGTGACTGATCTGAAGTACTGGCTCAGAAGCGGCAAATATATCCCTGGTAAACCGCACTGTGATGACCTACCCATCATGAATAAACTTCACCTTCTGATGAAGGGAAGAAGAAATAGCTCCAGCTATATGAATCCATGGTCGGCCTAGTAGCAGGTTAAAGGATGTAGGAATCCTCAAAACCAGGAACAAAGTGGAGAATGTGGCTGGACCAATCCGCAAATCAATCATCAAGGTACCCATAACCTCCCTCTTGGTGCTATCATACGCCCTGACTGTCTGAGTAGAAGGACCAAAATCTGAAGGCGCTAAGCCAAGGGCTATAGCAGTGGCTAAAGGGCAAACATTCAGGGCTGAGCCGTTGTCCAATAGGACAGAAGGGACTCTACGGCCTGAACAACCAACTATGATGTATAGAGGGCGCATGTGGTCTAAACCATCAGGTGGCAAGTCATCATCTGAAAACACAATGCAAGTGGCCCTACCGGCCGTCATCATATGAATCAATCTCTCAGGAGTGGTGGTAGTCTCTACTATGATTTGACTCAAGGCTCGAATCAAAGCATCTCTATGAGTACTGGATGATGCTAATAAACTCCATATGAAAATGCGAGCCTGAGTGCTCTATAGCTGTCTCAAAACCTCATCATCCTCTCTCCTAACCTCCTCATGAGAGGTTATACCCTTAAATGGTCTGACTGCTAGTGGTGGTGGCTGAGCTATCCTCCCACTACGAGTCACAATCTGTACCTCTCTCCCCTCTAAATCATCATCCTCCTCTGGCCATAAAGTGAATGGAACAAAATCATCCTGACATCCGATAACTAAGGGTGTAGGATGAGTCAACTGGAATGGTGTCTCATATAGGATCAAACTGAATGGTGTAGGAGCCTGAGGGACCACTGAAACCCCATCAACCTCATAACTGTCATGCAAAACAATCGGCTCGGGTAATCCATCATCCCAACTCAACATGTGTATACTGTCATCCTCTATAAGGTCCATGTGATGAATATCTCCTGGAGATGGAGACACTGCGTGTGCAGAATGAGCAGGAAGAGGATTCGTAGTCACACTTGGCTGCCCCAAGTTGACCAAACCCTAGTCTATCAAGTCCTGAATAGCATGTCTCAAAGCAGTGCAATGGTCCGTGTCATGCCTTGGTCTCTGATGGTAGGAACAATGTAAGTCCATCCTGAAGCGAGGTGGTATGGGCTGGGGTAAAGGCCTGGATGCTAATGGAGTCAATAATCCACCCTCTACGAGCTTCTGAAAAGCTCGACTCAAAGGTATACCCAACTGGGCAAACTGACGTGGTGGTCTCTGCACATAAGTAGTGGTCTGTGGAGCTCGGGGTCGAGTATATGGGGCAGGAGGCCTCTCTGTGACATGTGCAGCAAAAACAGGTTGTGAGACTGGATGTAGATAGGTAGAAGTCATAGGTTTGGAAGGAGTAGGCGGCCCGTAATGCGCATGAGGTGAAGGTGGATAGTAGAACCCAGGAGTCTGCCTAACTGTCTGATAGTGTCTAGGAGGCCTTATCCCTGCTGAACTGATAGCACCAACATCTCCTGATCTCTGTCCTCCTGAAGGCTTCTTCCCCTTAGAATCAGTAGGGGAAGACTCAGACCATAATCCTCTAGCAATGCCCTCCTCTATACAATATAAAGCCTGTACCAAAGATCCAAAATGTGTATGAGGAAATCCCATCAAGTGTCTAGCGAATCTAGGTTGTAAACTCCTCATGATCATGCTAATCTGATCTCTCTCTGAAGGACGGTCTATAATCTGTGAAATCTTCTCCCTTTAGTGGGAGATAAATGAAGTAACTGACTCCTCTGGCCTTTGTCTCAAAGCCTCCAACTCTCTCCTTGAAACATCAATGACAGTGTTAAATGCAAACTATCTCAAAAACTTCTGGGCTAAGTCATCCCAAGTCCTACGGTGTGATACCTCTAATGAAGCGAACCAACGCTGTGCAGCACCACTCAATGACATAGGGAAAAACATAACCATCTGGGCCTCATCCAGTCCATGGGCCCTCATAACCGTACTATAGAGTCTCAAATGAATGCGAGGACAACCTATGCCAGTGTATCTCTCAATCTTAGGCATCCTGAACTTGGCCGGTAGATTGGCCACTGGTGCTCCATCAAAATCCTCCTATGTAATAGCTCCCTCTGAAGTCCTCATCTGCCTCAACTTTTGCTCAAGTCTATCCATACGAGCATGTGGGTCCTCTGAGATCGGAGTAGGCACTACGACAGGAAGTGGTGTGACATTAGTCTGACTATGCAAAGTGAAAGGTATAGTCTGTGGTACTGACTGACTGGGCAGAGGAGGTGATGGTACTATGGTATCAAACTGGGTATCCTCCTGAACTGAGACCTGTTGGGTCTGCTGTCCATCTATCCTCTGACCAAGGTTAGCTATAGCCTCCTGGATAGAAGCCATGGCTGCGGCAAACTGGTCAACGGTAACTATCTCTGAGTCCATATCCCTCTTATCTGACTGATCTGATACTCTGGTAAATCTGCCTCCAACTTTAATCCACGAAGGCGAATCCAGACTGGTCATGATAAACTCCCCTACAAATATGGAAATACTGGATAAGGTGCGGTACCAAGGCGACTCTGTATGAATTAGCTGATAAGTGTACAAGAAAATAGCCCAAATGTATTCAATCTGATACGCTCTTCTGATTACACCAAAAGGAGACTACAGAAGGGATAACCAATCCCAATCGTGACCAAGGCAGCTCTGAAGGTCCACAGATGCACCCACATGTAGGAATGAAATCTTAATTGGGTCTAGGTTAACTTACAAGGTTGAGGTGGCTCTATAGGATAAAATGGGTGGGTTAAAGGATCCCTAGCAGAAGCGATCGTACCCTCTGGTAGTACGCAACCCTCTGCACGCCTCTAAGGAGACGGGGTGCTTCCATGCAAGGTGGTCATTACCTCCACACATGCACTTTCTCGCGTTCCCAGGGGGTTTCTTAAAAGGAAAGGCTCTCCCATCTCTCAAAACTCAGGGATAATCTAAAGTGCACAATGTAGGATGTGGGTGCATCCGAAAAACCTAAGGTCTAAAGTGAGATAGTGAACAAAGACAAGCGATCATACGATCATGCAAGAAAAAGGGTTGTCATGCAACAAACAGTCATACCAAGAAAATAAGTATCATACAATCAAAGTTCTATTTAACATATGTGAGAGTGAATCATGCTGAAGTGAGCAAGCAATCAAGTGATCATTCAAGGCAATCAAACATGTTAAGATAACAAACTAAACAAACAAGCAAATCGAATCACCTTGCCTAGGAAAAGGGGGTACCCTCTAATCGACCAATTAAACGCCACATTTTCCTTAATTAGTGTTCAAGTTTGATCCTCAAAATCCCCAGTGAAGTCACCAATTTGTGGACCCGCATTTTTCACATGCGTCCCCACTCGATTGGCGAGACTCACTTTTTATTCGTGAAAAATTAATTTTTAGAAAAGTCGGAGTCGCCACTTATTTTATTTTTATTTTAAAGGGAAAATAAAACAAGAAAGAAAAACCCTAAAATATGACTCCATAATTTTTGGAAAAAGCATGTCTTTGAAAAACCCGAGTCTAAGTCCAAGGATCAGGTTACCTATTGGGAAGGTACCTTTAAAAGGTAGCACCCCTCTAAGCCCTATAAAGGTCTCTACTGATAAAGTTGAGGGAAGTGTGGCAATTAATTAGTTAATTATAGATACCTAAATATGCTAGGTGATTTTAGAGAGTGACATATCAAACACAATCAAATTGCAATAAAGGAGAGTTAGGGTGCGTACCTGAACCGTTTTTCAAGTGCTATCATAAAACATAAAAGTCAGTGTAGAAATGTAGCACACAACATTTGTTTTATTCAAGCAAATCAGGACATCCAAGAATCATGTCAAATATGGATATGGTCATCAATGGCATACAAGTCCATAGAGTTCTTAAAAAATAGATGAGAAGAGAGCGTACCTGGATAGCAAGCTAGTACTCCTCTATGGGAATCAAGAGCATCTCAACAGTAAAATACGAAACAAATTCATGTATATCATCAAGAAGAATAAAAAATTAACATATCAAGCAAACAATATTGAAGAATGTATCATGAATGTCGGGCCCCCACCAAAGCCCTAATTAATTTCGCATGAGTTGATTCCATAAATTCCATGACTTGGAATTATGGAGTTTGTTCATGCCTGAGAAAATTGAGAAAAATCAAGAAAATCGGTTGAAAATCAAATAAAATAGTGAAAATGCATGCCGGAAGGAAAATGGCAGTAAGAGTATGTTAGAATATTTTATACCTAGAAATGATCTAAGATGAATTTTTCAAAGCCAGGAATGTTTAGTTGAAAAATGGTTCAAAAATTCAATTTAAAACAATAAGTTCCCAATCAAAGAAGCAAACAGAGGAGAATGTATGTATAGTAAGGTTGCCATGAAGTGAAGCCGGGAAATTCTGAATAGAAGGTGTCAGCCCCTTAGCCACTTGATTCAGACCCGGAGAAATAGGCCTCATGGGTAGGCCTTGCACCCATGAGAGCCTAGGCGGAAAGCAAGGAAAGCCTAGAGGTTTGGTGGTTCAAACCCTAGGAGCTAAGTGTGGGGATCGCGGACAAGTCAAGCGCTCACTCCGGATAGGCGTTACCAAAGGATCCGGACATGTCTGCCCGGGGAAGTTGAATCGTCCTCCTCTCCCATCTGGCGACAGGCGCCGGATGTGAGATATCCGGGTGGATGGAATGTCGGCAGACAGGATTCCGGATGTGAGATATTCAGGTGGATGGAATGTCAGCGGACAGGATTTCGGATGTGAGGCATCCGGGTGGATGGAATGTCGGCGGACAGGCTTCCGGATGTGAGATATCCGGGTGGATGGAATTTCGGCGGACAGGATTCCGAATGTGATATATCCGGGTGGATAGAATGTCGGCGGACAGGATTCCGGATGTGAGATATCCAGGTGGATGGAATGTCAACGGACAGGATTCCGGATGTGATATATCCAGGTGGATGGAATGTCGGCGGACAGGATTCCGGATGTGAGATATCCGGGTGGATGGAATGTCAGCGGACAGGATTCAGGATGTGAGATATCCGGGTGGATGGAATGTCGGCGGACAGGATTTCGGATGTGAGATATCCGGGTGGATGTGGGATGTCGGTCGGGTGGAATTGCGACTGTGAGAGATCCGGAGGAAGTGGGATGTCGACCAGGTGGAATGAGCGATGCCACAAACTAAGAACCCTCAAGAACTACGGTAACCTCTGCATCTGTTTAACCCCAAGAAAACCCGTTTTACACAGCCTTTATCAAGTTCCCACCTTTCTCAGAATGCTCATAGTCTCCATATCCGAGAATACCAAGGTAAAGAAAGGGAAGAAATGTAGATACAGAAGCACACAAGAAGACCAAGAAAGAAAAGAAAAGAAAACAGGGGAAAATAAGACAGTAGGTGGGTATTTTGAAGCCAGATTCGGACATAAATGGGGGCAAGACCCATTCAAAGGTAAACCTATATTCAGATTGCTTTCAGATGGAACCAAAGACATTAAAAGGAATATTAAAATAGCATAAAACATGAAAGCAAACCAATCTCAACTAATCAAATTGTGGCCCTTGCGTCCACACCAAACGACAAGAATGAATCTTCAGAAAACTAAGAAGTCAGGAAAGATTAAAACTAAATGGTGATGTAGCAATAATCTGGAAAACATACCTGCACGTTCTCCTCTCTAATTGCTTGGTTTCTGGCTGCTGCAACTTTTCTCGACTAAGAAATCTGCTCCCAAACTTTTTTATGTCCTCCAATCTTCTCTCTCCCTATACGTGTTCCAAGTCTCTCTCTTCTATGCCTCTCCTCCAGACGATCCTCTCATGCGTGCCCCCCTTCAGACGATCATCTCATACGTGCTTTTGTTCTTTTCCTTTTCTCCTTATATTCGTATCAGCCTCTCAAACTCAATCTGCTCAAGAGAATCCACTTTCCTTTCTTCTATTTCCCTTCCTTCTTCAAAAATCAGAATGCTCCTCTCCTCTCATGCAGGATCTTCTCTTTCCATATGTATGCAGCCACATTAATTCCTTTTTCCTCACAAAATATTTCTCTTACCTTTTTTAGTGCACATACCTTAGTGAGAGTTGAATGGCAGCCCCTATTTTCTTATCAGACAATAAAAA
This sequence comes from Vitis vinifera, assembly GCF_030704535.1. Classification (NCBI taxonomy): domain Eukaryota; kingdom Viridiplantae; phylum Streptophyta; class Magnoliopsida; order Vitales; family Vitaceae; genus Vitis; species Vitis vinifera. Next base: position 18,383,339 of record NC_081820.1, on the reverse strand, counting down.
AACAAAAATAGAGAGAATAAAAAAACAAAAAGAGTTAGCAATCTTGCAACCTATCAAAGATTAAAATAAAATAAAAATAAATAAAGTAAAACAAAATAATTGAATAAAATAGTCAATCCTATGCGGGCCATGCAAGTCATACAAAAAGTGAGTCTAAAAGTGCCTACTGGGCCAAGTGTGTCTAAATGGGCCTAGAGCAGTGCCTAATGGGCCAAGTGTACCTAAAAACTATCCTAAAATTTGAACGGAAAGGCCTAAGTCTAAATTAGGGTTGCCAAGAGTCACAATAAGGGGTCAGATAATCCCTCAACCAAAATCTCCGAGGTGACTCAAAAAAAAGGTAAGTCGTATGAGTAGTAATGGGCCACCAAGGAGTTACTATGGAGCATTAAAAAATGAATTTACAGACATGTGCTAAAGAGACAAAATTGAGGGTCTACAGTTATCCTAAGTCATAATCAACTGGGAAAATATGTATAAAAAAATTTGTAGCAAGATAGTTAACACAAACTTCTAGCTTGCATTCAATAGTAACTATACAATTTTTTTAAAATAATATGACTAGCATCTATTAACTATCAAATTACATGAAGAAAAACATATTTCACAAATATTAAAACAACCTAATTCTTTTTTGCCTAAGTATTTGACTTTCTGGTATGATAATCAATTTATATTAACTTTTTTCTCTAAAGATACAACAAATTATTGGACTACCCAATGACTAAGAGAACAATAAGGCAAAATTTTACTAGCATATAAATGGAGTACAACGAATTCATTAACATGCAAATTATTCCAACATTATTCATCTTCAAACAATCCCAATGAACCCTCAATAAAGCACTATAGACTTTATGTGTTCTCTATACACATAAATGGTATCCCAAACTTCATTACTATTGAACATTATAAGTTGTGTTAGAAGCTTTACCCTATATTTTGTCCTTATCTTATCCTAGAAATTACAAGAAAACATTTCTTAATTGGTTATTATCAGTTGATACTTTCCCAAAAAATACTCAATTGTTTCTTAAAAAACCTATGTCTTGTGAATTCAAAGTCATACTTCATTTGTCTTCTAAGATTGGTTTATAACACAAAGCATGGTAGAGAGCATAGGACAATAACCCATAATTGTCAGTTTTGTAAAAAAGTTCAAAACTTTATAAATTAATTCATGTATTGTAATGTGAGTGTACTTATGTTGTAATTAGTGTAGTGTATTTTTATTGTATCAAACTTTTATAATTAAAATAATGGTGTTAGAGATGCCTTTTTACACCTATTGACACTCTAGTTATGTCCTCTAAACCATCCTCTATATTCCCACCTTCTACATCTTCCCCTATCCTTGTCTCATCTCTCTCTAAGTCCTCTTCACTTTCTTTATCCCTACCACTTCCACCCTTGACTGCTCGCACCCATCCTATAATAACTTATTCCTACAACAACATCTTCAAACCCAAATAGGTCAACCTTATCACTAAGCATCCTCTTCGTGATTCTATTGAGCCTAGTTGTGTATCTCAGGTTACTAAGGATCCTCTTTAACGTTGTGCAAGAGAAGATGAGCTTAATGCTCTTCTACACAATCAGACATGGGATCCTGTGCCTTCTCATCCTTATCAAAATGTTATGGGTTGCAAATGGGTATTTCACATTAAAGGAATTTTGATGGTAGTTGATTACTACTCAAAAAGTGCTATTTGATAGCTTGTAATTAACTCTTTTAAACACTTTTGAGTAGTAGTTATTTCCTTTTAACCCAATTAACATGTTAAGGACCCTTGCAATCAATTCTAATCAAATTGTGTTAAGTTTTGGTGTTTTGATAGCTTTTTGATCACCAAAGCAATCCGAAATTGAGGAGAGTTATTTGGAATCCATGGCAAAGCAATGGAAAGCTCAAATTCATGAAGAACAAGCTTTGGAGCTCCATAGCCCTTTGCCAAAGTCGTTCAAAGTATGCAAGGAAAGAACAAAGGAGAGAGGAAAAACAGAGTAAAGAAAACAGAGGACAGCAGCTGCAGTCTTCTTTTGCACTTTTGGAGCACTTCCCAAAGTCCATTTTCTACATTCTATATACCATTTCAAAGCTCATGAAGTCAACAATCCAATGCTTCAAACGGTGCGCGATTCGGAGTTGAAACAAAGGAGTTACAACTATTGCAAGCAGATCACTCCAAGCTGAAGGAAGAATTTTGCACAGCGCTACGAAATCACCCTTTTGTTGCGAGATGATTTCGCAGCCTTTTTGCACAGTGCTGTGGAATTCCCCCTGAAGTTTCCCATCACGTTGGAAGCCGAACACCACAAGCTGAAAGACCACTTCGCAGCGTTGCGAAGTCAGCCGTTTGCTGCGAAGTAATTTCGCAGCCCTTTGTGTGCGTCTACGAAATCTCGCAGACCTCGTTTTCACCTGCGAAATGGTCCTTAGTGCTTCCCTATATTTGTGCACCGACTCTTTTAGATCTTTTCTTCAGATATTTTTGTATAAATTTCCATTCTTCTCCTTGTAATCCACCAACCATAAGATTTCTTAGTTAGGAAGGTTGGAAAAACGTCTCTATATATATTCCCTTGCATCCACTGTAATAGAGATAGAAGTATGTAATCCATATATAGAAAGATATATAGATATATCATATATAGAATCAACGAACAGAGCACTTGCTCTATTTTTCATATATATTCTTGTTTTCTCGTTAGTTTTCTTGCTAGCCAAACATTCTCTAAGGATTTTTCCTCAGAGGATGAGAGGGTAGGCTCTTTGTCTCTTGGAGTGAGGAAAGCCGGGTAAGTTTCCACATGCATAATTTGGAAGTTTTGTTGTTTTAGTTTTTAATGAAGAGAAAGTGTGACCCGTTAATGGTTTTTATCTTTTTAGTTAACTTAAAACGCCTTTAAATCACCTGGGCCAACACTTGGTAAGGCAAGTGATCTCCGTCCATGGAGATTCACTAGTTTACCCCTTGCGAGCCTTTGGTAGGTGGTTTGAAGGTAGGATTTTCTAGAATAGCCAACACTTGGTAAGCTTTTGGACTCCAAGGAGACATCCATTAGTTATCTCTTGCGAGCTTTTGACGGGTAATCCAAGGTTAAAGATCACCTTGAATGGCAAGTGCTAGGTGAGAGGCATGAGCCATTGCAAGGTGCATCAGTGAGAGGGATTTAGTGTTTGAACCCATTAATGGGAAGCATCTGTACAACACCGGTTGGAGAAGGAATTATATGTTAATTCTCTAATGCGAGGAAAAAGAAACAAGTGACCGGAACTCTCCTTTTTGTATGAGGAACCTGAGCCTAGTGATCTGAAACTCCAAGAAACACTTTTCTTTATAAGTAAAATCAGTTACTATTTTTGGTTAGTTTAAAACCAAACCTTTTTCATTCAAACATCTTTATGTTTTCTTTTAAAGCTAACCTTGAAATGAAAAGGCATCAATTTAGCTTTGAATTAATATCATTTTCAAAGTGAAAACCCATCCCAGTGAACGATCCTAGAGCCACTATGCTATAGTAGCTTTGTCTTTGCTACCTTAGTATATGGTGTAATAGGTTATAAATTTTGTTGATTACTCCCTCAATCAAGGAGCAGCAGCTGGACATGAATCAGCTGAGACACCAATTAGGCATGAATCAAATGGCGTCGTTGCCGGGGATGGTGCCACTTTATAGTGATATCACCTTTCTAGAGTACTTGTGATCTTCATCACAAGTTTGGTGACTTTTCTTTTCCTTTTACTAACTCTTTTTATTTGTCTATTTTCCTTTGTTCATATTTTAGTATACCTTTTCTTTAGTTTTTAGTTTACCTTAATTTTTTTCTTTGAATTGTTTTTCTTTTGTTTTCTTTTGTGTTCTCTGTTTTTAATTCACAAATTGCTAGTCGTGCATGTCATATTGAATACGAGATAGCAGAGAAAGCCATGAACTTCATGAGTTATGTGGCTGAAGTCTCAAGAGGATGGGATGAACCAAATACTCGAGATATGGGAAGTCAGGAGTCCATAGCTTCAAACGGTGCTCGATTTGGATCTGAAACGGAAAAGTTATGGCTATTTGAAGGTGACTGTGCAAACCATGAGCGGAAATGTCGCACCTCCATTTCGCTACTCTTGGACACATTTTTGAAGCACTTCCTGAAGTTTAAATTATGCATACCATATCTCGTTTCAAAGCTTGGGAAGTCAGGAGTCCAGAGCTTCAAACGGTACACAATTTGGAGGTGAAATAAAGAAGTTATGGCCGTTTAAAGACAAGCGTGCAAAGCTGAGCGGGAATTTCGCAGCCGAGACACCATTAATGGGAAGCATCTGTACAACACCGGTTGGAGAAGGAACTATATGTTAATTCTCTAATGCGAGGAAAAAGAAACAAGTGACCGGAACTCTCCTTTTTGTATGAGGAACCTGAGCCTAGTGATCTGAAACTCCAAGAAACACTTTTCTTTATAAGTAAAATCAGTTACTATTTTTGGTTAGTTTAAAACCAAACCTTTTTCATTCAAACATCTTTATGTTTTCTTTTAAAGCTAACCTTGAAATGAAAAGGTATCAATTTAGCTTTGAATTAATATCATTTGCAAAGTGAAAACCCATCCCAGTGAACGATCCTAGAGCCATTATGCTATAGTAGCTTTGTCTTTGCTACCCTAGTATATGGTGTAATAGGTTATAAATTTTGTTGATTACTCCCTCAATCAAGGAGCAGCAGCTGGACATGAATCAGCTGAGACACCAATTGGGCATGAATCAGTAGTATAACTCATTATAAGGCTCGCTTGATTGCAAAGGGATTTCATCAATGACTAAGGCTTAACTACCATGAAACATTTGGCCCAGTGGTTAAACCTACCACCATTGGCACCATACAAAGTATTTCTTTGGCTCATGGTTGGCCTATTCATCAACTTGATCTTAATGATGCCTTTTTACATGGCACTTTAACTGAAGAAGTATTTATGTAGCAACCTCCTTACTTTATAGACACCACACATCCTTCTTCTATTTGCAAACTTCGTAAGAGGGTCTACAATCTTAAACAGGCCCCTCGTGTGTGGTACAATGAGGTTAAGGAGTTCATGCTCTCCTGTGGTTTTGGGAACTCTTGGGCTGATACTTTTTTCTTTTTTTGTAATGCTTTGGGTAACACAACATATTTTTTTTATCTATGTTAATGACTTACTATTACAAGAAATCATGATGACTTCATTCAGTCATTTTTACATTTTCTTTCTATGAAGTTCTCTATCAAAGACTTGGGTGCACTCCATTATTTCCTTGGCACTGAAGCTATCTCCACACCCGTTGGTTTTTTCCTGACATAGCACAAATATATTCTTGATTTGCTTACTTAAATCAATTTATGTGGAACCAAAGAAAATGGGTTTTGGGAAGAAATGGATTAGGTGGATTCAGTGGTGCATATCCATTGCAAGTTTCTCAATATTGGTCAATGGAACCCCTACGGGCTTCTTCCAAAGCTCCAGGGGTTTGAGATAGGGTGATCCCCTTTTCCCCTACCTCTTTGTCATAGCTATGGAGGTCTTTAGTGCTTTCATCAAAAGGGCCGTAGAGAGAGATTTTTTATCAGGTTGTAGGGTGAAGGGTCGGAGTGAAGAAAGGGTCCCAATTTCCCACTTGTTGTTTGTTGATGATACACTGGTGTTTTGTAAACCTTCACAAGATCAGTTGACTTACCTCAGTTGACTTCTTATGTGGTTTGAGGCTACTTCAGGATTGAGAATAAATTTGGAAAAAAGTGAACTAATTCCAGTACGAAGGGTAGAGAATAAGGATGATCTTGCTTGGGATTTTGGTTGTAATCTGGGTAGTCTTCCAACCACCTATTTGGGGATGCCCTTGGGTGCTCCTTTTAAGTCAATTACAGTTTGGGATGGTGTGGAAGAGTGCTTCCGAAGAAGGTTAACCATGTGGAAAAGACTATTTATCCAAGGGAGGAAGGGTGACTCTTATTCATAATACGTTATCAAATTTACCCATCTATTTAATGTCATTGTTGTGCTTACCAAGCTCAGTTAGATGAAGATTAGAGAAAATCCAAAGGGACTTCCTTTGGGGTAGGGGCAATCTAGAGCGAAAGCCTCATTTAGTAAGATGGGAGTTGGTGTGTTTAAGTAAGTCGAAAGGAGGATTGGGGGTCAAAAGCCTTTCCCTTCTCAACAAGACTCTTCTTGCTAAATGGAATTGGCATTTCACAAATGAGAGAGAGGCCTTGTGGAATCAAGTGATTAGAGGGAAGTATAAAGAAGATAGAGGGGGTTGGTGCTCGCGGGAAGTGAGAGAGGCTTATGGTATGGGTTTGTGGAAAGGAATAAGGATGGATTGGAAGTTGGTGAGTGATAGGTTGGCTTTCATAGTTAGCAATTGGAGAAGGGTGAGTTTTTGGAGGGATAGATGGTGTGGGGAGTATCCTCTGTGTATGTCCTTTCCCTCTCTTTTTGCTTTGACAATTGAGAAGGAAGCGTGGGTGGCAGATATATGGGATCCCTTGGCTGAGGGGGGTTGGGGGGGTTGGAACCCCTGTTTTTTAAGAGCATTCAATGATTGGGAGGTAGAGGAGGCGGAAAGATTTATGGAGAGGCTTCAGAGTAAAAAAGTTATTGAGGATGTGGAGGATATAGTGTCCTGGATTGAAACCAAGAGTGGTAAATTCTCGGTCAAGTCTCTCTATGTAGCCCTTGAAGCGGGTGGTTCATCTTTGTTTCCTTTAAGCTTTATTTGGAATGTGAACGTGCAGCCCAAGATTAGCTTCTTCGCATGGGAGGCTACATGGGGCAAAGCCTTAACCTTGGATATGGTCCAGAAAAGAGGATGGGCCTTGGCAAATAGATGCTTTATGTGTCTTGAGAAAGAGGAGAACATAAACCATCTTCTTTTTCATTGTTCAAGAACAAGGGCGTTATGGGATCTTCTTTTTGCTTTATTTGGGGTGTCTTGGGTTTTGTCTTCTTCAGTTAGAGAGACCCTTCTAAGTTGGAATGGTTTTTTCCTAGGCAAAAATCGTAAGAAGGCGTGGAGAGCTGCTCCTCTTCACATTTCCTGGACGGTTTGGAAGGAGAGGAATAGATTGGCTTTCAAGGATGAATCGTTGTCATTTCAGAAACTGAAACACTCTTTTATTCTTACTTTTTGGGCTGAGGCTAAGTTATTCATAGACGATTGCCCTCTAACTATAGCTAATTTTATTGATTGGTTAGGTTCTAAGTAGATTTGTGGTATTCGGTTCTCTTTGTTTTTTGGCCTTTTTTAAGGCGGGTGTATAGGTATTGTATACTTAGAGTCACTATTTTAGCGTCTCTTTTTTAATGAAATTTATTTACTTATCAAAAAAAAGAAAAACCACTAACTGGGAATGAAATGGATCTTTTTCCACTAATGCAACCTATTACAAAAGTTTTTTTAGTGCATTACAATATCTATCCTTAACTCGATCGATCAAATATCTCTTATACAATCAACAAGCTTGCACAATTCATGCATTAGCCCATGGGCCTACACTAGTCAATTATTAAGCATCTACTATGATATCCCAAAGGCACCATGTGTCATAACCTCTTTCTCAAATGGAATCAACCTCTTGTCCTCATTTCATTTTTTGATGTTGACTAGGCTAGCAATAAGGGTGATTTCTCTTCCACCACTACCTACATTGTTTACTTCGGTGGTAATGCAATTTCCTAGTGCTCTTATAAACAAAAATCTATAGCCCACTCCTCTACAACGGCTGAGTATTGTGCCCTTGTTTCCACCGTCGCTGAAGCTCTATGGGTTCGTTCTCTTCTAGTTGAAGTTGGTGTCTCACTACCTCACATATCTACCATCTACTATGACAATATTGGTGCCACCCATGTCGGTCAATCTGGTATTTCATTGTAGAATGAAACACATTGTCCGTGATCATGTTACTAAAAGGGGTTCTCTGTGTAGCATATATTTCCACCAAAGATCAGTTAGCAGATGCCCTCACTAAACCACTTCCCCACCAACAATTTTCTATTCTCTGATCCAAGATTGGTATTTCCAATAGAATTACCATCTTACGGGGGCATGATAGAACACATCCCACTAAATCTCTCATTACCATTTTCAATATGTAAAGACCAGTGCAATCCCATATATTGTGGCTGCATATCTCCATAATTCTATCCTATTAAGAACTTTAGTCAGCATTATCAAACCCATATGATAGGGCTATATATTTGTACCATTCCCTTACTATGTACAAATTAATAAATAGAATTCATTCAATCTGGTTGTTGCATCCATTACCCATCTAATTCATCCTATTTGGTAATTTTCCCTTTTTATTACCCAACGCAGTATGAACACAAGTGTACGTAATTTTAAGCAAGTCTTGATTAGGTGAACAATTTCATATACTATCATTTAGCCTGATTAGCTAGCATTGCTCAAGCAAAAATATATGCATGATCACTGCCATACACATTCTCAATTACCTTTATAATCACTAAAACAATATATTTCCTTATATTTTACAATTGCAACAAGGTGATTGACACATATTTCAGGCTTGCATGGTTCCACAGTAAACTGGGGATAGAATAAATGTGGCAAAACACACAGATAGATGTTAACTAAATCCCAATATTCTGGAGATCGAATAAACTAACATTTACAAAGAAAATGAAGAAGGAAAAAAGAGATTAAAAATAATTTCTTTATTAGGACATGGTCGTTGCTGCAACAGACAACTTCCACCACAGTGGAGTGGGCAATGGCAGAACTGCTTCAACACCCACAAACAATGCAAAAATTCCAAGAAGAATTGGAACAAGTAGTAGGAATTGAAAACATTGTAGAAGAGTCCCATCTCTTCCAACTCCCCTACTTGGATGCAGTCATAAAAGAAGCCCTCCGTTTGCATCCCCCGCTGCCCCTCCTAATCCCACACTCTCCTAGTACATCTTGCATCATTTCCGGGTACACTATCCCAAAGGGCTCGCGGATACTCGTCAATGCATGGGCGATGCAAAGGGACCCCGAGGCCTGGGGGCATCCACTGGAGTTTAAACCAGAGAGGTTCTTGGAAGATGCTGCAAGTGCTGACTACCAAGGCAACAATTTCAACTTTCTGCCATTTGGGTCAGGGAGGAGGATTTGTGCTGGCTTACCTCTAGCTGAGAGGATGCTGCCATATGCTGCCATATGGGAGGATAAGGGTTGATTTTGAGGAGACGTTTTGAAGAAAAATGAGCCACTTCTCGCCATACCAACTGCGAGATTGTCCAACTTAGGCCATTATGATCCAATTGAATGAATATTTTAACTACGTTTGGTCATATGTAATGTACTTCAGAATTTCCCTAATAAAAGTTTGTTTTTTCTCTGAGATCTATAACTTAGAAACCATCATGATGATTGATGTTACTTAGAAAGTTAGACTTCAGTTTTTTAAGATACAAACTTTTGAAAGAACCCTATGATATGAAATTACACCTTTTTGGCATTACTGGTTGAAATTACCTGCTTGCAAGTTCGAGTAAATGGATAGGAATATTTTAGAAAGAAATAATTAGAATAATTTTGGAAGTTGAATGGTTTTGATTTAATATCAATAATTGTAATAAATAATTAGAAGAATTTATATTATGATATTTTAGAATAATTTAATGACAAATATAAATCAAAGAGTGGAAATTGAATGATTTTATGGTATTAAATAAATGGTTAGGGGTATTTAGTAAAAAAATTATAAAACACCTTTTTCTTTTACATACTACTAGTTAAAAAAGATGTGCAATATATATAAGATAGGGCAATATAATTTTTTAAATATTTGATAAATTATAATATAGAAAAATGTTAAACAAAAGAGTTTATATTTAAGAAATTTAAATAAAATATAATAAATTCATATTTATGTATCCTTAATAATAAATAAATTAATAATAAATTCTTATTCAATGGTTAAAAAAATATAAGTTCCATTTCAAATTTATAACTCTATTTGTTCATATGATATTAATACTTAATCTTATTATATTTGTTTTTTTTATAATGAATAATTCTTTTTATTCTCTCATTTATTTATATAATATAATTAATACTTGTTATCTTATTATCTTATATTAATGAATCTTATTATTTTCAATTGATGACTAAATACTTGTTTGATATAAATGAAATTATACCCAATGTATATCATGACTATTGCCTCACAATTATTTTACAATACAATATAATGGCACTTGGATTTGTTGTGCCTATAAGATGGATATGATTTCAGAAGTTTATCTGCAGGGAAAAAAAGTGTGTGAAATCATAGGAACATTTTTTTATATATACAAATAGAAGAAAAACCAAGAGATGAATGAAGTACGAATTTGCATAGAACCCTCCATTTTTACTCTAAGCTTGTCCTTCAAAGAATGACAAATAAATGGGTTTGAGGGTTTTTCTTAATATATATAGAAGGCCAATTGGAAAAAGGGTTTCCAAAAGGCAACATATATAGAATAATGATAATAATGAGAGGAAATGAAAAGGTATGAATTGGGAAGGCATGGATTGAAAAGACAATATCGACATACGATAAGGTTTAACTATTTGTTTAATATAAAAGGAAATTAATGTTTTATAAGGACTTTTTGGGTAGAAAAGTTTTATTTATAAAGTCTTTTTGGATAGAAAAGTTTCAGCCGTTATGAGGAATAAATTGTTGTAAACTGAATCAATGGTAGAAACTCAAAAAGACCATATAGTAATTGAAGGGTTTTTGTTGGAGCATTAATTGAAAAGACATCACCAATTTATGGGCAAGGTGTCAATTGGAAAGTTTTTTGGGATTTATAGGATAATAAAAAAATTTGAAGGGATTTTTAGGTATTAAAAACCTTAAAGGAAAAAAATTTAAGAGATGACTTTCGTGTTCTTTTTTTTTTTTTTTAAGAGAGATTAGAAAGAAGAATCATATTTTTTTTGATTTTTTGCTTGGAGATAGAGATCAACACTTTTTTTATATTTTATAGTGGCAATTTCTAGACAATTTTAAAACTCTCAGAAATTGCTCCCCTTATTTTTTTATTTATTTGTTGGGTTGGGTCAGGTCATCCCGTTTAAACAGCCAAACCCAACTCCAACATCTCCCATTTGCACAAAATGGGCTAAAATAGCTTGATCAATAATATATAAGTCCATTCCTTTCACTTTTGAAGGTCATTCATACAAGCGAATAGGTCATACAACCATGAGAGCAGACCTACAATTTAGGAGTTATAAACTTATTCACCTATTAGGGATATATAGTAGTTCAACCCTAAAATTTATGAGTAAATAATAATAATAATAATCATAATCATGCCTCGTTGTATCCTAGACTTATTTAGTTACATTTTTAATATATAGACTTAATCCCTCGAAGTTGTATACTATCTAATATTATAAGTATATTCACAATTATATTAGTTATAAAAGTAATATAATTGATCAACCATGACCTCATCTTTGTCGATGTAGCTTAAAAAGTCTTCATTTTAAGCTTATGTCTTTTAGATTCAAATTAACTGCTTGCCCAATATCTCTCATAAAGACAAATTATTTGATTTCCATCAGAAACATACCAAAGTAGCAACATTAATTTTTCATCTTAAAATATAGTCAAAAGTACAAAGAGTACGATAATGGACTATTATAAAATAAGCTTTAAGGATCTCATATAGTGAGGATGTAGGGATTAATCATTCACTTTCCTTATTAGTCACATTCAAATACAAGTAGTATGAAATACATGCTATGGTAGTCTCTCTTTACTTTAAGAGTGTATGTCAAGCTTCCACCATACGAACCTTAATCAAAAGCTCTATATCATATCTTACTTGAGTTTTGCATCTATAGTTTTTCTAAAGCTTCTTATGTTAGAAGTCAAGTTTGATTAAAATAGGTAAATGTAATTGTGGGCGATTACATTCGGTTAAGATATCACTTATTATAAAACTCATCTTGATGCTTAATCAAAGCAACACATATTATTTTTGTATACTTTTTACTCATTTATCATTATTAGTATATTGTATCTCATCCAGCACATAAACACATTAGTTGTAGCAGTTGCTTGTGTGAGAGAGTCAATCTCTACCTCATAACATACATTTAAGAGTATATATATATATATAAGTACCAATTATATATTCAATGATATAAATAACAACTACTCAACTCATTTTATCATGTATAGAGTATCTTATATCTAGACAATAATGATTCATGATATATGATCAATATAAATTATAACTCACGTAGTCCTAATGACTTTATATGTACAAAAAACATGTTTCTTGGAATGGATTTTGTGAATAGATCAGCAACCATTCACATGTAGGTAAATATTTCAAGATCACTTTCTTTTGTGCTATAATATCTCTTATAAAATTATTCTTAGTATCTATATGTTTAGTTCTTCCATGATATTTCGAATCTTTTACATAAGCGATCGTAACTTAACTGTGACTATAGACTGTCATTGGCTTAAAAACATCCTTGACTACTCTTAAGCGCCATAAAAATCTTCTCAACCATACAACTTCCTATACCACAGTTGAACATGCAATAAATTCAGCTTCCATGGTTGACAAAGTTATATAAGTTTGTTTCTAGCTTCTCCATGAGATGACACCATTATTAAGTAAGAATGTATATCCGTATGTTGATTTACACTCATCTAGATTGTAGGGAATTAAACCGAATTATCAACCTGTGAGAAACAAAAAATAGAGAAAACACACGCCAAAGAAAAACAATCACATGCATAAGACAGTATTTACGTGATTCGGCAATTTGCCTACGTCCACGGAGTTGCAGGGATATCACTATTATCAGGGAAGAATACAGAGTACAACCACGGCGGCTATAATATTTTCTCTCTATATATAACACGACAACCACACCACACTAAAAAACCCTAATTACAAAAGGTGGTTCCACAATGGGCTAAACAGGCCCAACAAGCCTCAGTAAATCTCCCATTAAAAAGGTCATGCAATATTATTCGGGTTGGGTCGCCAAACCGGATCAAACAAAACTAGATTCCACAAAGCCCGACAAATCTCCCACTTGAAGACTAGTTCAATCACCAACATCAAACCGCTATCCTCCAAGAAACAATCCCTCATCCTTGCAACTCATCCTCCTGTCCTCAAGCTAGAAGACCAATTGAAGCTACGCACAGCTTCAACTTCTCAATAGTGACACCCTTAGTCAACATGTCTGCCAGGTTCTTAGATCCACAAATCTTCTGAAGTATTACCAATTTATCTTCAACAAGGTAACATATAAAGTGGTATTTTGTTTGTATATGCTTTGACTTTGAATGAAAAACTGAATTTTTGGCAAGAAAAATTGCACTCTAACTGTCACTGTGTAAAATGTCCATCTCCTGCTTCTTACCCAATTCATCTAAGAAACCATGTAGCCAAATCATCTCTTTTCCAGCTTTAGTTGCTACAACATACTCAGCTTCTATAGTAGACAAAGTAATAATCTTCTGTAGATTTGAAGCCCATGATATAGTTGTGCCACCTAGAGTAAAAACAAACCCAGTAGTACTCTTTCTACTATCAATATCACCAGCAAAATCAGCATCTACATAACCCTACAGTTTCAAACTTGCACCTGTGAAGCAAAGACATGTATCTAATGAACCTTTTAGATATCTTAGAATCCAATTGACTGCCTCACAATGCTGCTTTCCAGGCCTACTCATGAATCTGCTCACAACTCCCACTACATATGCAATGTCTGGCCTTGTACACACCATAGCATACATCAAGCTGCCAATAGCTGAGGCATAGGGCACCTTGCTCATATGGTCCCTTGCTTCTTTTGTCTTCGGTGACTGTTCTTTACTTAGTTTGAAATGACTCCCCAAGGGTGTGCTCACTGGTTTAGTTTCATTCATGTTGAACCTAATGAGAACTTTCTTCACATAATCTAACTGTGAAGGCTTCAATGTACCATTAGCCTTGTCTCTAATGATTCTCATACCAAGGATTTGCTTTGCAGCTCCCAAATCCTTCATTGCAAACTGTTTGGACAATTGCTTCTTCAGATTATAAATCTCCTCAATGCCAGACCCTGTAATAAGCATATCATCCACATACAATAGTAATATGGTGTAAGAATTGTCAAAAAAACTTAACATAGCAACAGTGATCAGCTTCACATCTCTTGAACCCAATTCTATGCATAAAACTATCAAACTTCTTGTACCACTGTCTAGGAGCTTGTTTAAGGTCATACAATATCTTTCTCAGTTTGCAGACTAGATTCTCTTGTCCCTGAACAATGAACCATTCTGGCTGAATCATGTAAAGGTCTTCCTCTAAGTCACCATGAAGGAATGCTGTCTTCACATCTAACTGCTCAAGATGTAAGTTATCTGCAGCCACCATTCCTAGTACAAGTCTGATTGTTGACATCTTCACAACTAGAGAAAATATGTCTGTGTAGTCAATGCCCTCCTTCTGTTGGAACCCTTTAACAACTAATCTGGTCTTGTAACATTTACTACCATCATGCTCATTCTTTATTTTGTATACCCACTTGTTGTGCAAAACCTTCTTTCCTATTGGGAATTCAGTCAATTCCCATGTCTGATTCCCCAACAAGGAATTCATCTCATCCTTTATGGCTAACTCCCACTTGCTTGAATTCTCATCTTGCAAGGCTTCATCATAACACTCTGGCTCACCACCATCAGTCAACAGGAGATAATTTAAAACATGTGAATAATGCTACAGAGGTCTAATGTTCTTGGAAGATCTGCGAACTTCAACTATAGGTGTACTCAGATCTACTTGTGAATTTACATTCTCCTTATCTTCTTCACCCTTTTTTTGGACAGTACTTTCAGTCAATTCATCTAAGTTGACAAACTCAGATTTCTTTTGATCTATCTCTATAACATCTGACACTATAATTGACCTGTCCTTGTACATAACCTGTTCATTAAATATCATATTTCTACTTATGATGATTTTCCTGTTTTGTTCATCCCAAAACCTATAGCCAAATTTCTCATCACCATAGCCAATGAAAAAATATATTTTTGACTTTGCATCAAGTTTACTACGAGCATCAGAATCAATATGAACATAAGAAACACAACAAAAAACTTTTAAATGTGAAAACTTCACCTCTTTACCGCTCCAAACCTCCTCAGGAAGTCTGAACTCCATGGGAACTGATGGTCCTCGGTTTATCAGGTAAGCTGTAGTGCTAACAGCATCAACCCAAAAAGTTTTTGGTAGTCTAGCATGCAACCTCATACTTCTAGCACGCTCATTGAGAGTTCTGTTCATGCGCTCAATCAAACCATTCTGCTGTGGTGTCCTAGGAATAGTCTTCTCCATCCTAAATCCCTATGCAGCACGATACTCACTGAACTCTCCATCTATGTACTCTTCTCCATTATTTGACCTCAAACGTTTTACTTTCAAACCTGTTTTTGTCTCAACCATGACCTTCCACTTCTTAAAAGTTTCAAATACATTAGATTTATTTTTCAGGAAATGAACTCATACATTTCTGCTTGAATCATCAATAAAAGTGATGTAATACCTTGAACCTCCAAGGAATGCAACCGGAGAAGGCCCCCACAAATTAGTGTGTACTAGTTCCAATTTTTCAGCTTTCGGTGTCCTGCCAGTTTTCAAGAAGCTCACCTTTTTTTGCTTTCCTAAGATGCAACTTTTACACATGTCAAAATCAATGGACTTCAATTTTGATAGTTTTCCTTTTGACAACAGCATCTTCATCCCTTTCTCACTCATGTGACCAAGTCTGCAGTACCATAGGCTTGTATTAGTACTTGCATCAACAACTGCAATTGTGTCTCTTGGACATGAGGTCATATACAGAGTACCAGTCTTCTTTCCACGAGCCAATACCCTAGTTCCCTTTGTAACTTTCCAAGTACCACCAACAAATAGTATTGCATGTCCTTCATCATCAAGTTGTTTAACAAAAATCAGATTCCTCATCAGGTCAGGAATATGTCGAACCTTCTCCAATAACCAAACAGACCCATTGGGCAATGATATCCAGACGTCTCCCAGACCCACAACATCCAAGGCTGAACCATCAGCCAAATACACCTTACCACAATCACCTGTAACATAATTCTGCATGATTTCTCGGTGTGGAGTGATATGAAACGAAGCTCCTAAATCCAAAACCCAATCATCAAGTGGACTGTCTACTGCAAGAAGTAATGCATCTTGTACCTCTTCTGTTACAGCATTAGCAGAATCATCTTCATTCTTCTTCTTAGGACTTTTGCATTGCCTTCTAAAGTGACCTGTTTTCCCATAGTTCTAGCATTGTACTTGTTGGCCTGATCTAGATTTGCTTCTATTTCGATTAGAATTTCTAGATTTTGATCTACCCCGGTTTGAATTTCTGTCATTACATCTGCCTCTTGTCTCAAGGTTTAAGGTAGAACCAGATCTTGAGGTTTCGTCTGCATCTCTTCGGCGAATCTCCTCATGCATGATTAAATCTCGTATATCATTGTACTTGATCTTTTCCTTTCCCGTAGAATTGCTTACTGTCTCCTCATTACCTCCCAACTGTTTGGCAAAGAAGCCAAGACGATCAGAGCATGAATCTCATCATCAAAATCAATTTCTACAAACGACAATTGATTTGTGATTATATTAAATTCATGTAGATGTTGTGCTACTGATGCACTCTCTGTCATATTCAAATTGAAAAATTTCTTCATCAGATGCACCTTATTGTTTGCGGACGACTTTTCATACATACCGGACAAAGCCTTCATCAGATCTACTGTGGTCTTCTCCTTTACAACATTGTGTGCAACAGACCTAGACAAAGTTAACCTAATAACTCCTAGAACCTGTCTGTCAAGAAGCGCCCATTTCTCAGCCTTCATACTCTCAGGTTTTGTCCCCAAAAGAGGCAGATGCAATTTCCTCCCATAGATATAATCTTCAATCTGCATCCTCCAATATGCAAAGTTTGTGTCATCGAACTTTTCTATTCCCGACGTCTTTCCTACTTCCTCTGCCATTGCTCCCACTCAAACCTAACCCTAGGCTCTGATACCAATTGTAGGGAATTAAACCGAATTCCCAACCTGTGAGAAACAAAAAATAGAGAAAACACACGCCAAAGAAAAACAATCACACGCACAAGACAGTATTTACATGGTTCGACAATTTACTTACGTCCGCGGAGTTGCAGGGATATCACTATTATCAGGGAAGAATACAGAGTACAACCACGGCGACTACAATATTTTCTCTCTATATATAATACGGCAACCACACCACACTAAAAAACCGTAATTACAAAAGGTGGTTCCACAATAGGCTAAACGGGCCTAACAAGCCTCAGTAAATCTCCCATTAAAAAAGCCATGCAATATTATTCGGGTTGAGTCGCCAAACCGGATCAAACAAAGCTAGACTCCACAAAGCCCGACATAGATCACCTGCCCGATGACATATAAATAACTCACTAAGCACAATTCTCGCTGTGTTGGGTCATTCCTAAGAGCAAAAGACCATCTAAAACTAGGCAAACCGCTCATAATTGGAAGTAATTGTCCATAAGTCAAACCGAGCAGGTTCCACCGCTTGGGTGGTCTTTAGTCCTCTTCATTCCCACGCAACTTCTTGCCTTGTGAGGGTTTCCCGAGGCCCTAGCGTTTATTTCATACATCTTTTCTTGCTTGTGCTGCTTGTGTTGATACCAAGACAAGGTTGGTTACAACTTGCAAACTTTTTTTCAACATAACATACTTATTGGCTCTCCTAAACAAATCATTAATTGTCTCCGGTGGCTTTTTGGAGATAGATTCGAAGAAAGGGGTCCCCGACCCAATGCTACATTTGAAGGGTTGTAGCAGAGCGTCCATACTGCACGTTTCTACCTGGAGCATTGCTTGGGTGAACTTGTGCATGAACTGGCATAAAGTCTCACTCTCTATCTTCTTCATATTTTGAAGGCTGCTTATATTGAACTTCTATCTTGTTGAGCACAAATAGTAAGCTACAAAGACTTCTGACATTTTCCTAAATGAATGAATACAATTAGGGGGAAGTCGGTGGATCCAAGCTAGGGCGATGCCTTGGAGACTTGCTAGGAAGACCTTACAAAGGAGCTCATCATTGTCGATATCAAGCATCATCATTTGCCAATAATGCATCAAATGATTGAATGGATCATATGTACTATCATACATGACGAACTCATGAATGGTGTACCCTCTTGGGGGTTCATACATCAAAATATATTAGGCGAATGGCATTGTCATCATGTCATTCAAATGATGAGTTGCGGCTCCCAAGGGCAACTCATTCAAACACTCATGAGGGAGCTAAACTACCAAGAACAAGGGTCGAACCATCCCTCCTATGACCTCAATGTGGGGCAACCTCATCTGTTGTCGGCTACCAGGGTTCGAATATACTGGGGATTGGGGTCCCTGTCGAGAGGTACAGTCTGCCTCGTCGATGCCTTTACTGACCAGAATTCTCGGGAACCTGGGGTCAAATGGGCGACGTCCCTCATGGGAGTTTAAAATGGTGTGGGGAGGTTGACCAAGAGGAACTACATGATTTAAAGGCTCCACCACGTTGTCATTGTCTTGTTGGCGTAAATGATTAAGATTGCTTGCAGATTGATGAACATTTGAATGCGAGCACGCTAATCTTTGAGTTGTGTCAACAACAAGGCATTTTCTTGCCTTAGCAACTCAGTCTGAGCAATGATGGATTCTATTCTTCTTTCCTGCTCCGCTTGTTGCCTTTCAAAATCCTCACGGAGAGTTTCTGAAGCGGTAGCCCTCTAAGAAGCTGTTGTACTAATTGAATACCACGACTGACTATTTCCCATTCCGAAGCTTCCAATTCCAAACAAAAAGGGGGTCTATGTTTGGTTCAAAGTGAAAGTGATACTTTGATGTAGAACTCTTTCCACAGACAACACCATTTGTTGGAGTTGAAAATTTCTTGAGCAGTAGTCTTCTTCTCACGACGCGTTCTTTTTTATCTGCCACACAAGGTTCACCTGGTTTTACCTTGAGATAAACTTCTCCGATGGTTAAGTTAGTTGGGGTTTTTCTAAAAAAGAGTAATTTTTTTGGTACTGTTGTCTCTTACCACCTATGGCCTAGCTAGTTGCACTCATATATACTTCACCTACCGATAGGCATGGAGATTCTAGGGACACTTTCTTTGTCATTTCAAGCAGTTACAACCTCAAGCGCTAACCGTCTCCACTATTCCTCGTGGATAGCTCTTCAATGTTCTACTTTGCCACTTTTCTTGTTGGGCCATTCAAGCTAGTAGGGCTTTAATCCTGGCCCGAGCTAGCCCAACTCATATGATAGTCTTAGATAGGCCCATTACCTCTATTTATGGGGGTACCCACAGTAAGGGGATGGTATGGCCAGTTGTAGCTATGTCGCTAGGATTATGGGTTTGATTGATGGGAGAAACTTGTGGATACATGGTTGGTATGGGCATGGGACTGTTGGGTGATGGCCAACTACAAGGGATTGGACGACTAACGAAGGCTGAGTTGAGATGTCTTGGGCAACTAAAACTGAGCTATAGCAAGGGGAATGGGACATATTGATGGGTTAGAGGAATGGGTGCAATTGGTTGATGGCTTATGGGAGATAATGATAAACGATTGGTGCATGGAATATTTGAGATGTATTTGGTAAGTCTTAAATTATGTAAAGGTTATGTAAAAATATTTACAAAAACATATGACATATATATTTTTTTGTTATTGATTAGAAATATTAATTTCATGTTTTAAAATACAAATTTTTATGTAATGTCATAAAAAAATCTTTGTTTATGACTCCATGGGATATTAATAGAAATATTGGTTTAGAATTCTTTTTATATTCTAAAGTATGGAATTAATAACTACGGTAAACTCGAATTTTTATTTAAATTTATGGATCATGTAATGTTAAAAGAAAAAAAATATTTTAGCATGATTTAAAATCTTGAAATGTATATTTAACAGTAATAATGTATTAATCTTCGATGTACTCATTTAATAAAATTGGTTAATATCTCGATTTCTATAATTTATAAAGCGATAATTAACAAAAAAAATGATTAAATCATGTTAAAACATAGTTATAGAAGAGCTTGTCTTATTTATTATCAAACCCTTATTATGTTTTATATTTTAAAGAAATAAAACCAATTATTAATTAATTTAAAATCATGAATTCGTCTTCTAAAAACAAAATTTCCTTTTTACAATTCTAATTACACTTAAAAGAAATAATAAGTTCAAGCAACAAGGAATTCTAAACTAAAAATCATAAATTTATGTGATCACATCAAAATTTCATAATCGTCCTCCTAGAAGTTCCCAAGGAAGAATCAAAGACTATAAGTCAATGAATTATGATAATTTAGTTGGATAGTAACTTGTACAGGTCAATGGCAGAATGAGGGGTGTACACTTATCTTCACATTTATTTTTTTTCTTGGTATTTAAAAACATAAATTTTTTTTATATTTCTTATTTACATTACTCATTACAAATGGAAGTAAAAATCAAGCATTAGTTATCATTAAATCAAGACTCTCTTGTTAGCAATTGTTGTGCCAGCGGAAGTTTTAATGCAAACAATGTTAATTTAAGAATACTAGGATAAAATAATCAACACAAAAGGTGCATGAGGTTTTAACGTGGTTCGAGCAACCATGCCTATATTCACGGATGAGAAATAACCATTCCACTATACAATAGAGAATATTACTGAAGATTGAACCAGATGCAACTATTAGGTTCCTGAAACATCCCATGTTTCCCCACTCCTATCTGTACCTTACTATAAGCTCCCTCGCTCCATTGGGTATCTTCTATTATCTCTCACATTTCTATCCACCTGGTATATTCTCTATAAGCCCAACTCCATTTCATGACTTTTTCCCCTCATAACCTAAAATATTTATAAAAAAATTCCTAATAACTTTCCTTATTCAATAAGGAAATCTAATATTACTATATCAAAATATTCTATACAATATTCTTAACATAAAAATGAATATACACTAATTGGGAATTTGGGATACTATCCAACAACAATTTTTTATCACGCAATGCATTATGGACATAAGTATAATTTTATGCGATATTACCTTTGTTTTATAAGCAATTCTCGTTTAGGTGAACAATGTCATATATTAGTATATTACCATTTGGCTGGCACGGTTTCACAATAAACCGGGGATAGAATAAATGTGATAAAACACATGGACAGATAGACAGACAAGCATTACCTAAACCCAACTATTCGGGATAGACAGATAAGCATTACCTAAACCCAAATATTCGGGAGATTAAATAAATAAGATCTTGATTTTCATCGAGATTCCACAAAAGCTGTCTGCTCATAAAGGATTGTTTATTGGCGTCAACAAGCCCAATCAAGCTAAGCTCTTATTAATTAATCCTAATACTTGTAAGAACAAACTAGTTGAGTATACTTAATTTCAGTCCACCCACAGCATGCTCCACGCTTCTATATTCAATTATTCATCACCGTCCAAGCAATTAATCACAAAGAAGAATAATCCGACTTCCATATTATATGGTGCCTCTATTTCACATCTCTTGGCAAATCTTTAGTTTCAAGTCATTCGCTCATAAGCTTAGCGGGTGTTTGTAAACTAACTTAATAAATTAAAGTAATTTAATAGCTTAATTCAAGTTATTAAATAAGTAAAGTATATTTAGTGAAATAATTTAATAACCTAACTTGAAGTCTAAAATAACTTTAAGTAATAAATAAAAATAATTAACTTATTCTTAAATTTATATTTTCTTTTTACATTTTTTCCTTATTTATCTTAATTATCTTAAGGACCTTTTTTACCACTGCATGACCTTCATTGTTAATTGATCTCCTTTGTCCTAATTTTAATTTATATGGACAAATATGTCAATTCAATTATTTAAAATAAATTTTATCAAATAATTTTAATACTTAAAAGTACAAATTAAATAATAAATTTTAAATTAATAACTTAAACATAATTCAACTTTAAATCAATATTTTAAATCATTAAATAAATAATAAGTATTAAGTTTGAAGAAATAACCTCTTTTTTATTTATTTGTATCGAATTCTCCTAAGTACGCGAGTTGCTTGTGTTTATATAATAATTGTCCTTGTTAAGCCATCAACTTACAAGAATCGCAAAAAGGAATAATCCAAGCTCGATGATATATAGAGCCTCTATTTTACTTCTTCCCAAGCTCTATTCTTCAGCAAACATGATTGCAGTTCTTCTCAGGAACCTTGTGAACTTAGTCTCTGAAGGCTGGTCGTGGTGGTGGGATGGACTCACTGAAAACACCATTTTTCGAGTAGTGGCCGCCCTTTTGACTGCAGCAATTGCCATTTCTTGGTATGCCTGGCTCATCAAGAAAGCAAATAGAGGCCTCCCACCCTTGCCACCCGGCCCAAGAGGCTTACCGTTGCTGGGAAACCTTCTCTTCATTGAGCCTGATCTTCATCGGTACTTCTCCAAGTTGTCCCAACTCTATGGTCCCATTTTCAAGCTTCAGCTAGGCAGCAAGACTTGCATTGTGATAAACTCGTCTTCCGTGGCCAAAGAAATTCTCAAAGATCACGATGTGATTTTTGCTAACCGTGATGTACCTATTTCTGTATTAGCCTTCACATATGGGGGGCAGGACATAGTCTGGAGTCATTATAGCCCCGAATGGCGTAAACTACGCAAAGTTTTTGTGCAAGAAATGATGAGCAGTGCAAGCCTTGATGCTTGTTCTGCACTTAGAAGAAGAGAGGTGCAAGAAATGGTGAGGGACGTGTATGGAAAGGTGGGGACAACAATTAATATGGGGGATCAAATGTTTCTAACTGTATTAAATGTTGTAACAAGCATGTTATGGGGTGGAACACTTCATGGTGAGGATAGGAGTCGAATTGGAATGGAGTTTAGACGAGTCATTGTGGAGACGGTTGAATTGGTGGGAAAACCTAATATTTCTGATCTTTTTCCTGCTCTTGCATGGTTTGATCTCCAAGGAATTGAATCGAGGGCGAAAAAGCTTGTTTTGTGGTTTGATAGAATTTTCGAATCCCTGATTGCTCAGAGGACACAAGTGGATGGAGCTGATGGAGAAGGCAAGAACAAGAGCAAGGAAAGCAAGGACTTCCTGCAGTTTATGTTGGAGCTGATGCATCAAGGAGATGATAAAACCTCGGTCTCCATCACCCAACTCAAGGCTTTGTTCATGGTATATTACTATTCCTTAAAAACTCAACATATGGGAAAAGGGTTCGTTTTGAGTCACGAAAATGTTTCTAAGAAAAATCATTTTCAGTTTTGCTGCCACCAAAAAAAAAAAAAGAATCATTCAACCAACTGCTGATGAAAACCATGAACTGGCTCATATCTTTCAAACGCCATGGTTTAGGCTATTCGATCTGGCAAATGATTTTTTATTCTATACAAAATTGGCCACGCTCCCAAATGTTCATTGATTAAGCCTTTCTTAAAGTATAAGTCACTGCATTGACAAAATTATATCAATTACTTGATATTGTTATTTTGCTCTCAGTTTCCGAAATGTTCACTTCTTAAAGTATTAATACTGGTGAAGGTGGGTTCTGTTAAAGAAGGAGTTCTTCTGAACCAAGCTAGAATTATTCTTTTAAAGGGGATGAGTTCATGAACTTGGCACTCAATATAATTGACCATCTGCCATGTACTTAGCATTGGACATCATTTTTGCGCATTATCACCTCTTGGGCAAATGGCCAATGTCATATGGGTGCTTTGTATTTTAACTTAATTTTGTGTTATTAGGACATAGTCGTTGCTGCAACAGACACATCGTCCACCACAGTGGAGTGGGCAATGGCAGAACTGCTTCAACACCCACAGACAATGCAAAAAGCCCAAGAAGAATTGGAAAAAGTAGTAGGAAATGAAAACATTGTAGAAGAGTCTCATCTCTTCCAATTGCCCTACTTGGGTGCAGTCATAAAGGAAACCCTCCGTTTGCATCCCCCGCTGCCCCTCCTAGTCCCACACTCTCCTAGTACGTCTTGCATCATTTCCGGGTACACTATCCCAAAGGGCTCGCGGATACTCGTCAATGCATGGGCAATGCAAAGAAACCCCGAGGCCTGGGAGCATCCATTGGAGTTTATACCAGAGAGGTTCTTGGAAGATGCTGCTAGTGCCGACTACAAAGGCAACAATTTCAACTTTTTGCCATTTGGGTCAGGGAGGAGGATTTGTGCTGGCTTACCTCTAGCTGAAAAGATGCTGCTATATGTTTTGGCTTCTCTTTTACATTCCTTTGATTGGAAATTACCTGATGGGAGGACAAGCGTTGATTTGGAGGAGAGGTTTGGAATCGTTTTGAAGAAAACTGAGCCACTTCTCGCCATTCCAACTGCAAGATTGTCCAATTTAGGCCATTATGATCCAAGTGAAAGAATATTTTAACTATATTAGGGCATATGTAATGTACTTCGGAATTTCTCTAATAAAAGTTTGTTTCTACTCTCATAACTAGAGAGAGAGGGAGAGCAATATACAAACCAGAATCCAATCCGGGTTTTAACAAATTTTTCCAAACCTGTCTCTAGCTCGTATAAGTTTCTCTGAAACCTCACCCTATTGGCTAGGATGAACGGATATCCCAAAAAAGCTATTACCATTCCTATTTCTGACAGAGCTATTCATAGCCCCATGCTCTAAATCTATGATCTATAAGCCCCATATAAAGTAACCAAAATCAATGAACTTTCCTTTCCCTACTTATTTCAATTAAGATGTTATAGTATGTTTATCACAATAAGACTTTTTATTGGCATGTAAAAGTAATAAGAAAGGAATCATTCAATTAGTAAATAGAAGATTTTTTATTTTTTTTAACAAAAATTCAACTTTAAGTTATGATTATTTTTGTGAAAAACATGTTTAAAATGGATAATCACAAAAGTTTAGTTGTTATTGCTTAATAGTTTTTAAAGTTATGTCAGTATTTGTAAATAATTTACAATAAATTATATAACTGGATTAAGACAAGGACATATTTGAATTCGTCCTTTTGAGTTTTAAAAAAATTTCCCAAAACCATTCCTAATTACTTTAAGCTTCTCTCAAACCCCGCCTATTAGAGACAAGACAAATACCAAAAAAATATAGCCATTGCCATCTCCATTTTTGACAAAATGATTCATAGCTCCTTGCTCTAAACCTATGATCTATAAGCCCCATCTCGTTTACACTTAAAAAAATAAACTCTCCCAAGATCTCTTGTTTGCATTTTTAATTAGCCAATGAAGAATAAGCTAGCATAAAGTGTAATTTTATGCAACATCACCATTGTACTCTCTCGTTACGAAATTTTACTAGGAAAACTTATCAAATAAGATAGGTTGGAGGTGTTAAAGAACCGTAAAGGGTCACTTAATATAATAAGTATCCTAAAGGGTAAGGGGAAAAGTGGAAAAAAAATCCCCCAAAGACCATGGAAGAAAATATTTGTCAAAAATACCAAAAATGATCTTCAATTACATAAAGTAAATAAATAAATAATCATTATAATAATAATATATTGGTGAGATGGAAAGATGACAAAACATAGGACTGCAACTTGAGCAGGTTGATGGTTAACCCAACCCTAATTTGAATTAAGAAATGATAAACCGAAGTCCAACCCAACACAACCTCATTTCTCTAAACTCAAGTTGAGTTCAGGTTGGTCAGGTTAGACTCGAGTTAATGGGATTACATAATTCAAAATCTATCCTTAATATTCTTAATTTTTTAAAAGAAAACTTATATATTTATAATAAAATTTAGATAGTAAATAAGATAATAAAATAATATAATAACAAATATTAAAATATAAAAAGAAAATAAATATTATTATATAGGATAATATGTATTATAAATATTATAAAAATATTGAATCAAATTTGGGTTAAACTTAAGTTATCCAAACCCCGACTTGAGACCAACCCAAAATGAGTTTAGGTTGTAAAAACCTAACTCAAGTCCAACCCAAGTATTGAAAATGATTTTTCAAGTTTGCGCAAATGTTAAATTGGGTTTGACTTGGGTCAAACCAACGTGTACAAGTTGTACCCCTATTAAATCGTGATTAAAGTTCTTCCTCAAAGCAAGCTTGCATTAAAACAATTCCATACTCTTCCAATCTTGTGCTATTTTTTTTTTTATTGAAATATTGGATTAATTGTTATTATCTTATTTGAAACTAAAGGTAAGCTAGCTAAGAACCTTCCTCACACACCCATGGTAATACCCACACTAATTTCTTATTGGATTTTTATTATTATTATTACTATTATTATTTTAGTATGAGAAACAAAGACGCTTCCTTCCTTAAACTTGCATTATTATTATTCTTTTATAGTATGAGGGAGCTTCAATGTTTTTGTTGGATTTCAATTTTTTTGTTGAAACTCGAACATAAGTGAAGAACCTTCCTCACGTATCCTTAGTGACACTCACACTGATTTCTTATTGGGAATTTTTTTTCTTTTTTTTTTTGGTATGGGTATGAGAAACAAAGACGCTTCCATCCACACACACACACAGACAAAGCATGATTGAAGCCCTCTCCTTTAAAGCTACGTGTGTTTGAATAAACCCAACAAAGTTCAAATAGGTCCATGTTATTTACATTTTCTATATATATATATATATATATTTTTTGATGTGGTATTTAAAATTTTAAACACAAATATTTTGTTGTTGTAAGAAACATGGTTTTGTTGTGTTTAAAATAATGCTCGCAAAGATTTTAAGTTCAGTTTCAATTTCTGTTGGTAGGTAGGGTCAAGTTGTTGAGGGGGAACCCCGCCTCTATAGTAAGTAAATAAAGCATAGAAAAAGTGCGCTCTATAGCTAGCTCCAATTGAAGAGGTTGAGGAGAAGAGCCGCTAAAGCCCTTTTTCACTACGTAAGCCTCGGGCTAGTGCTTTCAAGCGAATAGACAAGTTTGGCATGTACCGAACCTGGCCTCTTTTCCTAAGTCGACGAGGGAGAAGCTTTTCAGTTGATTGGCAATCCAACTGATGATAGGGACCTAAGCGCCCATTGTCTTTTATATTAGTAGTCCCCTTCTTCCGTCGCAGCTTACATGTGTCCAATGCTCTTCGAGACTAGAAATCCACTTTTATTAGGTTTTCTATAACAATCTAAATTTTTGAAAATAAATAAATAAATTGAGGAAAATGTATTTTAAATAATCTATTTTTTTATAATAAAATAAAATTTGGATAATTTTAAAATTTTATATTTGATTTTTTTCATTTTTATTACATGTTTATATTTTTTTGACTTTGATTTTTTTATATTATCTTTTAATACATTGAGCGGACAATGTTAATATATTGATTGAAGTCAAAATATGTGTTCTAATAAGATGTATATATATGATGTAATTTATGCAATATAAAAGGTTCAACTAATCCAAATTAATTTGATTTTTGTTAAAGCCCTAATTAAGGATCTAACATATATTTTGAGCTTAAGTTCAAGTTTAAGGGAGGAAAAAGATGCAAGTTACAAGAGTCCATTTCAATAAACGAAGAAAAAGAGGTCAAATATGTCTAAGAGAGACTCGAGACTTGAGAAATATGATGAAAGTCAATCAAAAAAGACAAGTCATAAGCATGAAACATGAGTGATGGATTCTATGAACATGTTTGGAGAAGATGAAATCACGTGGAAACAAGTCTAAACAAAAATCAAGAAGGGTTGCAAGATGGTTAAAGATTGAACGAAACCAACTCTGAATTTGAATTGAACTTTGGAGTTCTTACCAAGGTCATTTTGGGAAAAAATAAATAAAAGTATTTCAAAGCTTGAGAATTTAAGAATCCAAATTAAATTTCCAACAATTCACAAATCGGATTGAAATAAAGAAGTTACAACCAATTGAATCAAGTTGTATAGTAGCAGAATGTCAAGTTATAATACATGTTGAAAATTTCGATCACAAGGAATCCAACAACTATCCAAGTCAAAATGAAGTCAACCATGTGTCAAAATGAATTTGACCACATGTAGAATTTCAAAATTCCAACTTGATAAACTAGTTATGAGTTTTGCAACTTCCCATGTCGAAATCCATGTCGAGAATTTCTACAAATAACTTATTTAATCTAAAATCAGCTACAATCCTTCTAATTTTGCAAGTTCCGACACTTCTCCAACCCAAAATGGGCCCCAAGCATTTGGAAATTACAATTTTATTACTTTTTAATTATTTTAGGGAGTTTTTGGAAATAAGTGGCTAATAGGTGTCACATGTTGGATTTTCGCCCAAATTATAAAAACTCAACTTTTAGATCTTTCTAGGAGTTCTTGATTTTTTTTCTTAGAGAGAAGAAGATAATTTTTGTTTTTCTTCTCTATTTTCGTTTTCTTTAATTTTCAAGAATAGTTCTTTATTCTTTTTTAATGGATTGTATATTTGACAACACATCCATAAAAGGTTAAAAAGTCATCTTAGAGTGTAAAACATGAAAACCTAATGTTAGAGCCAAAAGGAAACAATGGGTGCATGTGAAACTTAATAATGGGTTAAATGAATATTAAGGCATTAACGTCAATATTAAAATACCCTCTAGTGTTAGTTTCAATTGAGAGATGGTACAATTGCCTATTCTTTGATACTAGGAATTGCTAGCAATTTTTAATTCCTAGTTATCTAAGGTTTTATCATTAATATCCTAAGGCAAATATACAAAAGGTGGTAGTAGCTTAAATCCAAGACTTGAACCCAAATTTCATATTTATTCATTAAACAGGTAATTCAAAATGGAATAAAATATTAAAAGTGAGGATATGCAACCCTAGGTTACAAAACTCAAGTTGATCTTGTTTGACCATACATTTTGAATGTCACAATATTAACAAAAATAGATACCATTTTTTTTTTTTAACCTAAAGCCCTAAATTTGAAGTTGGATTGTGGAACCCCCCAATCTTGAGTTACTTGAATAAGAAATCAATTAATTCTCACATTTTAACTAGGCTTATTTAGCAAAACCAAATTGAGTTGAATCAATTTTATACATTCTTAATTTAGAAGATCAGATAACAAGTAATATTTTGGACCTAGTTTGACAAATCCCATATATCAATCCTTGGGGAGGATACCCAAAGTACTACAAAAGTCATGGTGACTTTGTCTCTGGTTTTCTTTACTAAAGTTGCTATATAATTTAGGTTTAGTATTTTAAACAATGGAAAATAGTGATCAATGATATATAAAAAGATATTTCTAAGACTATTAATTTTGCTTTAAATTATAAAAACAACACAAATGTGTTATATTTACAATATAAATATTCTTACATTATATTACATTACAACAAGATCTAATATAAAAAATCTGAATTGTTTTATAAGACTAACAGTTTTATGTGATTGTACAATATACCTTAGCATGCCTTCTACCATAAATCAACCTTAAAAACCAAACAAAATATTAATTTCAATTCACAAGGCTTGTAGCTTCTTTTTTTTTTTTTTTTATAAAAATCATTAAGCAACTTCAAAAGCATTGAATGAATGATGCTAACACACTAGTATGATGCATGAGTACCAAATGTCAATAGGGTATTAATAGACATCTCTAAAACTGTTACTTTTGTCATAAAAAATAAGTTTAATACAAATACTCTACACTTTTAATATAAATACAATAACATTATGATGTAACTTAATTTAGAAAGTTTTTAACTTTTTTATGAATTGATAGTTGTGGATTATTGAGCTATACTCATTAGTATGCCTTATGCATAGTAAATACACTTTTTAACAATAGGAAATATTTTCAATTAATTTTTTTTTATTATTATCATGCATATGTATAGTAATAGAGGTCATGGTAGACAATTAAATATTTTATCTTGATGAGCTATTTTGTGGTGTTTTTTTCAGGCAAGCTTCTTAGATTTGGTGAATTCATATCGGGCATTCAATAATATAGCTATCATGGCATCTTCATGTGCATCATTTAGGATTACTGGAAATAATGGAAGAAGAGGTGAATATCTAATATATAATAATTGTATGTACAAAAAATGAATGAAGAGGTCAGTCCTATTTTAACAAAATTAAGTTAATGTAATACACTATAAATATGTAGTTGGAGATCTATGTACTAAAGTTTTGTATTTACCTTTTGTGTGTTGTATATTGTTAATGGTAATATGTTGTAAGGTTTTTAGCCTATCAAATTATAGTTACAATATAAATCTACTAACATTACAATGTAAAAATATAGCAAGTACGATGCATTACAAATGACCAAATTTCAAGTTATTCAATATTTTCTTTCAAACAAACACTTGGTTATAGTTGCATTTCCTTGCAAAAGTCATTAAATAGACAATACAAGGAATAGTAGTCAATGAATTGACATCAATATAGAGCAACCTTAATCATCTTAAGTAACCAAAATTTCCAACAATATCCAAACAATGAGGTATGCATAAGTTATCCTAAGTCATAATCAACTAGGAAAATATGTATATATAAAAAATTTGTAGCAAGATAGTTAACACAAACTTCTAGCTTGCATTCAATAGTAACTATACAATTTTTAAAAAAAATAATATGACTAGCATCTATTAACTATCAAATTACATGAAGAAAAACATGTCACAAATATTAAAACAACCTAATTCTTTTTTTCCTAAGTATTTGACTTTTTGGTATGATAATCAATTTATATTAACTTCTTTCTCTGAAGATACAACAAATTATTGGACTACCCAATGACTAAGAGAACAATAAGGCAAAATTTTACAAGCATATAAATGGAGTACAACGAATTCATTAACATGCAAATTATTCCAACATTATTCATCTTCAAACAATCCCAATGAACCCTCAATAAAGCACCATAGACTTTATGTGTTCTCTATACACTAATAAATGGTATCCCAAACTTCATTACTATCGAACATTATAAGTTGTGTTAGAAGCTTTACCCTATATTTTGTCCTTATCTTATCCCAGAAATTACAAGAAAACATTTCTTGGTTATTATCAGTTGATACTTTCCCAAAAAATACTCAATTGTTTCTTAAAAAACCTATATGTCTTGTCAATTCAAAGTCGTACTTCATTTGTCTTCTAAGATTGGTTTATAGCACAAAGCATGGTAGAGAGCATAGCACAATAACCCATCATTTTCAGTTTTGTACAAAAGTTCAAAACTTTATAAATTAATTCATGTATTGTAATGTGAGTGTACTTATGTTGTAATTTGTGTAGTGTATTTTTATTGTATCAAACTTTTATAATTAAAATAATGGTGTTAGGGATGCCTTTTTACACCTATTGGCACTCTAGTTATGTCCTCTAAACCATCCTCTATATTCCCACCTCCTACATCTTCCCCTATCCTTGTCTCATCTCTCTAAGTCCTCTTCACTTTCTTTATCCCTACCACCTCCACCCTTGACTGCTCAAACCCATCCTATAATAACTTATTCCTACAACATCTTCAAACCCAAATAGGTCAACCTTACCACTAAGCATCCTCTTCCTGATTCTATTGAGCCTAGTTGTGTATCTCAGGTTACTAAGGATCCTCTTTAACGTTGTGCAATAGAAGATGAGCTTAATGCTCTTCTACACAATCAGACATGGGATCCTGTGCCTTCTCATCCTTATCAAAATGTTATGGGTTGCAAATGGGTATTTCACATTAAAGGAATTTTGATGGTAGTATAACTCATTATAAGGCTCGCTTGATTGCAAAGGGATTTCATCAATGACTAAGACTTGACTACCATGAAACATTTGGCCCAGTGGTTAAACCTACCACCATTGGCACTATACAAAGTATTTCTTTGGCTCATGGTTGGCCTATTCATCAACTTGATGTTAATGATGCCTTTTTACATGGCACTTTAACTGAAGAAGTATTTATGTAGCAAACTCCTTGCTTTATAGACACCACACATCCTTCTTCTATTTGCCAACTTCGTAAGAGGCTCTACAATCTTAAACAAGCCCCTCATTTGTGGTACAATGAGATTAAGGAGTTCATGCTTTCCTATGGGTTTGGGAACTCTTGGGCTGATACTTCTTTCTTTGTTTGTAATGCTTTGGGTAACACAACATATTTTTTTATGTATGTTGATGACTTACTGTTACAAGAAATCATGATGACTTCATTCAGTCGTTTTTACATATTCTTTCTATGAAGTTCTCTATCAAAGACTTGGGTGCACTCCATTATTTCCTTGGCACTGAAGCTATCTCTACACCCATTGGTTTTTTCCTGACATAGCACAGATATATTCTTGATTTGTTTACTCAAACCAATTTATGTGGAGCCAAAGAAGTTAGCATTCCAATCACCTTGTCTCCACCACTAACTGAGAATGGTATGGATCTTTTTCCACTAATGCAACCTATTACAAAAGTTTTTTAGTGCATTACAATATCTATCCTTAACTTGATCGATCAAATATCTCTTATACAATCAACAAGCTTGCACAGTTCATGCATTAGCCCATGGGCCTGCACTAGTAAATTATTAAGCATCTACTATGATATCCCAAAGGCACCATGTATCATAGCCTCTTTCTCAAAATGAAATCAACCTCTTGCCCTCATTTCATTTTTTGATGTTGGCTAGGCTAGCAATAAGGGTGATTTCTCTTCCACCACTACCTTCATTGTTTACTTTGGTGGTAATGCAATTTCCTAGTGCTCTTATAAACAAAAATCTATAGCCCACTCCTCTACAACGGCTGAGTATTGTGCCCTTAATTGTTTCCCCCGTCGCTCAAGCTCTATGGGTTCGTTCTCTTCTAGTTGAAGTTGGTGTCTCACTACCTCACATATCTACCATCTACTATGACAATATTGGTGCCACCCACGTCGGTCAATCTGGTATTTCATTATAGAATGAAACACATTGTCCTTGATATTCAGTTTGTTCATGATCATGTTACTAAAGGGGTTCTCTGTGTCGTTGCATCTATTTCCACCAAAGATCTTAGCAGATGCCCTCACTAAACCACTTCCCCACCAACAATTTTCTATTCTCTAATCCAAGATTGGTATTTCCAATAGAATTACCATCTTACGGGGGCATGATAGAACACATCCCACTAATATCTCTCATTACCCTTTTCAATATATAGAGACCAGTGCAATCCCATATACTGTGGCTGCATATCACCATATATAATTCTATCCTATTAAGAACTTTAGTCAGCATTATCAAACCCATATGATAGGGCTGTATATTTGTACCATTCCCTTACTATGTACAAATTAATAAAGAGAATTCATTCAATCTGGTTGTTGCATCCATTACCCATCTAATTCATCCTATTTGGTAATTTTCCCTTTTTATTACCCAACGCAGTATGAACACAAGTGTACGTAATTTTAAGCAAGTCTTGATTAGGTGAACAATTTCATATACTATCATTTAGCCTGATTAGCTAGCATTGCTCAAGCAAAAATATATGCATGGTCATCACTGCCATACACATTCTCAATTACCTTTATAATCACTAAAACAATATATTTCCTTATATTTTACAATTGCAACAAGGTGATTGACACATATTTCAGGCTTGCATGGTTCCACAGTAAACTGGGGATAGAATAAATGTGGCAAAACACACAGATAGATGTTAACTAAATCCCAATATTCGGGAGATCGAATAAACTAACATTTACAATGAAAATGAAGAAGGAAAAAAGAGATTAAAAATAATTTCTTTATTAGGACATGGTCGTTGCTGCAACAGACACAACTTCCACCACAGTGGAGTGGGCAATGGCAGAACTGCTTCAACACCCACAAACAATGCAAAAAGTCCAAGAAGAATTGGAACAAGTAGTAGGAATTGAAAACATTGTAGAAGAGTCCCATCTCTTCCAACTCCCCTACTTGGATGCAGTCATAAAAGAAGCCCTCCGTTTGCATCCCCCGCTGCCCCTCCTAATCCCACACTCTCCTAGTACATCTTGCATCATTTCCGGGTACACTATCCCAAAGGGCTCGCGGATACTCGTCAATGCATGGGCGATGCAAAGGGACCCCGAGGCATGGGGGCATCCACTGGAGTTTAAACCAGAGAGGTTCTTGGAAGATGCTGCAAGTGCTGACTACCAAGGCAACAATTTCAACTTTCTGCCATTTGGGTCAGGGAGGAGGATTTGTGCTGGCTTACCTCTACTTGAGAGGATGCTGCCATATGTTTTGGCTTTTCTTTTACATTCCTTTGATTGGAAATTACTTGATGGCAGGACAAGGGTTGATTTTGAGGAAAGGTTGGCAATCGTTTCGAAGAAAAATGAGCCACTTCTCGCCATTCCAACTGCGAGATTGTCCAACTTATGCCATTATGATCCAATTGAATGAATATTTTAACCACGTTTGGGCATATGTAATGTACTTCAGAATTTCCCTAACAAAAGTTTGTTTCTTCTCTGAGATCTATAACTTAGAAACCATCATGATGATTGATGTTACTTAGAAAGTTAGACTTCAATTTTTTAAGATACACGCTTTTGAAAGAACCCTATGATATGAAATTACACCTTTTTGGTATTACTGGTTGAAATTACCTGCCTGCAAGTTCGAGCAAATGGATAGGAATATTTTAGAAAGAAATAATTAGAATAATTTTGGAAGTTGAATGGTTTTGATTTAATATCGATGATTATAATAAATAATTAGAAGAATTTATATTATGATATTTTAGAATAATTTAATGACAAATATAAATAAAAGAGTGGAAATTGAATAAATTTATGGTATTAAATAAATGGTTAGGGGTATTTTAGTAAAACAAATTATAAAACACCTTTTTCTTTTACATACTACTAATTAAAAAAGATGTGCAATATATATAAGATGAGCAATATAATTTTTATTTAATATTTGATCATAAATTATAATATAGAAAAATGTTAAATAAAAGAGTTTATATTAAATAAATTTAAATAAAATATCATAAATTCATATTTATATATCCTTAATAATAAATTCTTATTCAATGGTTAAAAAAAATATAAGTTCCATTTCAAATTTATAACTCTATTTATTTATATGATATTAATACTTAATCTTATTATATTTGTTTTTTTATAATGAATAATTATTTTTATTCTCTCATATGTTTATATAATATTAATACTTGTTATCTTATTATCTTATATTTATGAATCTTATTATTTTCAATTAATGACTAAATACTTGTTTGATATAAATGAAATATATATATATATATATATATATATATATAAGATCTTTAAGAAAAAAATATCATACCCAATGTATATCATGACTATTGCCTCACAATTATTTTACAATACAATACAAGGGCACTTGGATTTGTTGTGCCTATAAGATGGATATGATTTCAGAACTTTATCTGCAGGGAAAAAAAGTGTGTGAAATCATAGGAACATATTTTTTTTTTATACAAATAGAAGAAAAACCAAGAGATGAATGAAGTACCAATTTGCATAGAACCCTCCATTTTTACTCTAAGCTCGTCCTTCAAACAATGACAAATAAATGGGTTTGAGGGTTTTTCTTAATATATATAGAAGGCCAATTGGAAAACATAGATAGAATAATGATAATAATGAGAGGAAATGAAAAGGTATGAATTGGGAAGGCATGGATTGAAAAGACAATATCGAAATACGATAAGGTTTAACTATTTGTTTAATATAGAAAGAAATTAATGTTTTATAAGGACTTTTGGGTAGAAAAGTTTTATTTATAAGGTCTTTTTGGGTAGAAAAGTTTTATTTATAAGGTCTTTTTGGATAGAAAAGTTTCAGCCGTTATGAGGAATAAATTGTTGTAAACTGAATCAATGGTGGAAACTCAAAAAGACAATATAGTAATTGAAGGGTTTTTGTTGGAGCATTAATTGAAAAGACATCACCAATTTATGGGCAGGTGTCAATTGGAAAGTTTTTTGGGATTTATAGGGTAATAAAATTTTTTGAAGGGATTTTTAGGTATTAAAAACCTTAACCTTTGTCTTCACAGAGAAAATAGGAAAAAAATTTAAGAGATAACTTTCTGTGGACCCCGTATTTCGGCTCATGCGTTTTAGGTAATAATGTTTTATAAGGACTTTTTAGGTAGAAAAGTTTTATTTATAAGGTCTTTTTGGGTAGAAAAGTTTTATTTATAAGGTCTTTTTGGGTAGAAAAGTTTTATTTATAAGGTCTTTTTGGGTAGAAAAGTTTTATTTATAAGGTCTTTTTGGGTAGAAAAGTTTTATTTCAATTCCTCATTCTGTGACTAAGAAACCCAAAAACTTACCAGTAGATATGCCAAAGGCACACTTAGCAGGATTTAATTTCTTCCCAAAGTGCTGCAGTAGGTCAAAAGCTTGCTGTAAATTTGCACAGTGATCCTCTCATCTTTTGCTTTCTACAAGTATATTATCTATATAAACTTCCGCCGTTTTGTCTAGCATTGGATAGAATATTTTTGTCATGAGTCGCTGATAAGTGGCTCTTGCATTTTAAGGCCAAAAGACATAACATTATAATAAAAAGTCCCAAAATGAGTTATAAATGTTGTTTTTTTTTTAATCAGGAGGGTACATAAGAATCTGATTATAACCAGAAAAAAAAAATCCATAAATGACAACATTTCATGCCTCGAAGTGACATCAACAATTTGATCAATGTGTGATAAGGGGAAATTATCTTTTGGGCACGCCTCATTCAAGTCAGTAAAGTCAATACAAATCCTCTATTTGCCCCCATTTTTTGGCACAACTACCACATTAGCTAGCCAGTCCGGGTAGTAGACCTCTCGAATGAATCCCACATCGAGCAATCAGGATATTTCAAGTTAAACTATCTGATGTCTCTCTGAATTGAGTCTCCTTACTTTTTGTCAGATAGGCTCCGATCCTGGGCGGATCCTGAGTTTATGACTAATCATTTCAGGGGATATTCCTGGCATGTTAGAAAGCTCCCAGGCAAAGATTCCGGTTTTCATATCAAACTAGTTTACTAATAGCTGTCTTTCCTGCTCTGTCAACATAGAGCTGACATAGGTAACCTTCTCTGGTCATTATTTTTGTATTTCTACAGAAACAAGTGGGTCAATGACAGGGGACTCTCGCTCACCCCCCTCCTTCAGTAATTACTATTTCTATTAGGACTCGCTGTCAGTGTAAATATTTTCAATTTCCTCTTTCGCCGACTTGACATTTACTTGATAACACTGCCTGATAGCTAGTTGGCTCCCAAACAAGTCAACTTGTCCTACTTTAGTAAGGAAGCTAACTTTTTTGGTGATAAGTTGATGGGGTAGCTTTCATTTTGTAAATCCATGCTCGTCCCTATATAGTATTATAAGGTGAAGGATATGACGCAGCTGAGAAATGGACGTTCAGGGCTGTAAGGCTAGCTTTTACTAGTAAAACTATTTCTCTCAAAGATCAGGTTATCGAGCCGCTTGTCAGTACTCAGCTCGGGCTCCCCTAAGTAGAAATTGGGATTCTCATATGCTAATAAGTCAAGATATGGAGCAAAACAGCTGAACTGCCCGGGTCAACTAATACTCGGCAGACTTGGAACCCAATAATTTTGAGTGACAAAATAAGGGCATTTTCATGTGGAATTATTATCCGAGCAAGATCCTAAGACTTAAATAAGATAACTCCATTTATAGGCTCCATTGTCCTTGAAACAAAGGAGTATTGCTTTTTGCCAATCTTCTCTACATCGCTTACTTCTTGAATTATTGTTCGCCGATGGTGCTTTAACTCCCAGCATTGAGCAATAGGTCCTCCTTGAATGACGTGAATGACTAGCGAGGCTCCTTCTGGCTGAATCATGTCGGTCATAGCCTGCTCACTACTCCTAGTAACCAACCATTCA
This sequence comes from Vitis vinifera, assembly GCF_030704535.1. Taxonomy (NCBI): domain Eukaryota; kingdom Viridiplantae; phylum Streptophyta; class Magnoliopsida; order Vitales; family Vitaceae; genus Vitis; species Vitis vinifera. Next base: position 18,345,358 of record NC_081820.1, on the reverse strand, counting down.
CTTTTCTTGATATACTAGGAGAGCAAGTCGACTCTTACCATGTTTTCCACCAGATAATGAAGGTGTCAACACTCGACAGTAGTATGTCCATGTTCTTTGTGATATTCGCAATGCCGAGTTTGATCTCGCTATGTTAGGTTTTTCCTGAGAACGAAATATCATTTAAAACCTGGAAAATTGCTCATAATTGGAAGTAACTGTCCATAAGTCAAACTAAGCAGGGTCCACTATTGGGATGGTCTTTGGCCCTCTTCATTCCCACAAGACTTCTTGCCTTGTGAGGGGTTCCCTAGGCCCTAATATTTATTCCTTACAACTTTTCTTGCTTATGTTGCCTATGTTGATACCAAGACAAGGCTGGCTACAACCTGCAAATGTTTTTCGAACATAGCATACTTATTGACCCTCCTAAACAAATCATTAATTGTCTCCAGTGGTTTTTTGGAGAGAGATTCAAAGAAAGGAGTCCTCGACTCAATGCTATGTTTAAAGGGTTGTAGCAGAGCGTCCATACTGTACATTTCCACTTGGAGCATTGTTTGGGCGAACCTGTGCATAAACTAGTGCAAAGTCTCACTCTCTGTCTTTTTCAGAATTTGAAGGCTGCTTATATTGAACTTCTACCTTGTTGAGCACAAATAGTGAGCTACGAAGACTTCTGACATCTCCCTAAAGGAATGAATACAATTAGGGGGAAGTCGATGGAACCAAGCTAGGGCTGTACCTTGGAGACTTGCTAGGAAGACCTTACAAAGGAGCTCTTCATTACCGATATCAAGCATTATCATTTGCCAATAATGCATTAGATGATCGAATGGATCATACGTACCATCATACATGACGAACTCAGGAATGGTGTACCCTCTTGGGGGTTCATACATCAAAATATGCTGGGCAAATGGTGTTGTCATTGATTCGTCCCTAGCAGCGGCAGTGGCAACGGCACCATTTGATTCAGGGTTCGATCCCCGGCAACGGCGCCATTTGATTCGTGCCCACTTGGTGTCTCAGTTGATTCGTGTCCAGCTGGTGCTCCTTGATTGAGGGAGTAATCAACAAAATTTATAACCTATTACACCATGAACTAGGGTAGCAAAGACAAAGCTACTATAGCATAGTGGCTCTAGGATCGTTCACTGGGATGGGTTTTCACTTCACAAATGATATCAATTCAAAGCTGAATTGGTGCCTTTTCATTTCAAGGTTAGCTTTAAAAGAAAATATAAACTTGTTTGAAAAAAAAGGTTTGGTTTTAAACTAACCAAAAATAGTAACTGATTTTACTTACAAAGAAAAGTGTTTCTTGGAGTTTCAGATCACTAGGCTCAGATTCCTCATACAAAAAGGGAGTTCCGGTCACTTGTTTCTTTTCCTCACATTAGAGAATTAACATATAGTTAATTCTCTAACCGGTGTTGTACAGTTGCTTTCCATTAATGGGTTCAAACACTAAATCCCTCTCACTGATGCAACTTGCAATGGTTCATGCCTCTCACGAGCACTTACCATTCAAGATGATCTTTAACCTTGGACTTCCCTTCAAAAGCTCGCAAGAGATAACTAATGGATGTCTCCTTGGAGTCCAAAAGCTTACCAAGTGTTGGCTATTCTAGAAAATCCTACCTTCAAACCACCTACCAAAGGCTCGCAAGGGGTAAACTAATGCATCTCCATGGACGGAGATCACTTGCCTTACCAAGTGTTGGCCCAGGTGATTTAAAGGCGTTTTAAGTTAACTAAAAAGATAAAAACCATTAACGGATCACACTTTCTCTTCATTAAAAACTAAAACAACAAAACTTCCAATTTATGCATGTGGAAACTTACCCGGTTACCTTAGCTCCAAGAGACAAAAAGCTTAGCCTCTCATCCTCTGAGGAAAAATCCTCAGAGTTTGGTTGGCTAGAAAATGAAAATGAAAGAGAAGACAAGAATATATATGAAAAACAGAGCAAGTGCTCTGTTCTCTGATTCTATATATGATATATCTATATTTGACATACTTCCCTCAGCGTCCTCTGAGAGTGTTTACAAGAGAGTTTATATAGGAAGGTAATTTACCCTTCCTTGGATACTTCCTAGCTAAGGAATTACATGAGTGGTTGAATACAAGGAGAAAATGGAAATTTAGACACAAAAATCTGAAGAAAAATATCTAAAAGAGTCGGTGCAAAAATATCGGGAAGCTCCAGGAACATTTCGCAGGTGAAAAATGGTGTCTGCGAGATTTCGCAGACACTCAAGAGGGCTGCGAAATATTTTCGCAACAACAAGTTAAACTCGCAGGGCTGCGAAATTGGCTTCCACCTTGAGGTTCTCAGCGTTCCAGCTTGCGGCATGTATCGGGTAGCTTCAGGAGGAATTCCATAGCACTGTACAAAAAGGCTGCGAAATTCTCGCAACAAAAGGCTGATTTCGCAACACTTTGGAGTGATCTGCTTGCAATGGCTGTAACTCCTTCGTTTCAACTCCGAATCGCACACGGTTTGAAGCGTTGGATTCTTGACTTCCTGAGCTTTGAAATGGTATATAGCATGTAGAAAATGGACTTCGGGAAGTGCTCCAAAAGTGCGCAAGAAGACTGCAGCTAGCTTTCCTCTGTTTTCTTCACTCTGTTTTTCCTTTCTCCTTGCTTCTCTCCTTGCATACTTTGAACGACTTTGGCAAAGGGCTATGAGGCTCCAAAGCTTGGTTCTTCATGAATTTGAGCTCTTCATTGCTTTGCCATGAACTATATACAATTCTCCCTCATTCTTGGATTGTTTTGATGATCAAATTACTAACAAAAACACCAAAACTTACACAATTTGATTAGAAATGATTGCAAGGGTCCTTAACATGTTAATTGAGTTAAAAGGCAATAACTACTACTCAAAAGTGTTTAAAAGGATTAATTACAAGCTACAAAATAGCACTTTTTGAGTAGTAATCACTCCTCCCAACCGACATATTGCTAGTCCCTTAGCAATGAAGGAGATAAAAACTAAGTAACTATAATAATATACATAAAAGGGATCATGCAAATCACTCCAAAAAATGATATGAGTGGCATGATGGACATCCATGGATCAATAAAGATGTGAAACTCAACCTATAATAAGAGTTGTCAAAGCATTCACTTGATCTTAGAGTACAAAGAATGGATATTATGCAAGTTTAAGCATAAAAAGAATTTCCACTCTCAAAAGATCCAAATCAAATTCTTCCACTAAAAGCTAAGTGTTAATGTGATTAGCTTCCGAGTATAGTATGGATAAATATCATCTCCCCCCAACCTAAGTCTTTCTTTAAGCTTAGCAAAATTAACCATCTCTTGATAGGCTAGGAACGCACCTCTTATTCACAATTCTTTTCATTTACTAAACTTAACCAATTCACCCATGTAACAAGCAGAGGATCGGTGACTCCCAACCAATAAAGGCTTAGGGCACCAGGCTTTAAAGGCTTTCGCCACCCCTTCGGACCATGCTCAGGTTTCAAGGCAAGTAAAGAAGTTTATTCTTTTTTTTTTTTTTTTCTTTTTTTTTTCTTTTTCTTTTTCTTTTTCTACAAAGACTCATTGGTCTTTATGAGGTGTCCCAACACTATTAATGAGAGGTTAAAGGTGTCAAATTATGATTTCTCAAGCTTAGAGGGTGAGATAGTTTCACATCTTATAACCGGAATCTAATGTATGTGTGTGCGAATAGCTTAAGGTGGAAGAGATAAGTTTGCATGCAATGGGAGTTTCAACAATTCATCAACTTTTAAAAGAGCATAATACAAACTCTAAGACTCCTGTAATCAAGTTGAAACTCGACTTCTCTCATTTAATTTTGAGAGTTAATCCTTAATATCCATGGAGTTTAAAGCAAAAATGTTAAAAATTAAGCAAAAAGCAACTAAATTACCAAAATAACTTAGCATTATTAACAAAACTTACTTCCTCAACTCTCCCCCCAACCAAGCTGAACATTGTCTTCAATGTGACAAAAGCGATTAAAAAATAGAGAGGAAGTGGTACCTCCTTAGTGACATGGAGTCTGAGTCGTATAGGAGAAACCACATGTTTCAAAGAAAACATAAGAGTTAGTGAGTAGAGGAAATAGGAAAATGCCAAGTTTAAACAAAAATGATGTCTATGTATGATGTATCATCAATAATACATCCAATCCCAAAATGTAAGACATCAAAACAAAGAATTATCTATACTAATATAATATGAAAAGACAAAAAGTAAAGAGATGATCAAGTAATGGTAAGGTCCTGTGGAGCGGATGCATCTATGGTGGCCTCTTGAGTGGGTTGGATCAGGACTTTGACCTCTGTTCTGGTAGTCTCCTTAGGTGGCATAGTCTCCTCAACTGGAGCTCTCAGTTGGTAGCTATGAGATTTGATGGTTTAAGGAGGTTAGAAATGGAGTGAGAGGCTTGGTATGTGTGATCCCAGGGTGTACGGGGCTCTCCTCTTCAGATGCATGGTTGCGGAGCTTTGATGGCATTTTAGCAACTTCCCTTGGCTTTGCAAGGTGTTTTTGCAAACCTTCCTCCATTTTGCAATTCAATTTCACAATTTGAAGGCCATTTCTAAGCTTGGAGGTGATTTCGCAACCATTTCAAAGCTTGGAGATCATTTCGCATAAAAGTGGCATGTTCACAGACCATTTTTGAAGCTTGGAGATCATTTCGCATCCATTTCAAAGCTCAAAAGTGATTTCGCAGCTCTAAAATGAGTGTACGGGGCTGCAAAATGGCTCTCATGTGCCAAAAAGTGGTTTCGCAGCTCAAAGGTGATTTCGTAGCTGTATCACAGCTTCGAAATGAAGGGAACTATGCTGCAAATGGCACTCATGTGCCAAAAATTGGTTTCGCAGCTGCGAAACACCCTTCCAAATGGTGTTTCGGCTGCGAAATTCTTGCTCAGCTTTGCGCGCTTGTCTTCAAACGACCATAACTTCTTCATTTCACCTCCAAATCGCATACCATTTGAAGCGCTGGACTCCTGACTTCCCAAGATTTGAAACGAGATATCGTATGCATAATTTGAGCTCCAGGAAGTGCTTCAAAAATGTGTCCAACAGTAGCAAAATTGAGGTACGACATTTCCGTTCATGGTTTGCACAGTCATCTTCAAGCAGCCATAACTTTTCCGTTTCAAATCCAAATCGAGTACCGTTTGAAGATATGGACTCATGACTTCCCAAGCTTTCCAACGAGATATTGCATGCATAATTTGAACTTCGGGAAGTGATCGAGATGTGTCCAACAATTGCCGAAATGGGGGTGCGGCTGTGAAATTGGGATTTTCACTTTTTGGGACTTCGCAGCCATTTCGCAGCTGCGAAATGAGGGTCACTGTGCTGCGAAATGGCACTCGTGTGCCAAAATTGGTTTCGCAGCTTCGAAATACCCTGCGAAATGGGGCTTTGGCTGCCAAATTTTTTTTTTTTTTTTTTTTTTTTTTGGTTTCGCAGTCATTTTCGCAGCTGCGAAATGGCACTCGTGTGCCAAAATCGGCTTCGCAACTGCCAAACACCCTTCCAAATGGAGCTTTCCCTGCGAAATGGAGGATTTTATGCTTTGGTGGTTCGCAGCCGCTTTCGCAGCTGCGAAATGGGGGCTCCTGTGCTGCGAAGTGGCACTCGTGTGCCAAAAGTGGTTTCGCAGCTGCGAAAATTTTCGCAGAGAGGGAAATTGGGCTGCGAACTGGTTTCGCAGCAAAATTTCGATTTCGCAGAGGCTGCGAAATCTCGCAGACCCTTGTTTCTCCCCTGTTTTCGCTTCGTTTGACTCCGATTTTGCTCCGATTTTTTTTCTTCAATTTCTTTGCAATTCCTCTTGATTTTGATCATCCAAAAACCTATATTACATCAAAACAAACTAGAATTAAAGCATTGAAATCAAAATTAAAACATTAAAATCAAAATTAAAACAAGTAAAAAAAACAAAACAAAAAGATATGGACTAGCTAGTCTTTAAAAAGACTAAGTCCATCAAAAAATTTGCTCCTGATTTAGCTTGCCCGGATCCCATATGAAGTTTGCATTCTTCAATTGAGACTTGGTTTGTATGATTTTCCCATACAAAGCTTGGAGAAAAGGCGGAGGCATGTGTTTCATCCTTTCTTCCTTGATGACTATCCTCTGTGGTTCTCTTTCTACATTAACATCATAGCCATCTTTCTCTATGCTTTTCCCCTTTTTCTTTCCTTTGATTTCCTCCCTATTTTCTTTCTCTGTTTCACTCTCTACCTTATGCTCTAGCTTGCATGTGGGCAGATCAACCTCTTTACCACTCAAAGTGATAACTTCTTCAATTTCCTTCACCATTGAAGATTCTCCCTCCTCAACCTCCATTTCATGGATACTCATGGAATTTTGATAAGGTTGAGAAGGAGAGTTTTCTTTCTCTTGCATTGTGTTGAGGTTGGCAAGCCTTGAGATTGAATCTTGGAGAATATCTAACTTTTGGGCCATATCATTTTGCATTTCATCCATCCTTTTATTCAAAGTACTCTCCATTCTGTCAATTCTTTGATCGACTCGAGCATTGGTGGCTTCTTGCTTTTCAATAAAATCTCCCACGACCTTGCAAAGATTCACCATAGTTTGTTCAAGGTTTGAGGCTTGCTGTGGTGCTTGAGCAGGTTGCTGATACTGAGGTGGCTGTGGTTTCCAAGAGAAATTTGGATGGTCCCTCCAATTGGAATTGTAGGTGTTGCAATCACCAAACATTTCCCTCTCGGCTGGAATGGTAGGACACTCATCCACCAAGTGCTCATATGATAGACAAATGGCACAAGGCATAGCTTGCAATGATGTCTGAGAGATGGCTTGCACTGGCTGCATATTTGTCATTTCTAGCTCTTCCAATCTCCTTTCCATAGCTGCAATTTCTGCCTTCATGTCCATACCATCTTTCAAAATATACATCTCACCCTTAGCTTTAGGTTGAGACATCATTCTTTCCTTATCTCTAGCATTTGGTTCATCCCATTCTCTTGAAAATTCAGCCACATAACTCATGAAGTTCATGGCTTCCTCTGCTATCTCGTATTCAATATGGCATGCACAACTAGCAATTTGTGAATTAAAAACAGAGAACACAAAAGAAAACAAAAGAAAAACAATTCTAAGAAATTAAGGTAAACTAAAAACTAAATAAAAGGTATACTAAAATATGAACAATAAAGAAATAAAAAGAGTTAGTAAAAGGAAAAGAAAAGTCACCAAACTTGTGATGAAGATCACAAGTACTCTTAAAAAATCATATCACTGCAAAGTGGCACCATTTGATTCGAGGTTCGATCCCCGGCAGCGGCGCCATTTGATTCGTCCCTAGCAGCGGAAGTGGCAATGGCACCATCTGATTCGGGGTTCGATCCCCGGCAACGGCGCCATTTGATTCGTCCCTAGCAGCGGCAGTGGCAACGGCACCATTTGATTCAGGGTTCGATCCCCGGCAACGGCGCCATTTGATTCGTGCCCACTTGGTGTCTCAGTTGATTCGTGTCCAGCTGGTGCTCCTTGATTGAGGGAGTAATCAACAAAATTTATAACCTATTACACCATGAACTAAGGTAGCAAAGACAAAGCTACTATAGCATAGTGGCTCTAGGATCGTTCACTGGGATGGGTTTTCACTTCACAAATGATATCAATTCAAAGCTGAATTGGTGCCTTTTCATTTCAAGGTTAGCTTTAAAAGAAAACATAAACTTGTTTGAAAAAAAAGGTTTGGTTTTAAACTAACCAAAAATAGTAACTGATTTTACTTACAAAGAAAAGTGTTTCTTGGAGTTTCAGATCACTAGGCTCAGATTCCTCATACAAAAAGGGAGTTCCGGTCACTTGTTTCTTTTCCTCACATTAGAGAATTAACATATAGTTAATTCTCTAACCGGTGTTGTACAGTTGCTTTCCATTAATGGGTTCAAACACTAAATCCCTCTCACTGATGCAACTTGCAATGGTTCATGCCTCTCACGAGCACTTACCATTCAAGATGATCTTTAACCTTGGACTTCCCTTCAAAAGCTCGCAAGAGATAACTAATGGATGTCTCCTTGGAGTCCAAAAGCTTACCAAGTGTTGGCTATTCTAGAAAATCCTACCTTCAAACCACCTACCAAAGGCTCGCAAGGGGTAAACTAATGCATCTCCATGGACGGAGATCACTTGCCTTACCAAGTGTTGGCCCAGGTGATTTAAAGGCGTTTTAAGTTAACTAAAAAGATAAAAACCATTAACGGATCACACTTTCTCTTCATTAAAAACTAAAACAACAAAACTTCCTATTTATGCATGTGGAAACTTACCCGGTTACCTTAGCTCCAAGAGACAAAAAGCTTAGCCTCTCATCCTCTGAGGAAAAATCCTCAGAGTTTGGTTGGCTAGAAAATGAAAATGAAAGAGAAGACAAGAATATATATGAAAAACAGAGCAAGTGCTCTGTTCTCTGATTCTATATATGATATATCTATATTTTACATACTTCCCTCAGCGTCCTCTGAGAGTGTTTACAAGAGAGTTTATATAGGAAGGTAATTTACCCTTCCTTGGATACTTCCTAGCTAAGGAATTACATGAGTGGTTGAATACAAGGAGAAAATGGAAATTTAGACACAAAAATCTGAAGAAAAATATCTAAAAGAGTCGGTGCAAAAATATCGGGAAGCTCCAGGAACATTTCGCAGGTGAAAAATGGTGTCTGCGAGATTTCGCAGACACTCAAGAGGGCTGCGAAATATTTTCGCAACAACAAGTTAAACTCGCAGGGCTGCGAAATTGGCTTCCACCTTGAGGTTCTCAGCGTTCCAGCTTGCGGCATGTATCGGGTAGCTTCAGGAGGAATTCCATAGCACTGTACAAAAAGGCTGCGAAATTCTCGCAACAAAAGGCTGATTTCGCAACACTTTGGAGTGATCTGCTTGCAATGGCTGTAACTCCTTCGTTTCAACTCCGAATCGCACACGGTTTGAAGCGTTGGATTCTTGACTTCCTGAGCTTTGAAATGGTATATAGCATGTAGAAAATGGACTTCGGGAAGTGCTCCAAAAGTGCGCAAGAAGACTGCAGCTAGCTTTCCTCTGTTTTCTTCACTCTGTTTTTCCTTTCTCCTTGCTTCTCTCCTTGCATACTTTGAACGACTTTGGCAAAGGGCTATGAGGCTCCAAAGCTTGGTTCTTCATGAATTTGAGCTCTTCATTGCTTTGCCATGAACTATATACAATTCTCCCTCATTCTTGGATTGTTTTGGTGATCAAATTACTAACAAAAACACCAAAACTTACACAATTTGATTAGAAATGATTGCAAGGGTCCTTAACATGTTAATTGAGTTAAAAGGCAATAACTACTACTCAAAAGTGTTTAAAAGGATTAATTACAAGCTACAAAATAGCACTTTTTGAGTAGTAATCAATCATCATGTCGTTCAAACGATGAGTTGTAGCTCCTAGGGCCAACTCATTCAAACGCTCATGAGGAAGCCAAACTACCGAGGACAAGGGTCGAGCCATCCCTCATGTGACCTCAATACGGGGTAACCTCATATGTTGTCGGCTACCAGGGTTCGAATATACTAGGGATTGGGGTTCCAGTCGACAGGTGCAGTCTGCCTCGTCGATACCTTCAGTGATCAGCATTCTCGGGAACTTGGGGTCAAATGGGTGGTGTCCCCCGTGGGAGTTTAAAATGGTGTGGGGAGTTGACCAAGAGGAATTGCATGATCTAAAGGCTCCACCACATTGTCATTGCCTTGTTGGCTTAAATGATGCAACATTTGAATGCGAGCATGCTGATCTTTGAGTTGTGTCCACAACAAGGCATTTTCTTGCCTTAGCAACTTAGTCTGAGCAAGGATGGATTATATTCTTCTTTCCTGCTCCACCTATCGCCTTTCAAAATCCTCACGGAGAGTTTTTGAGGCAGTAGCCTTCTAGGGAGCTGTTGTACTAATTGAATACCACGACTGACTATCTCCCATTGCGAAGCTTCCAACTCCAGACAAAAAGGGGGTCTACGTTTAGCTCAAAGTGAAAGTGATACTTTGATGTAGAACTCTTCCCACAGACAATGCCACTTGTTGGAGCTGAAAATTTCTTGAGTAGTAGTCTTCTTCTCATGGCGTGTTCTCTTTTACCTGTCACACAAGGTTCACCCGGTGTTACCTTGAGATAACCTTCTCCGATGGTTAAGTCAGTTGGGGTTTTTCTAAAAGAAAGAGTAATTTTTTTGGTATTGTTGTCTCTTACCTCCAGTGGCCTAGCTAGTTGCATTCATATATCCTTCACCTACTAATAGGCGTGGAGATTCTAGGGACACTTTATTTGTCATTTCAAGCAGTTACAACCCCAAGCACTAATCGTCTCTTCTATTCCTCGTGGATAGCTCTTCCACATTCTACTTTGCCACTTTTCTTGTTGGGCCATTTAAGCTAGTCGAGCTTTAATCTTGGCCTGAGCTGGCCCAACTTTGATGATAGTCTTAGATAGGCCCATTACCTCTATTTATGGGGGTACCCACAGTACGGGGATGGTATGGCCAGTTGCAACTAGGTCGCTAGGATTATGGGTTTGATTGATGTGAGAAACTTGTTGATACATGGCTGGTATGGGCATGGGACTATTGGGTGATGCCCAACTATGAGGGATTGGACAACTAACGAAGGCTGAGTTGAGATGTCTTGGGCAACTAAAACTGAGCTGTAGCAAGGGGAATGGGACAAATTGATGGGTTAGAGGAATGGGTGCAATTGGTTGATGGCTTATGGGAGATAATGATAAACGATTGGTGCATGGAATATTTGAGATGTATTTGGCAAGTCTTAAATTATGTCAAGGTTATGTAAAAATATTTACAAAAACATATGACTTATATTTTTTTGTTATTGATTAGAAATATTAATTTCATGTTTTAAAATACGAATTCTTATGTAATGCTATAAATTTTTTTTTTTTTGTTTATGACACCATGTGATATTAATAGAAATATTAGTTTAGCATTCTTTTTATATTCTAAAGTATGAAATTAATAACTATGGTAAACTCGAATTTTTATTTAAATTTATGGATCATGTAATGTTAAAAAATATATATATATTTTAGCATGATTTAAAATCTTGAAATGTATATTTAATAGTCATAATGCATAAATCTTCAATGTACTCATTTAATAAAATTGGTTAATATCTCGATTTCTATAATTTATAAAGCGATAATTAACAAAAAAATGATTAAATCATGTTAAACGATAGATAGTTATAGAAGATCTTGTCTTATTTATTACTAAACCCTTATTATGTTTTATATTTTAAAGAAATAAAACCAATTATTAATTAATTTAAAATCATGAATTCGTCTTCTAAAAACAAAATTTCCTTTTTACAATTCTAATTACACTTAAAAGAAAAAATAAGTTCAAGCAACAAAGAATTCTAAACTAAAAATCATAAATTTATGTAATCACATCAAAATTTCATAATCATCCTCCTAAAAGTTCCCAAGGAAGAATCACAGACTATAAGTCAATGAATTATGATAATTTACTTGAATAGTAACTTGTATGGGTCAATGGCAAAATGAGGGGTGTACACTTTTTTTTTTCCTGGTATTTAAAAACATAATTTTTTTTTTTATATTTCTTATTTACATTACTCATTGCAAATGGAAGTAAAAATCAAGCATTAGTTATTATCATTAAATCAAGACTCTCTTGTTAGCAATTGTTGTGCCAGCGGAAGTTTTAATGCAAACAATGTTAATTTAAGAACACCGAGATAAAATAATCAACACATGAGGTTTTAATGTGGTTCGAGCAACCATGCCTATATTCACAGATGAGAGAGAATCATATTACTGAAGATTGAATCAGATGCAACTATTAGGTTCCCGAAACATCTCATATTTCCCTACTCCTATCTGTATCCTACTATAAGCTCCCTCGCTAGCTCCATCAGGTATCTTCCGTTCTCTCACATTTTTACTGAAGATTGACTTTTTCCCCTCATAACCTAGAACATTTATAAAGAAATTCCTAATAACTTTTCTTATTTAATAAGGAAATCTAATATTACTATATCGAAATATTCTATATAATATTCTTTACAAAAAATGAATATACACTAATTAGGAATTTGGGATACTATCCAACAACAATTTTTTATCACGCAATGCATTATGGACATAAGTATAATTTTATGCGATATCACCTTTGTTTTATAAGCAATTCTCGTTTAGGTGAACAATGTCATATATTAGTATATTACCATTTGGCTGGCACGGTTTCACAATAAACCGGGGATAGAATAAATGTGATAAAACACATGGACAGATAGACAGACAAGCATTACCTAAACCCAACTATTCGGGATAGACAGATAAGCATTACCTAAACCCAAATATTCGGGAGATTAAATAAATAAGATCTTGATTTTCATCGAGATTCCACAAAAGCTGTCTGCTCATAAAGGATTGTTTGTTGGCGTCAACAAGCCCAATCAAGCTAAGCTCTTATTAATTAATCCTAATATTTGTAAGAACAAACTAGTTGAGTATACTTAACTTCAGTCCACCCACAGCATGCTCCACGCTTCTATATTCAATTATTCATCGCCGTCCAAGCAATTAATCACAGAGAAGAATAATCCGACTTCCATATTATATGGTGCCTCTATTTCACATCTCTTGTTAAATCTTTAGTTTCAAGTCATTCGCTCATAAGCTTAGCAGGTGTTTGTAAACTAACTTAATAAATTAAAGTAATTTAATAACTTAATTCAAGTTATTAAATAAGTAAAGTATATTTAGTGAAATAACTTAATAATCTAACTTAAAGTCCAAAACAACTTTAAGTAATAAATAAAAATAATTAACTTATTCTTAAATCTATGTTTTAGTTTTACATTTTTATCCTTATTTACCTTAATTACCTTAACGATCTCTTTTACTATTACACGACTTTCATTGTTAATCGATCTCTTTTGTCCTAATTTTAATTTATATAGATAAATATGTCAATTTGATGATTTAAAATAAATTTTATCAAACAACTTTAATACTTAAAAGTAAAAAATAAATAATAAATTTTAAATTAATAACTTAAACATAATTCAACTTTAAATCAATATTTTAAATCATTAAATAATAAGTATTAAGTTTGAAGAAATAACCTCCTTTTTTATTTATTTGTATCGATTCTCGTAACTACGCGAGTTGCTTGTGTTTATATAATAATTGTCCTTGTTAGGCCATCAACTTACAAGAATCGCAAAAGGAATAATCCAAGCTCGATGATATATAGAGCCTCTATTTTACTTCTTCCCAAGCTCTATTCTTCAGCAAACATGATTGCAGTTCTTCTCAGGAACCTTGTGAACTTAGTCTCTGAAGGCTGGTCGTGGTGGTGGGATGGACTCACTGAAAACACCATTTTTCGAGTAGTGGCCGCCCTTTCGACTGCAGCAATTGCCATTTCTTGGTATGTCTGGCTCATCAAGAAAGCAAGTAGAGGCCTCCCACCCTTGCCACCCGGCCCAAGAGGCTTGCCGTTGCTGGGAAACCTTCTCTTCATTGAGCCTGATCTTCATCGGTACTTCTCCAAGTTGTCCCAACTCTATGGTCCCATTTTCAAGCTTCAGCTAGGCAGCAAGACTTGCATTGTGATAAGCTCGTCTTCCGTGGCCAAAGAAATTCTCAAAGATCACGATGTGATTTTTGCTAACCGTGATGTACCTATTTCTGCATTAGCCCTCACATATGGGGGGCAAGACATAGCCTGGAGTCATTATAGCCCCGAATGGCGTAAACTACGCAAAGTTTTTGTCCAAGAAATGATGAGCAGCGCAAGCCTTGATGCTTGTTCTGCACTTAGGAGAAGAGAGGTGCAAGAAATGGTGAGGGACGTGTATGGAAAGGTGGGGACACCAATTAATATGGGGGATCAAATGTTTCTAACTGTATTAAATGTTGTAACAAGCATGTTATGGGGTGGAACACTTCATGGTGAGGATAGGAGTCGAATTGGAATGGAGTTTAGACGAGTCATTGTGGAGACGGTTGGATTGATGGGAAAACCTAATATTTCTGATCTTTTTCCTGCTCTTGCATGGTTTGATCTCCAAGGAATTGAATCAAGGGCGAAAAAGCTTGTTTTGTGGTTTGATAGGATTTTCGAATCCCTGATTGCTCAGAGGACACAATTGGATGGAGCTGATGGAGGAGGCAAGAACAAGAGCAAGGAAAGCAAGGACTTCCTGCAGTTTATGTTGGAGCTGATGCATCAAGGAGATGATAAAACCTCGGTCTCCATCACCCAGCTCAAGGCTTTGTTCATGGTATATTACTATTCCTTAAAAACTCAACATATGGGAAAAGGGTTCGTTATGAGTCAAGAAAATGTTTCTAAGAAAAATCATTTTCAGTTTTGCTGCCACAAAAAAAAGAATCATTCAACCATCTGCTGATGAAAACCATGAACTGGCTCATATCTTTCAAACGCCATGGTTTAGGTTATTCGATCTGGCATATGATTTTTTATTCTATACAAAATTGGCCACGCTCCCAAATGTTCATTGATTAAGCCTTTCTTAAAGTATAAGTCACTGCATTGACAAAATTATATCAATTAATTAATTTTTTTTTATTTTGCTCTCGGTTTCCCAAATGTTCACGTCTTAAAGTATTAATACTAGTGAAGGTGGGTTCTGTTAAAAGAGTTCTTCTGAACCTAGCTAGAATTATTCTTTTAATGGGGATGAGTTCATGAACTTGGCACTCAATATAATTGACCATCTGCCATGTACTTAGCATTGGACATCATTTTTGCACATTATCACCTCTTGGGCAAATGGCCAATGTCATATGGGTGCTTTGTATTTTAACTTAATTTTGTGTTATTAGGACATAGTCGTTGCTGCAACAGACACATCGTCCACCACAGTGGAGTGGGCAATGGCAGAACTGCTTCAACACCCACAGACAATGCAAAAAGCCCAAGAAGAATTGGAAAAAGTAGTAGGAAATAAAAACATTGTAGAAGAGTCTCATCTCTTCCAACTGCCCTACTTGGGTGCAGTCATAAAGGAAACCCTCCGTTTGCATCCCCCGCTGCCGCTCCTAGTCCCACACTCTCCTAGTACGTCTTGCATCATTTCCGGGTACACTATCCCAAAGGGCTCGCGGATACTCTTCAATGCATGGGCAATGCAAAGAAACCCCGAGGTCTGGGAGCATCCATTGGAGTTTATACCAGAGAGGTTCTTGGAAGATGCTGCTAGTGCCGACTACAAAGGCAACAATTTCAACTTTATGCCATTTGGGTCAGGGAGGAGGATTTGTGCTGGCTTACCTCTAGCTGAAAAGATGCTGCTATATGTTTTGGCTTCTCTTTTACATTCCTTTGATTGGAAATTACCTGATGGGAGGACAAGCGTTGATTTGGAGGAGAGGTTTGGAATCGTTTTGAAGAAAAGTGAGACACTTCTCGCCATTCCAACTGCAAGATTGTCCAATTAAGGCCATTATGATCCAAGTGAAAGAATATTTTAACAATGTTAGGGCATATGTAATGCACTTCGGAATTTCTCTAATAAAAGTTTGTTTCTACTCTCATAACTAGAGAGAGAGAGAGAGAGAGAGAGAGCAATATCCAAAGCAGAATCCAATCCGGGTTTTAACAAATTTTTCCAAACCTGTCTCTAGCTCGTATAAGCTTCTCTGAAACCTCACCCTACTGGCTAGGATGAACGGATATCCCAAACAAGCTATTACCATCCCTATTTCTGACAGAGCTATTCATAGCCCCATGCTCTAAATCTATGATCTATAAGCCCCATATAAAGTAACCTAAATCAATGAACTTTCCTTTCCCTACTTATTTCAATTAAGATGTTACAGTATGTTTATCACTATAAGACTTTTTATTGGCATGTAAAAGTAATAAGAAAGGAATCATTCAATTAGTAAATAGAAGATTTTTTTTTTTATAACAAAAATCCAACTTTAAATTATGATTATTTTTGTGCGAAAAACATGTTTAAAATGGATAATCACAAAAGTTTTTAGTTGTTATTGCTTCATAGTTTTTAAAGTTATGTCAGTATTTGTAAATAATTTACAATAAATTATATAACTGGGTTAAGACAAGGACATATTTGAATTCATCCTTTTGAGTTTAAAAAAAATTTCCCAAAACCATTCCTAATTACTTTAAGCTTCTCTCAAACCCCGCCTATTAGAGACAAGACAAATACCAAAAAAAATATAGCCATTGCCATCTCCATTTTTGACAAAATGATTCATAGCCCCTTGCTCTAAACCTATGATCTATAAGCCCCATCTCGTTTACACTAAAAAAAAAATAAACTTTCCCAAGATCTCTTGTTTGCATTTTTAATTAGCCAATGAAGAATGAGCTAGCATAAAGTGTAATTTTATGCAACATCACCATTGTACTCTCTCTTGTTACCAATTTTGACTAGGGAAACTTATCAAATAGGATAGGTTGGAGGTGTTAAAGAACCGTAAAGGATCACTTAATATAATAAGTATCCTAAATGGTAAGGGAAAAAGTGGAAAAAAAATCCCCCAAAGAGCATGGAAGAAAATATTTGTCAAAAATACCAAAAATGATCTTCAATTACATAAAATAAATAAATAAATAATCATTATAATAATAATATATTGGTGAGATGGAAAGATGACAAAACATAGGACTGCAACTTGAGTAGGTTGATGGTTAACCCAACCCTAATCTGAATTAAGAAATGATAAACCGAAGTCCAACCCAACACAACCTCATTTCTCTAAACTTAAGTTGGGTTCAGGTTAGACTTAAGTTGATGAGATTACATAATTCAAAATCCATCCATAATATTCTTAATTTTTTAAAAGAAAATCTATAAATTTATAATAAAATTTAGATAGTAAATAAGATAAAAATTTAATATAATAGCAAGTATTAAAATATAAAAGCAAATAAATATTATTATATAGGATAATATATATTATAAATATTGTAAAAACATTGAATCAAATTTGGGTTAGACTTAAGTTATCCAAACCCCGACTTGAGACCAACCCAAAATGAGTTCAAGTTGAAGAAACCTAACTCAAGCCCAACCCAAGTATTAAAAATGATTTTTCAAGTTTGCCTAAATGTTAAATTGAGTTTGGCTTGGGTCAAACCAACGTGTCCAATTTGTACCCTTATTAAATCGTGATTGAAGTTCTTCCTCAAAGCAAGCTTGCATTATAACAATTCCATACTCTTTCAATCTTATGCTATTTTTTTATTGAAATATTGGATTAATTATTATTATCTTATTTGAAACTAAAGGTAAGCTAAGAACCTTCCTCACACACCCATGGTAATACCCACACTAATTTCTTATTGGATTTTTATTATTATTATTATTATTATTATTATTATTATTATTTGAGTATGAGAAACAAAGACGCTTCCTTGCTTAAACTTGCTTTATTATTATTCTTTTATAGTATGAGGGAGCTTCAATGTTTTTGTTGGATTTCATTTTTTTTTTGTTGAAACTCGAACATAAGTGAAGAACCTTCCTCACGTATCCATAGTGACACTCACACTGATTTCTTATTGGAATTTTTTTTATTTTTTTTTATTTTATGGGTATGAGAAACAAAGACGCTTCCATCCACACACACACACAGACAAAGCATGATTGAAGCCCTCTCCTTTAAAGCTACGTGTGTTTGAATAAACCCAACAAAGTTCAAATAGGCCCATGTTATTTATATTTTCTATTTTTTTTTTTTTGATGTGGTATTTAAAATTTTAAACACAGATATTTTGTAGTTGTAAGAAACATGGTTTTGTTGTGTTTAAAATAATGCTCGCAAAGATTTCAAGTTCAGTTTCAATTTTAGAGACTAGAAATCCCCTTTTATTAGGTTTTCTATAACAATCTAAATTTTTGAAAAAAAAATAAATTGAGGAAAATGTATTTTAAATAATCTAGTTTTTTATAATAAAATAAAATTTGGATAATTTTGAAATTTATATTTGATTTTTTTCATTTTTATTACATGTTTATATTTGTTTGACTTTGATTTTTTTATATTATCACTACAAGGAAAAAGATATATGGTGTCATTTATAACGTGTCACCATAAACATAGGGTGTCACTACAACATAGCATCACCTTCTCCACTGACATCATAGAGGGTACCAATTGGTGACGTATTTGAAAGTGACACCAAAGTAGATAAATGGTGACTCATTCGGAAGTGACACCATATATTTCTAGTGATGATAGGGTGTCGCATTAAATGCATCATTTTTGAGTTATGATGTCATATTAAATGCATCACCTTTGAGTAATGGTGTCACATCATTGTAAATTATTGTGGAAGATATGATTGCTTTTAGTTATAGATTTTTGTAATGCTTATGAATTAATAAGTAAGATTAACCTGTTTATATTTTGTCCATAAATATAACAATCATATTATATTTAACTCATTTTTCTGTAATGCTTCTGGAATAACTCATAATACATTGATCATCTAATAATATTTGTATATCAAATGTTCACAAAAAGATAGTACATCCAACATATCAAACCCATCAAAACTACTTGACAAAAAGATAGGACTCACCGTGCATGGTGATCATGATGCATCAACATGATTCATGATTAGTTGTAACACAAAAGTAGCCCATTCTCCTCTAATTTCATCGAATTCTACTTGAGAATATGTTTTTTTATCACCAAACTGAAATCAAATAAGAAAATAACATTAAAATGCATAACATTTGGAAGCCTAAAACTATGTACAATTCATTAAATTTGTAATACCTTTGAAGCAATAATTGTAGGATAAAAAATTATCTCTTTTATGAATCTCATAACAAAGTAGCCACATTCGAACCCTCCTTCTTGTCTTGGACACTAATCGATCAATTATAAAATAACATTAGTACTCATATATATAAATGGTGCAAATGCATAAGCTAATGTGTAAAGAAAATTTTTTGGATGTCACCTGCACTAGTTGCCAAGATGGCTCCCTCTTAGATGTTTTCTTTGCAGATATTCGAAGAGCCCTATGTAAATAAGTTCAATGGGTACATTTTTAAAATAGGTAAATGTTATATGTTTTAACATATATATAAATAATAATAAAAATGTGTTTGAGATGAATGTATTTTAAAAAAATAATAATAATACTATGAAAAATAATAGGAAGAACTTACATGTTTACGATATCCTTTAAGTCCTCACATGGTTTGTGATGCATAGGGTCAAGATAGTGGACTATCATTTTCCTTGGCTCAATCACTACCAAGACCCAATGAAAGCTAAAACATTAAAAACAAAAGTAGCATATAATTAGAAATATAAATCAATCATAAAACCTCAAATTAAAGTATAATATTTGTCACTTACTCGGGGTTGTAGGGTATGAAAACATATTTAGCATCTTGGCACTCCATTAAGCGTTTTGACAACAATTGTGCTCTTTTCTCTGTTTGAGGAGTACTAAGGCCTGCTCGTGATATTGTAAAAGGATTAAAAAATATAAATTGTGATTCCTTTTTGGCAATATGTAGTTGATCATGCATGTGCCTATTATTGTATCAAAACACCAAAAGAAAATTATCATTAGTCATATCCAATCTCGTTCAACATGGGCAACTCATTAAAAAAAATAAAAACAAATGAAAATAAACGGTGCACACCATAAATAGAAGGAGATGCAGTTTGATGACACCTCCAAAGATGAAATAATGTATTCACAATCCTCTCTAGATATATATGTTTGAAATTTGACACCAAATAGTGAAATGGGGAGCTGTATTGGGTATGTCTTGTCATTACCAAGACAATCATCCACAAATTTCTGAAAATTTTTAATGACCGAATGATTTTGAGGCTTAGATTTTTGAATAGTTGGTGTCTTCACTATCTTCTTCTTTCCTTTATCCAACACCTATGAAAAAGGAAGGAATGTTAGATATATATACTCCTAAACAATAAAATACCAAGTTACAATCAAATTTACTATAGGCATAAAATGACATACCTGGGGATGTTCAGTTTCAAGTATGACAAGGCTTGTTGGCCAGTCAAGCTCAAAGCCAATAGCATCCCCAACATTGATAATCTCATATGGATTTGGAAATGGGAGTCTAGCATCTGGCTTGTGTGCAACATTTATTACAACCAACCTATTCGATCCTTTTGCTTCTATTAGTGTACCAGTTGCAACAACATTTCCTTTTCTTTCCACTGCTAATTTGCATTTAATTACCTTCAATACAACAAATAATATCATTTACATAGGCTTTATATCACTTATATTAATCTTGTATTATTAGTAAGTAAATGCATACCTTGTGTTTCAGTGGTGGTTCTGGTGGTTGGGGCTCTTCTATCATTTTAAACATTGGTTTTTCTGCTACAACTAGTTGTAAAACAAGTTGTTGTCTCATGTTATTACTACCCATATCAGAATGGGGTATGGGGGGAGACATAACTTGTCTTGTTGCAGCATCTTCCATCTCCTTTCATACCATTTCCCATATTTCTTCTTTGATTTTTTTCATGTCATCAGATGGTTGATGAAAGTATGAGCTAGGCCTAACCAAACGGTGTTTTGTTCTAAAAGGCATAAATGTGCTAACTTACTATCATGTTAATCACTGGTTCTGTAATCTTATTAAACTTTCCTTTCTTCTCACGTGCTTTCTTCCATAAAACACTTCTATCAACCCTACCAATACTCCCTTCTGCTTGTAGCTATAAAAAATTTAACAATAAAACTCATTAGTTCAATATGATCAAGTTAATAAATGACATTTAAAATTTGGAATAATTTTCCTATAAACAAAATATATACTCCATTTTTTTACAAAAATTTTTACTTACTATATCCTGCTCAAAACGTGCATATCCTTTTCTTCCAAGATAATGATTGTAAATGTGTTTATCTCTTCTCGCTTTCTGAACCTTGCGATATTCCTAAAAAATATAGACACAAAATTAGTACATGATGAAACTATGTAAATGTAAAAATTGAAGATGTATTAAAAATAATGCTTAACATTAAAGTGTTCAGAAAGTCTATCTTTAACAAACTGTCTCCAATGATCCTCTTGTATGAATGGGTAGATAGGAGGTGGCTTTTTCAGCTTTTCTGGGTCATTCTTGAAAGGTAATATATATTTCTTTGTCAACTTGTACTTAAAGGTTCGAAACCTGATGCCCATTAGTAGGAAACAATTCCTCTTGGAATTTTGATTCACATTAAAGCTTGTCTACAAAATAGCAACACATGTTAGCTCATGTTAATGAATGTATACAATAATTATATATGAAAGCCATAGATAGACTTACCATGATCAAATCTCATAACTTCTCCTTAGTCTCTTTAGGGACTTTCCTCCAACTCTCAACAATTATTGGCACATGGGTTCTAGTTATTGTACCAAGATAACTACTTAGTTCAACTGAATTTTCCCCAATGTGACTACCAAGGCTATTGTATTCAATCTTGAGCTTTATCCCTTTACTTCGATTTTTTGCAATCTCTGGTTTCAATGTACTACCTCTATGCTTTACTTTTGACATTTCCTCTTCTTCTGGATCCGTATTTGTGTGGAAGATATCAAGTAAATGTGCAAACTAGTACTTCACCAACAAACATGTAAAATGACTCAAAAGCAAGATTAGTATATCCTTGTATATATTTCCTATAATTAAATTGGTCATTCACAAATATAGTTTTTGAAATTTTATTTCAAAGTTTGTCTTGTTTTTTGATTTCTTATCAATAATGAAGAATTTATTTGTGAGGATAATAATAAAATAAATTAGTGCATATATAGTTTCAATTATTATCTATAGTTTTAATGAAAAAGAAATTTAGGAATGAGAGTTTCAAGTTATGTGAGCATAAAATCAAAACATGATAATAAAAAATAATATAAATCTAGTTCCATGGACAACAAAAAAGATAGTTAAATGAAGATTGAAGTGGTACCTTTGAATAACATATGTTTATGATGCATGAAAGAAATTTAGGATGATCAATATATATATATCATGAGCAATATATAGAAGCTAAGCTAATGTGCAACTCATGAAAACTAATAAGTGAAATGCCTTATTATATCTCATGTCAAGGGTACAATATATTATTTAATTATTTTCAATCCATATGCCCTCACAGTCTTCTCTCATGTATATTGCATCTGATTCATCCATAACATCAAATGATTCAACTTCTGGCATTGAACTTATAAAGGGGTGATGTTCCATGCAATTATCGGTGAAGTCATCCTGTCCTTCTATGTTGTTGAAATCTTTTGGAGGAATTGAGATAACTATTGACCATTTGGGATCAAGTTGGTCTTCAACATAGAAGACTTGCTTGGCTTGTGATGCTAAAATAAATGGATCCGATTTGTGACCAATTTTGGAGAAGTCAACTAATGTGAACCCGAGTTCATCCACTTTTATACCATTCTTGTTGTCAACCCAATCACACTTGAAAATTGGAATTCTGAACATGTTGTAATCAAGATCCCATATCTCATTAATGACCCCATAAAAGCAAAGTTCACCAAAAACTGGGTTCTTATCCTTAGAACTGGCAATTTGCATAGTCCCTGCTAAAATGCTAACACCACTATTTTGGGTGACGCATGTTATATCGCGTTCCTTAGTATGGTAATGACACCCATTAATGATGTATCCAGGATATTTAACCACCTGGTGAGTAGGGTCATGTGCTAACCACCTAAGCGTGTTGGAAATATCTTGCCCGTTATGGATAGCCTCTTCAACCTGTGTGTAATCAAAACATAATTGGAAACTTGTGATGTTTTCAACATATTAAAATAATTTCTGAAAACTAAGAGATTACCTTTCCTTTAAGCCAATACGTAAAACAACGCATATGTTCTTCTTGCAACCAAATTTGTCTCTTAGATTGTCGAGGGTATTGAGACTTCAACCAATTCATATGTTCCCTATAACGTTATAGACAAGGAATGCAAACTTAGGATTTCATCATTATGTTATGAAATTATAAAAAAATAAAGGTATATTTTTCTTACTCAATGTATGGTTGGACAATAGTTGTATTCTCTAACACATAATGATGTGCTTGTAACCACGATTTATGATCAATGTTGGTAGAACGACCACTAGTTATAGGTCTACCAAATTTGTTGTCATAATTGTTACTTTTTGGAATTCCAATTACATGAGTCCCTGATAAATATTCAGTACAAAATTCGACAGCTTCCTCTGCTAAATAGCACTCAGCAATGCATCCTTTAGGCCGATTATGATTGCGAACATATCCTTTAAGAACTTTCATATACCTCTCAAATGGGTACATCCACTTAAAGTAAATTGGACCACATAGTCGCACCTCCCTTATCAAATGCACTGTTAGATGAAGCATAATATCAAAAAATGAAGGTGGAAAATACTTTTCAAGTAAGCACAACGTGACCACTAACTCATTATGTACTTCATTCAATTTTGGCACATCAACCACTTTTGTACATAATTTATTGAAGAAGATACACAATCTTGATATAGTATATCTCACATGCTTTGGCAAAACAGAACGTAATGCAACTGGCAACAGTTGTTGCATAAGTGCATGGTAGTCATGAGATTTTAGACCAAACAACTTCAATTCCTCTAAGGAGACAAGATTTCTAAAATTTGAGCAATACCCCTCAAGGACCTTCAAATTAGACAACGTTTGACAAACTAATTTTTTCTCATTTCTAGATAGTGAAAAACATGCAGGGGGAAGGTAGGTCTTTTTCAAGTCAACTCTTGGGAAAAGTTTAGACCTTAAACCCATTTCAACTAGGTCAAGTCAAGCATTAAGTCCATCCTTTGTTTTCCCTGGGATGTTAAACAAAGTACCAATAATACTCTCACAGACATTCTTTTTGATGTGCATAACATCCAAGTTGTGACGGACATGAAGATATTTCCAATATTCTAACTCAAAAAGTATGGACTTTTTTTTCCAACAATTTGTGTTCACATCAGATTCAAGAGATTTTATCTTCATTTTTCCCCAAGAAATAGGAATAAGATCAACTTTTTCAAGTATTTCTTCCCCACTCAAAATTTTAGGAGGAATCCTAAAATCTTGTTCACCATTGAATGCCTTCTTTTGTCTCCGATAAGGATGGTTACGTGGAAGAAATCATCGATGACCCATATATGAGTTTTTCCTACCATGCTTTAATCTTTTGGAATATGTTCCTTCTCCACATATTGGACATGCATAATATCCTTTCACAGTGCAACCAGCTAAGTTTCCATATGCAGGAAAATCATTGATTGTCCATAAAAGAATGGCCTTTAAAGTAAAAACCTCACGCAAGTGTGCATCATAAGTCTCAACTCCTTTTTCCCACAAAGTTTTAAGGTCATCCACCAATGGACTCAAGTAAACATCTATATTTTTACCAGGTTGTCGTGGTCCTAAGATCAATAATGATAACATCATAAACTTCCTTTTCATGCACAACCAAGGAGGAAGGTTGTATATGACCAGTATAACAGGCCCCAATAACTATGTCTACTGCTCATAGACTTATGAGGATTTATACCATCTGTTGAGAGTGCTAGTCTAAGGTTTCGCGGTTCAGAAGCAAAATCAGGCCACATGTGGTCAACTAGTTTCCACGCTGAGGAGTCTGATGGGTGGCGTAGTTTACCATCACATTCTTTATCCTTGGCATGCCACATAAGATGTTTAGCAGTTTCTGAGGATTGGAACATCCTTTTGAATCTAAGGATTGGTGGGAAATACCACAAAACCTTTGCAGGAACCCCCTTCTTAATCTTCCCCCCTTCACTGTTTATCTTCCACCTTGACTTTCCACAAGTTGGGCATGCAATAGCATCCTTATATTGGTTTCTATACAAAATACAATCATTAGGACATGCATGAATTTTTTGATATTCCATACCAAGAGCACTGAAAGTCTTTTTGGCTTCATACATGGACAGCGGCATCTCATTATTCAATGGCAACATATTTCCAAGCAACTAAAGCAATTCTGAGAATCCTTTGTCAGACCAACCATAATGTGCTTTTAAGTTGTAAAGTTTTACCAATGCTGACAACTTTGTGTATTTCATGCATCCAAGATATAAAGGTTTTTCTGCATCTTCAAGTAACCTTCCAAACACTTGGGGATCATTCATACAATTAACTTGTGAAACATTAACCATATCTATTGTATCAGCAACATCATTATACTCGCATTTGTCATAACGTTGTTGTGAGACATTTGAAAATCCTCCACTGGGACCCTTTTCTCCATGCCAATACCATACTCGATAATTGAGATCTATTCCATTAAAGAACAAATGCTCTCTAATGACTTGAGGAGTTTGACATAACAGATTTCCACAACGTAAGCATGGGCATTTTATAGAGGTATGGTTGGTTGAATGTGCTAATGCGAAATTGATAAAGTTTTCAACTCCATCATACTCAACTAACCTCTATCTTTTGACATCCAATCTCGATTTTCCATTTCAATTAAAATAATGGAATATATATCCTATACAAGAGAACTGCAAAACTTGTTAATATTAAGAACAAAAAATTTTAAGTAAGTACATCTTTTTTCAACATAATATTGGATATATTTAAATAACTAAATGTATAAACTTAAATAGGCAAGAACAAAACTTAATGTGCATTAGTACACAAAATAGTTGTCAAAAGTTTGTGAGATAATATACATCAGTATTATGCAATAAAACTTTGGAACAAAATAAAACACATAAGTATACAAAACATTTGTGAAAAGTTTGTCAAATAACATATGTTTAATTAAACAAGCTTCAAAAGCATAATATATAGAAAAAAAGTTTAAAATATATAAAGATTTAATTACCTTTACGAGGTAATTTTATCTTCCTTACAATTGATACTATATAAGAGTATGCAATAAATAAACATACACTTACACTTTCAATAACTTCTTTGATAATGACTTGTTTACTCTTTGAACCTGTTACAAGAATAATATATTATCAATATAAAATGTTACAGATTTAAATTATTCATTTTTTTTATACTAGAAATGACACATATCCATAATCAACTATCAAGTCATATTTTCAATAATACATTGTAACTTTTCAACTAAATCTTCATCTCCGTTAAATTAAACTAATAATCCAAAAAAATGCAATATTTCAAGTATGAACATGTGTATTTATATATATTACATGCTTCAAGTCATTCATATGACTTACAAATATATATTGCATGTGTATCTATAAGCATATTCTTCTGTCACCCATGTTAATCAATGTATTCCTTAATCCACTATATACATCAGACCCCCAAGAATCATATATATACCTCTTTTTTATTTAAAACAATTCTTGATAAATAGAAGCACTTAAATTATGTAAAAGTAGTTTAAATATGCTCCCCAGTAGTTTAAATATATATTACATGTGTATCTATAAGCATGGGTTTGGAATCCTTTTTCATGATGATAGTGGAGGAAGTGGGAAGAATTTATGGTTGACTGTGTGCTTTGTGAGGGAATCTTGGAATCCGAAGCTTGCTCTTCCTTAATAAGGCTTTGCTAGGGAACTGATCTGGAGGGTCTAGAGGTGGAGATTTTTCCCCTTTTTTGGGTGGGTGAAGGTTGGGGTGGATTGATGGGAAATGATATTTCAAAAGCAATCAGAAAAGGAGAGAATGTATTTTATTGTCTTACTTGTACCACAAACGACAAAAGAGGGGCTTAGAACCAAGTTTGGTTTGATGTTAGGCATGGGAAGTGTCATTCAAAGGATCATTTTTAGGTCTTCTTTAGCGTGGCAGTAGCCAGAGAAGTGGGGTTTTTTTGTGGTTCAGATGGAGGGAGAGGTCATTGAAACCTAAGGTTTCTTGCAAGGTTCTGTTGCTAGGAGCTTAAGCTAGTTATAGATTTCGTATCAAGCATTTTAGCAAAAGATGTTGGGGTGGATAAGGAGGACAAGTAGGTCTGGAAGGCTTTAAAAAAGGCGTCCTCATCATTGGTTCTGGAAGTGCCCCTCACAATCTGAGGGCCCTCAATCCCAATAGTGAATCGGTTGTGCCTTGGGCATATGATCAGTTTGATACCTGGTTGAAAGGAAAGAAACTCTCCTTGATGGAAGGTAATCATTCAATTACTATATATATACGCTATTCTTTGCCATAAAATCAAGCAACATAAAATGGAGTTGCTCCTGTGCATTAAAGTAGCGGCAGTCATTTGTTTTGTTTCATTTTCTGACATTTATATTTACATGTTCGTGTTTAAGATATGAAGACATAAATCACTATGAAGAGAAGACACCGCATGCCAGAGAGGCCCACCCATGGCCGGAACACTTCTATCTATTGCATGTAGCCATGGGTGCTGCTAGCAAAAATGCAAAGGCCAAACTCATCCACCATAGCTGGAGCCTCGGTACTCTCTCTTATGCCTCTTACCAGTTCACAACAACAGCCACCTAAAATTTCCATCATCAAATCTTGTTGTTCTTCGGTCCTTCCTTTGTGAATAAGTACCGACTCTGTTACTTACATATTAATTCATCCCTGCTTGTATGATTAATATATAGCAACCATTATAAGATTGAAACATGTTATTGGAATTGTCATTGTTATAAGTTGGTATTTACGTTTGATGTTCATTCAACCTCATTGAGAAAAATCAGTTTTCTTAGCATTTTGTTTTTGCTTTCATCAACACTTAACCAAACATGACCTAGGTAAATGTACGATTGGCCCCAAGAATTGACCTAGTTGGCTTCTTGTTTCATGGAGAGGACCTCATGGAATGTGTGTGTGTGGGGGGGGGGGGGGGGGGGGGGGGGGGGGGGATTGGGTGGGTGTGTGGGAAGCCATGTGGGAGAAGAGCCTTACCATGGACCGGTTGATGAGAATGAGGATAATCCTTGTGAATTGCTCTTGCATGTACAAACAATAGATAGAATCAACAAAGGCTCAATTTGAAGTACTGCAGTCAATGGGATTCCATATCAAAGAATAGTCATTAAAGGAAAAGGGAAGTCACCAACTCAACGTATTAATGAGGATAGCTTGTTGTGGCTTTCATCAATATTTTGGACTCTAAGCATCAGACTGTTGAGTCTTTGATCAGGGGAGAGAGCTTATACCATAATTCTAAATATGCAGCCCCTAGGATGAAGTGTTTGCCATTTTCTCAGGCACATGTGAAGCAAGCACCACCTTATTTTCCACTTAGATCATGTCTTATGAGTGACCAAGAATCTAATCTAAAGCAGCAAGATTTCATGAAAATGTCAGTCATTATTTCATGTCTGAACAAAGTCTAAAATGGGTAACAAGAGGCTGAAATTAATTTGCTCAGATGAGGCTGAAATGGGCATTAAGTGACCAAGAACTTAATTTAAAATAGCAAATTTCATTAAAAGGAATTGGCATACAAGAGGTTGAAATGAATTTGCTCAATGAGGACGATCCCTTAATGCCCCATGCACATGTACCAATCTGAAAATCCCACTCGAAACAACTTTACAGAACTTCCCACTCTTTTCTGGGTAAATGGGAATTTATTCTCTCACCCGGACAAGTAATAGAGACACAAACATTCAGCAACGCCCATTATTCTACATTAACAAACACACACAATTTAAGGATATTTCTCTTTTGATAAAAGCCATTTTCCTATTGTAAATATAGTAATTTTAAAAGAGATGTGTTTAGCATTCCTAGATTTTATGTAGCATGATTACCAACAAGAAAAGGAAAAGGTTGAATTATGGAATATTTGTTCTCAAAATAAAAATAACTTAGATCTATAAAATCTGAAAGCATCCAACATGGCATACCATAAACCTAATCAACTATAAATAGTTAAAATAAAAATAAAAATATGCAAGTTGCTATATTTGTGGCTTTTCTATGTTTTTGTATGGTGTCAGAATTTTCCAATTTATAAAACTTGTAAAAGACAAAACACAAAAATGTTACATCATATATACGTTGAACTGATTTAATAGAAAATCATCACTATCCTGAGATGTGAGTCTTACTGATTTGGACACAAGTTTAAACAATGTTTTAAAAATTATTTACATAATGTTTTACTTTTATTTTACATGATTCCATATATTTTAAAAAAATGTAAAACTCAAATACATTCACGCTGCTACGAAACCAATTACTGTACCTAATATTCCAAGCTCTTGAAAAACATCCCCAGCCCACAACCAAATCCATTCATAAATCTTAAAAGACTGACTATATATGCACTTCTATTAAAAAACCAATTTTTCCCCTCTACACGTGTTGGATACGAAGCATATGAGTCAGTTAACTTTGACTCAAGGCACAAGAACAATAATGAATTCCATTACTCTGATGGATGACCTTTGACCCATTCCTTAGGGTCTGATTAGAACCCACCCAATAAAACAATTGATTCTGGTACTAAAGGTTTCCGTCACTAACAGTAACAAATTTCCTCAAAATCCTCATGCAGATTAATCCAAAGAATGGATTTGAAGATTTCGTGTCTCATTCTCACTTAGATACAAACAGAAAAATCATTCCTTTTTTTTTTCTCTCTCTCGTTTTTTAGAAGGGATGAAGATTATGTGGTAGTATATCTCAAATAAAATTTGCACCTATCGTTCTCACACAAATACATATTAAAAATCATTCTTTTTTTCTTGTTTTCCACTTGTTTTTATGGAGTTGATCGTGTGTTTGGTTCAGATTAAAAAATCAATTAATCTACAAGTTTTTTCTTTTATGCTAGAACTTTAAACCTAAGTTTTTCTTCCCTACAACTCAAAAAAACACAGTTCATAAAAACCATAATACAAAAATGTTGAAACAATCAATATAATGACATTAATAAAAGAAAAAAGATGATAGATCTAAGAGATTTTGGCTTACCTAGGAGTTCACAAAGAGAAGAATGTCGGTTGTGAGCGTGTTGACTATGGGTGAGAGAAAAGGTAGAAGAAGATTATGATTTTAATTATATATAGGGTTTGTATACTGAGATTTTTTGGATTGTGGGTGTCATGTGGAAAAAATGGGCTTTTTATATATTGGCCTTCATTATTAATTCTAAAAGTGGGCTCAAGTAGGCTCATTAAGTTATAATACTTAAAAAAAATTATTTTATATGATGTCACTTCCCGAAAAATGACACTATTAATATAAAATTAACATCATCTAACTACCTCAATGGAAGATTTTTAATATGATGTGTCACCTTTATTAATTATAAACCCTATGGTGTCATTATTTTAAAAGTGACACCATAAATTATTTTTGTAGTAGTGTATCTTTTAATACATTGAGCGGACGATGTTAATATAATGATTGAAGTCAAAATATATGTTCTACTCAGATGTATATATATGATGTAATTTATGCAATATAAAAGGCTCAACTAATCCAAATTAATTTGATTTATTGTTAAGGTCCTAATTAAGGATCTAACATATATTTTGAGCTTAAGTTCAAGTTTAAGGGAGGAAAAAGATGCAAGTTACAAGAGTCCATTTCAATTAAAGAAGAAAAAGAGGTCAATTATGTCCAAGAGAGACTCGAGACTTGAGAAATATGATGAAAACCAATCAAAAAAGACAAGTCATAAGCATGAAACATGAGTGATGGATTCTATGAACATGTTTGGAGAAGATTAAATCATGTGGAAACAAGTCTAAACAAAAATCAAGAAGGGTTGCAAGTAGGAAGGGCAATTTCGCGGGTTTGTCGGGTCACCCACCCTGATATGCCCTAGTTAGGACAAGTATCAGAGCACAGTAATTGGGGATGAGACGGGTTTGGGCTTAATTTTTAAAACCCAAATCGGGTTCAAGGTGGGTTTGGGTTCTGTAATAATTCGCTCCGCCCCGGATATATATCTTACAAAATACCAAAAACCTCCACTTCCTCTCTCTTACTTACGATTACTCCCCTTCAACACAAAAATCTCCCCTTCTTTCTATTCTTAGTACGGTTACTCCCCTTCAACACAAAAATCTCCCATTCTCACTATTCTCAGACGCCTAACTTTCGGATTGATTTTTCCAACTCAAAATATTTCTATCTTAGATTTTGAGTCATTAGGGGAGATATGAGATAGCTCACAGCTTGTGGAAAAGACAACCCCTCTAGCTGCATTTTCTGCCTTCTTGAAACACGAAGAAAAAGAAGTCAAAGCTCACCAAGAGTACCAAAATCCGAGGTCTAAAGGCTTTGGTTTTGTTTGGATTTCTTGTTTTCAAGTAAAAAAAACCCTAAATTTCTAGGTTTTATATGCTCGAATTTCCTCTTTCTTGTTCTTGCCTGAAATCTCCATGTAATTGGTTATTGTCAAAGCCAAACCGATTTGATTTAGTGGCTTCACATAGAATGATATTATGATTTTTATCTCTTTTTATCAACTCATTAATTGTAAAAAAAAAAAAAATCTTTGCTTTAACCCTAGTTTGAAATCCGTAATCATTTTTCTGATAAATTTTATTTTTGTATTTATTTTCAATTTTTCCATTTCACATTGATTTCGTTTATGTGCTATTTAGAATTTAACAACTCCATAATCCGTAATCATTTTTTTTTTCATTTTTTCTCTATGTTCTATTTGATTGCTAAGAAAGTGTGGGAAAAGACATACACGGGTCGAGACGGGCTGGGGATGGGATTTTAATGGTTATTTGAAAATGGGAATGGGACCACAAACCTTGCCCCACCCAGGGTTTGGGACGGGGATGGAAAATAATTATATATTTTGGGATGGGAATGGGATAGGGGGAGCCCATCCCAAACCCGCCCCATTGTCATCCCTAGTTGCAAGATAGTTAAAGATTGAACGAAACCAACACTGAATTTGAATTGAACTTTGGAGTTCTTACCAAGGTCATTTTGGGAAAAAAAATAAAAGTATTTCAAAGCTTGAGAATTTAGGAATCCAAATTAAATTTCCAACAATTCACAAATCAGATTCAAATAAAGAAGTTACAACCAGTTGAATCAAGTTGTATAGTAGCAGAATGTCAAGTTATAATACATGTCGAAATTTTCGATCACAAGGAATCCAACAACTATCCAAGTCAAAATGAATTCAACCATATGTCAAAATGAATTTGACCACATGTAGAATTTCAAAATTCCAACTTGATACACTAGTTATGAGTTTTGCAACTTCCCATGTCAAAATCCATGTCGAGAATTTCTACAAATAACTTGTTTAATCTAAAATCAGCTACAATCCTTCTAATTTTGTAAGTTACGGCACTTCTCCAACCCAAAATGGGCCCCAAGCATTTGGAAATTACAATTTTATTACTTTTTAATTATTTTAGGGAGTTTTTGGAAATAAGTGGCTAATAGGTGTCACATATTGGATTTTTTCCCAAATTATAAAAACTCAACTTCTAGATCTTTCTAGGAGTTCTTGATTTTTTTTTCTTAGAGAGAAGAAGACAGTGAATGATTTTTGTTTTTCTTCTCTATTTTCGTTTTCTTTAATTTTCAAGAATGGTTCTGTATTCTTTTTTAATGGATTGTGTATGTGACAACACATCCATGAAAGGCTAAAAAGTCATCTTAGGGTGTAAAACATGAAAACCTAATGTTAGAGCCAAAAGGAAACAATGGGTGCATGTGAAACTTAATAATGGGTTAAATGAAGATTAAAGCATTAACGTCAATATTAAAATACCCTCTAGTGTTAGTTTCGATTGAGAAATGGTACAATTGCCTATTCTTTGATACTAGGAATTGCTAGCAATTTTTAATTCCTAGTTATCTAAGGTTTTGTCATTAATATCCTAAGGCAAATATACAAAAGGTGGTAATAGCTTAAATCCAAGACTTGAACCCAAATCTCATATTTATTCATCTAATAGGTAATTCAAAATGGAATAAAATATTAAAAGATAGGATATGAAACCCTACGTTACAAAATTCAAGTTGATCTTGTTTGACCATACATTTTGAATGTCACAATATTAACAAAAATAGA
Source organism: Vitis vinifera (assembly GCF_030704535.1). NCBI lineage: Eukaryota > Viridiplantae > Streptophyta > Magnoliopsida > Vitales > Vitaceae > Vitis > Vitis vinifera. The sequence goes on along the minus strand of NC_081820.1, from coordinate 18,312,326 downwards.
TACCATTTTTTTTTTTACCTAAAGCCCTAAATTTGAAGTTGGATTGTGGAGCCCCCCAATCTTGAGTTATTTGAATAAGAAATCAATTAATTCTCACATTTTAACTAGGCTTATTTAGCAAAACCAAATTGAGTTGAATCAATTTTATACATTCTTAATTTAGAATATCAAATAACAAGTAATATTTTGGACCTAGTTTGACAAATCCCATATATCAATCCTTGGGGAGGATACCCAAAGTACTACAAAAGTCGTGGTGACTTTTTCTCTGGTTTTCTTGACTAAAGTTGCCATATAATTTAGGCTTAGTATTTTAAACAATGGAAAATAGTGGTCATACACTTATATGATATGCTAGATGTCAATGATATATAAAAAGATATTTCTAAGGCTATTAATTTTGCTTTAAATTATAAAAACAACACAAATGTGTTATATTTACAATGTAAATATTCTTACATTATAATACATTACAACAAGATCTAATATAAAAAATCTGACTTGTTATATAAGACTAACAATTTTATGTGATTGTACAATATACCTTAGCATGCCTTCTACCATAAATCAACCTTAAAAACCAAACAAAATATTAATTTCAATTCACAAGGCTTGTAGCTTTTTTTTTTTTTTTTTATTTTATAAAAATCATTAAGCAACTTCAAAAGCATTGAATGAATGATGCAAACACACTAGCATGATGCATTAGTACCAAATGTCAATAGGGTGTTAATAGACATCTCTAAAACTATTACTTTTGTCAAAAAATAAGTTTAATACAAATGCTCTACACTTTTAATATAAATACAATAACATTATGATGTTACTTAATTTAGAAAGTTTTTAACTTTTTTATGAATTGATAGTTGTGGATTATTGAGCTATACTCATTAGTATGCCTTATGCATAGTAAATACACTTTTTAACAATAGGAAATATTTTCAATTATTTTTTTTTATTATTGTCATGCATTTGTATAGTAATAGAGGTCATGGTAGACAATTAAATATTTTATCTTGATGAGCTATTTTGTGGTGTTTTTTTTCATGCATCCTTCTTAGATTTGGTGAATTCATATTGGGCATTCAATAATATAGCTATCATGGCATCTTCATGTGCATCATTTAGGAATACTAGAAGTAATGGAAGAAGAGGTGAATATCTAATATATAATAATTGTATGTGCAAAAAATGAATGAAGAGGTCGGTCCTATTTTAACAAAATTAAGTTAATGTAATACACTAAATATGTAGTTGGAGATCTATGTACTAAAGTTTTGTATTTACCTTTTGTGTGTTGTATATCGGTAATGGTAATATGTTGTAAGGTTTTTAGCCTATAAAATTATAGTTACAATATAAATCTACTAACATTACAATGTAAAAATATAGCAAGTACGATGCATTACGAATGACCAAATTTCAAGTTATTCAATATTTGCTTTCAAACAAACACTTGGTTATAGTTGCATTTCCTTGCAAAAGTCATTAAATAGACAATATAAGAAATAGTGGTCAATGAATTGACATCAATATAGAGCAACCTTAATCATCTTAAGTAACCAAAATTTCCAACAATATCCAAACAATGAGGTATGCATAAGTTATTGTGGACCCGCATTTTTCACGTACGTCCCCACTCGATCGGCAAGACTCGCTTTTTATTCGTGAAAAATTAATTTTTAGAAAAGTTGAAGTCACCACTTATTTTATTTTTATTTTAAAGGGAAAATAAAACAAGAAAGAAAAACCCTAAAATGTGACTCCATAATTTTTGGAAAAAGCATGTCTTTGAAAAACCCGAGTCTAAGTCCGGGGATCAGGTTACCTATTGGGAAGATACCTTTAAAAGGTAGCACCCCTCTAAGCCCTATAAAGGTCTCTACTGACAAAGTTGAGGAAAGTGTGGCAATTAATCAATTAATTATAGATACCTAAATAGGCTAGGTGATTTTAGAGAGTGGCATATCAAACACAATCAAATTGCAATAAAGGAGAGTTAAGGTGTGTACTTGAACCGTTTTTCAAGCGCTATCATAAAACATAAAAGTTAGTGTAGAAATGTAGCACACAACATTTGTTTTATTCAAGCAAATCAGGACATCCAAGAATCACGTCAAATATGGATATGGTCATCAATGGCATACAAGTCCATAGAGTTCTTAAAAAATAGATGAGAAGAGAGCGTACCTAGATAGCAAGCTAGTACTCCTTTATGGGATTCAAGAGCATCTCAACAGTAAAATACGAAACAAATTCATGTATATCATCAAGAAGAATCAAAAATCAACATATCAAGCAAACAATATTGAAGAAGGTATCATGAATGTCGGGCCCCCACCAAAGCCCTAATTAATTTCGCATGAGTTGATTCCATAAATTCCATGACTTGGAATTATGGAGTTTGTTCATGCTTGAGAAAATTGAGAAAAATCAAGAAAATCGGTTGAAAATCAAATAAAATAGTGAAAATGCATGTCGAAAGGAAAATGGCAATAAGAGTATGTTAGAATATGGATTTTATACCTAGAAATGATCTAAGATGAATTTTTCAAAGCCAGGAATGTTTAGTTGAACAATGGTTCAAAAATTCAATTTAAAACAATAAGTTCCCAATCAAAGAAGCAAACAAAGGAGAAGGTGTGTATAGCAAGGTTGCCATGAAGTGAAGCCGGGAAATTCTGGATAGAAGGTGTCAGCCCCTTAGCCACTTGATTCAGACCTGGAGAAATAGGCCTCATGGGTAGGCCTTGCACCCATGAGAGCCTAGGCGGAAAGCAAGGAAAGCCTGGAGGTTTGGTGGTTCAAACCCTAGGAGCTAAGTGTGGGGATCGCGGACAAGTCAAGCGCTCACTCCGAATAGGCGTTACCAAAGGATCAGGACATGTTTGCCCGGGGAAGTTGAATCGTCCTCCTTCCCATCCGGCGACAGGCGCCAGATGTGAGATATCCGGGTGGATGGAATGTCAACGGACAAGATTCTAGATGTGAGATATCCGGGTGGATGGAATGTCAGCGGACATGATTCTGGATGTGAGGCATCCGGGTAGATGGAATGTCGGCGGACAGGCTTCCGGATGTGAGATATCCGGGTGGATGGAATGTCGACGGACAGGATTCCGGATGTGAGATATCCGGGTGGATGGAATGTCGGCGGACAGGATTCCGGATGTGAGATATCCGGGTGGATGGAATGTTGGCGGACAGGATTCCGGATGTGAGATATCCAGGTAGATGGAATGTCGACGGACAGGATTCCGGATGTGATATATCCAGGTGGATGGAATGTCGGCGGACAGGATTTCGGATGTGAGATATCCGGGTGGATGGAATGTCAGCGGACAGGATTCCGGATGTGAGATATCCGGGTGGATGGAATGTCAACGGACAGGACTCTGGATGTGATATATCCGGGTGGATGGAATGTCGACGGATAGGATTCCGGATGTGAGATATCCGGGTGGATGGAATGTCGGCGGACAGGCGCCGGATGTGAGATATCTGGGTGGATGGAATGTTAGCGGACAGGATTCCGGATGTGAGATATCTGGGTGGATGTGGGATGTCGGTCGGGTAGAATTGTGGCTGTGAGATATTCGGAGGAAGTGGGATGTCGGCCGGGTGGAATGAGCGATTCCACAAACTAAGAACCCTCAAGAACTACAATAACCTCTGCATCTGTTTAACCCCAAGAAAACCCGTTTTACACAGCCTTTATCAAGTTCCCACCTTTCTCGGAATGCTCATGGTCTCCATATTCGAGAATACCAAGGTAAAGAAAGGGAAGAAACGTAGATACAAAAGCACACAAGAAGACTAAGAAAGAAAAGATAAGAAAACAGGGGAAAAGAAGACAGTCAGTGGGTATTTTGAAGCCAGATTCGGACATAAATGGGGGCAAGACCCATTCAAAGGTAAACCTAGATTCAGATTGCTTTCAGATGGAACCAAAGACATTAAAAGGAATATTAAAATAGCATAAAACATGCAAGCAAACCAGTCTCAACTAATCAAATTGCGGCCCTTGCGTCCACACCAAACGACAAGAATGAATCTTCAGAAAACTAAGAAGTCATGAAAGATTAAAACTAAATGGTGATGTAGCAATAATCTGGAAAACATATCTGCACGTTCTCCTCTCTAATTGCTTGGTTTCTGGCTACTGCAACTTTTCTCAACTGAGAAATCTGCTCCCAAACCTTTTTTTTGTCCTCCAATCTTTTCTCTTCCTATACGTGTTCGAAGTCTCTCTCTTCTATGCCTCTTCTCCAGACGATCCTCTCATACGTGTTTTTGTTCTTTTCCTTTTCTCCTTATATTCGTATTAGCCTCTCAAACTCGATCTGCTCAAGAGAATCCACTTTCCTTTCTTCTTTTTCCCTTCCTTCTTCAAAAATCAGAATGCTCATCTCCTCTCATGCAGGATCTTCTCTTTCCATATGTATGCAGCCACATTAATTCCTTTTTCCTCACAAAATATTTCTCTTACCTTTTTTAGTGCACATACCTTAGTGAGAGTTGAATGGCAGCCCCTATTCTCTTATCAGATAATAAAAAAACGAAAATAGAGAGAATAAAAAAACAAAAAGAGTTAGCAATCTTGCAACCTATCAAAGATTAAAATAAAATAAAAATAAATAAAGTAAAACAAAATAATTGAATAAAATAGTCAATCCTATGCGAGCCATGCAAGTCATACAAAAAGTGAGTCTAAAAGTGCCTACTGGGCCAAGTGTGTCTAAATGGGCCTAGAGCGGTGCCTAATGGGCTAAGTGTACCTAAAAGCTATCCTAAAAAATGAACGGAAAAGCCTAAGTCTAAATTAGGGCTGCCAAGAGTCACAATAAGGGGTCAGATAATCCCTCAATCAAAATCTCCGAGGTGACTCAGAAAAAAGGTAAGTCGTATGAGTAGTAATGGGCCACCAAGGAGTTACTATAGAGCATTAAAAATTGAATTTAAAGACATGTGCTAAAAGGACAAAATTGAGGGTCTACAAATATGCCCCTCTTCGGTATAGATCACGAGTGTAGAGAATGCGAGTAGAAACACGAGTAATGAGCGAAATGAAGTGAACTATATCGAAGAATTAAAGAAGGACCAGAGATTTTGTCCTAGCACATGAAGAGGTAAGATCAAAAGATGGGGTCTCAATGACATGGATGGGACAACTCTATGTAGGGGGAAATGACAATAAAGAGAGAAGGCATGTGACGAGTAGCACAAAGATGGAAAGAGGTGAAAATGATGACTCGAAGTCATGGATGAGATGAATGAATCTAAGTCATGGACAAGATGAACGACTCTGGGTCTAAAATAGGATAAGCGACTCTAGGTCGTGAGCTCAGGGCTCTAAATGGAAAAGAAATGACTCTGGGTCAAGATGGAAAACAACCCTAGGTCGAGAGCTCTAGGCTCTAAATGGGAAAGAATGACTCGGGGTCATAAATGGAAAACGACTCTGGGTCGAGAGCTCCAGGCTCTAAATAGGAAAGAATGACTCTGGGTCAAAATGGAAAATGACTCTAGGTCGAGAGCTCTAGGCTCTAAAAAGAATGACTCTAGGTCAAAATGGAAAATGACTCTAGGTCGAGAGCTCTAGGCTCTAAAAAGAATGACTAATGACTCTAGGTCGAGAGCTCTAGGCTCTAAAAAGAATGACTCTGTGTCAAAATGGAAAATGACTCTGGGTCGAGAGCTCTGGGCTTTAAATAAATAAGAATGACTCTGGGTCAAAATGGAAAATGACTCTGGGTCGAGAGCTCTGGGCTCTAAATAGGAAAGAATGACTCTAGGTCAAAATGGAAAATGACTCTGGGTCGAGAGCTCTGGGCTCTAAATAGGAAAGAATGACTCTGGGTCAAAATGGAAAATGACTCTGGGTCGAGAGCTCTGGGCTCTAAATAGATAGCCGATCAGGATACCTTTCGACTCAAGGTGTCGGGTTGAGGCCACTCACAAGTGGCTAGAATGATGAAAACGAAACATCTCAAGGATGTGAATGATGCAAATGACTCCGGGTCGTGAGCTCAGGGCTCGAGGTGCTATGAATGACTCTAGGTCATGATGCAATGAGTAATTCGGGGCACGATGAATAGCTCAGGGCTACGGATGGAATGAATGACTCTGGGTCATGATGCGATGAGTAACTCGGGGTTACGATGAATAGCTTAAGGCTATGAGCTCTGGGCTCTATGACTGATCGGCTAGAAGGAGAATGCGATACGCAAACTCCAGGTCAAACCACTCATGGGCGACCAAATGATGAAAGCTCAGCTAAGAGCTGGAAAGACTCTAGGTCTATAGGAAATGATAGCTCAGGGCTACCAGGCTCAGGGCCTAAGGGAAAAATGATAGCTCGGGGCTACAAGACTTAAGGGTCTAGAAGGAATGGATAGCTCAGGGCTACGAGGCTCAGGGCCTAAATAAAGAATAGCTCAGGGCTACTAGGCTCAGGGCCCAAGGGAAGAAGAATGCTGAGGGCTATAAGACTCGGGGTCTAAAAGGAATGAATAACTCAGGACTACGAGGCTCAGGGCTTAGAAGGGAATAATAGAGAAAACCAACTCGAAAGTGGACATGAAATAAATTGGCTCAAAGCCATATACTCAAAATGTCAAGGGTCGGACTATTGAAACCAAGAAGGGAAATATGTCCCAGTATCCAGGGTGCTCACACTGCTAAAACAACCAGTAAGTCAATCATCCGCTGAAATCAATGGGTCAGAAACCGATGCATCACGACAAATCTCAAAAGGTAAATCTCAAAGTGCATATATCATGGCTCATCTAAAAGCAAATCTCAAAGTGCACAAAATACTGCTTGTCTGGATAACCCAATCTGCAAGGTAACAATGACGAAAGCAATCTATCTCATGAACATCTGTCTAAAGGATCCATCTACGCTCCTCGTGTGAAACCTGATGTGATCCATCTCTATCTCAACAAATCCATGTAGGGAAGTCTTGATACAGTCAATCATCAGAAGCTTCAAACTAGTGCATAATCTAAAACCAAACTGGCCACTATCTCAATCTCAAGGATACTCAAAGAAAATGGGGGAAATATGCCCCAGTATAAGATCCGATATCAAAGTCATGAGGTAAACAACCGACACTAATCATCCATCCTCATACCACTACCCAAACACGATCTCATCAAGGAGAGGGGAATATGCCCCAGTGTGGATAATCTAATGTCGAAGTCGTAGAGTAAACAACCAACAATGATCATCCATCTATGCACGATCTCATCAAGGAGAGGGGAATATGCCCCAGTGTGGATAATCTAATGCACAATAAAGAGTCTGTCAAAATCAACCAAACATCTCTATAACCATGAATAAAGATAATCATGTTGTCCAATAACATATAGGAATCTCAGAAAAATGGGGAATATGCCCCAGTGTGAATGTCTATTGCACAACTAAAGGGTGAATCCAACATCATCAATCGACTGTCCTCAGCTCAACAATAATCTGTTAGGAAGTCAGAATAAAGTACCGACTAATGCCTCAAGGGAGACACTCTAAATCCAACCTCAAATGAACAGCCAAAATGAATAGCCAAAATGATGAGGGATGTGGCAATCTTGAGATGGGGAAATATGCCCCAGTGTGGATGTCCGGTGCATGACAAAATGATGAATCTGATATCCTCAATGAATTGTCTCCAAACCCAAAAATCCATCAAACATCAATATGCCAAGCAAGAGAGAGACCAAATGCTTCCAAAAGTATCTTCCATAAAAGAGAACATAGTAACGACTATACTTCAACCAATTTAACAAAAACCTGTCCAAGTGAAGACTGTCAAAGATAACATCTGATCTCATGGCCTTAGGGTGGTCTTAAGACACGGGACGTAACGTAGGCCAAGCTGATAGGGTGAAAGAAATGAAAGGAAACTAGGCTCAAATACCCAATGATCAAACCCATACCCTTGTGTACAAGATGTAATGCATAGAAAAATCTCATGAGCCATGGACCTAAAGGTAACCAAAGGAAATATCGATGGCGAAATGAGAGAAATGATGAATGGTCAAACCATCAATGAAATATGTGAATGATGTGAAGAAGGTATCAAATCAGTAATGGGTATCAATATGTAGGGAATGAATAAAAGGTGGAACAAAGATCTGGAAAGAGGTAATGGGATACAAAAGAAAGCAATGAGAAAGTGGAATGAGTGATAATCAACCCATGTTAGTACAATAAAGGAAAGTCATATCACCAATGATGGAATGGTGGGTAAGACAATCATCCGGAGACCCTAGTAAAAAGGTCACTCATCTCTCATACCTAATATATATCAATCATGATCCAAGCGGCATAGGATCTCATAGAACTCTCACATGAACCCTCGACACTCCAAATGCGTAACAAGAGTGGCTCAAGAGTGAAAAACTCATAAAAACTCACAAAAACCCACAATGACAAATATACCCAATAAATGAACCTCAAAAGGTGGCATAAATGCCCAATGGAACGAAATACCATACATGAGCATATCATTGTGCTTTTCTTTTCTTTTCCTTTTTTTTTTTTTTTTTTTTTTTTTTTTTTTTTTTTTGCACATGCTCTGATCATCAATAAATCAAACTCCAGTGGGAAAAATATAAGGAATAAACAAACTCTCTCAAATCACTGATGAATACATGAACCCTATCCCATGAGATAACCTCTCAAACCAAAATCTCCAAATCAATGTCAAATGATGGAATGAATAGAGTGATATGACTGCCCTCTTTGCACTAAGACGTGAAGAATCATCAACCCAAGGAAGAGAATAGATAAGATGAAGCAAATAATGATAGAGACAAGAAAGAGAATGAATATATGGTGATAGTAAAATAGAACAAATAAGGTGATAAGAGGATGGTAACAAAATGAGAAGATAGACCTATAAGTCTAAAGCTCATGAGACTTTCCTAGCAAAGCATGCATATACATCAAAGGGCCCCAACCCGGGTATAGAAATGGTAATCAAAGCTATAAGAAAGAAATAAGGCTATAACATACCACGTGAGGCTCAATGGGCTAGCAACGGTCTAATATATAGAGGTGATAAAGTATGAGGCTAACCGAAATGATGGCCACCCATCCTGCGACCATGGTCTCAAACATAATACTTCTTTAGCTGATCCACATTGGTAGGCTCTGAAAATTGGTTTCCATCTAAGTCATTCAACCATGCAGCTCCTTTTGGAGTCAACTCTCGAATAACATAAGGCCCAGTCCAACTAGGTCTAAACTTTCCTCTGGGGTCTCCAATCAAACCTCTGAGAATCCACAAAACTAAGTCCCCTTTTTGCAATGGTCTAGGCTTAACTCATTTCTTAAAGGCATGAGTCATCTTTCTCTGATAGGCCTGAACATGATCTGCTACTCTCAATCTCCTCTCATCTAAAAGGTTAAGCTGATCACATCGAGCCTGAGCCCACTCTGTCTCAAAAATCTGCTGCTTAAGGGCTACTCTCAATGAACCCATCTCTGTCTTGACTGGCAAAACAGCCTCCATACCATACACTAGAGAGTAAGGCGTAGCTCCTGTAGAAGTACGAAAAAAGGTACGATATGCCCACAACGCAAAAGGAAGCTTCTCTGACCAATCTCGAGAAGTTTCAACCATCTTCCTCAAAATCCTCTTAATATTCTTGTTTACAGCCTTTACTGCCCCATTGGTCTGTGGCCTATATGCAGAAGATCTATGATGTCGAATGGCATACTTCTGCAACAAAGTATCTACCTCAGCTTGGAAATGCACCCCTCTGTCGGAAATCAACTCATGAGGAACCCCATAGCGGAAAATGATATGTGATCTGATGAAACTAGCAACCCTACCAGATGTCAACCTCGCATATGATGCGGCTTCCACCCACTTGGTGAAATAATCTATGGCGACTAGGATGAACTCATGACCACTGGAAGATTTTGGTGAAACCTTCCCAATAATATCAATACCCCATACTGAAAATGGTCATGGCGAGGTCAAAGCGTGTAACTCTGATCACCATGAATCTGACACTCTGGGCATTTCTGAACAAACTGACAACAATCTGTCTCCATAGTCAACTAGAAGTAACCCGTCCTCATAATTTTACGAGCTAGCATGTGTCCTCCCATATGCGGACCACAAACTCCTGCATGAACCTTTCTCATCACTCGATCTGCATAGGCTCGATCTAAACATAATAGAAGCATACCATCAGTTGATCGCCTGTATAAGGTATCTCCACAAATCACAAATCTAGTGGCCAAATTCCTCAGTGCTCTCCGATCCTTGGCAATGGCTACCTCAGGGGTATGTGTTAGATCTAAGAAACTGATAAATGTCATGATACCAAGGTAGATCATCTTGGACCTCTGTCTCTCCAATCAGACAACAATAGGCGGGTGTAGACCTCATCTCAATCAGTAATGGACGTGTAACTACATCAATCAGAATGTCCACGAAGGAAGCTAAAGTAGCTAAGGCGTCAATAAATCGGTTTTGCGCTCTAGGCAGATGAACATATCTCAAGTCATCAAATCTCGTAACCAACAACTCTAAATAGGCATGATATGGCCTAAGCTTCACGTCCCTAGTCTTCTAGTCTCCCTGAATCTGTCTGAGTACCAAATTGGAGTCATCAAATACCTCCATCTGTCTAATGCCAAGCTCCAATGCAGTCTCTAAACCCAAAATGCAAGCCTCATACTCAACTATGTTATTCGTGATAGGATGTCGATCATGGAATGCTAAACGAACAGATCTCGGAATATGATCGCCTTGAGGGGACACCAACAGAACACCTATCCCATACCCTAACTGATTGGCTGCACCATCAAAGTACAAGCACCATCTTGATAAGCTAGTCATAGCAACAAACTCCTCATCTGGAAAGTCATCATCAACTGGTCTATCCTCAGATGTCGGTAGTGAAGCTAAGTGATCGACGACCATACTTCCCTTAATAGACTTCTGAGAAACGTACTGAATATCGAACTCTGTCAAAAGTACGAGCCATCTCATCAATCTACCAATCAACACAGGTCTATCAAACAAGTATCTCAACGGGTCTAGGCGGGATATCAAATGCACTGAATACTCTGTCATGTAATGCCTCAATCTCCTAGTAGCCCAAACTAATGCTAGGCAAAGGCGCTCAATCATAACATATCCCATCTCATACTCCAACATCCTCTTTATTTAGGTAGTAAATAGCTCACTCCTTTCCTAAGTCATCCATCTGAGCTAACATACATCCCAAGGCCATGTCTGAAACTGACAAATATAGAAGAAGTGGACGTCCTGGCGTAGGAGGCACTAAAACAGGAGGAGAAAGCAAATACTCCTTAATCTTCTCAAATGCAAGCTGACAATCATCATTCCAAATTTTTGGCTGGTTCTTCCTTAAAAGACGAAAGATAGGCTCACATATGTCTGTCAATCTGGCTATGAATCGATTGATGTACTGTAATCTGCCTAGAAAACTCCTAATCTCTTTCTCAGTCTTCGGTGCAGGCATGTCAAGTATGGCTTTGATTTTATCTGGGTCGACCTCTATGCCTGGCTCACTGACCATATGCCCCAATAATTTCCCAGAAGTCACTCCAAAGGTGCACTTCTTGGGATTCAACCTCAGTCTAAACTTCCGGATCCTCTCAAAGAATCTCTCTAGAGCATCTAGGTGATCTGCTCTACCTCGGGATTTCACAATCATACCATCTACATACACTTCAACATCCCTATGCGTCATATCATGAAACAAAGTAGTAGCGGCTCTCTGATAAGTGGCTCCTACGTTCTTTAACCCAAATGGCATAACCCTGTAACAGTAGGTACCCCACTCAGTAATAAAGGTTGTCTTCTCCATATCCTCTGGAGCCATCAAAATCTGATTATACCCTGAAAACCCATCCATGAAAGACAACATTGAATGGCATGCGGTGCCATCAACCAACAAATCAATGTGTGGAAGGGGAAAGTCATCTTTAGGGCTGGCTTTATTAAGATCTCTAAAGTCAACACAAACTCTAACTTTGCCATCCTTTTTGGGAACAGGGACAACATTAGCCAACCACTCTGGATACTCAACCACTGATATGAGCCCAACACTGAGTTGTTTCTGAATCTCCTCTTTTACCTATAGACTCCAACGTGGATGCAACCGTCTCAATTTCTGCTTAACTGGTTTGGCATGTGGTAGGGTAGGTAAATGGTGTTGGACTATAGAGGGATCAGGACCTGGCATGTCCTCATAAGACCATGCAAAGACATCCAAGTATGACCTGAGTAAATGAATAAGTCTATCTTTCTCATCTGTAGATAGGGGTGAACCAATCTTCAGCTCTCTAAGCTGATCCTCTGTGCCAAAATCAACAGTCTCAACGCCCCATATAGCAGGTGAAACTCTCTCATCTATGGGATCGGAGTCATGATCAAAAGAGTCCCTATCTGAACTGGGTTGTGCAATCTCATCATCTATATCAAATATCTGTGAGATGGGTGGGTGGGGTGCAGATATAGAGATACTATCACAAGAGACAGGCGAATACTCAAAAATGCTCAAATCCATAAATGAAGCAATAGAAACATCGTTAGAGCGGGAGACAAATCCCGATAAAACATCAAAAGAAAGAGGTCACAGGGTCGGACGCTCCCTCAATTGGGCTAATAATGCCCTCAAACAAACTACTATCATCCTTTAGAAGCTCTAGAACAAGAAGAGTCTGAGTCCCCTCAAGAACCTCAATGGTAGACACCCCAAACATATCAAATGCTGAAATAGGCTGAAGCTGAACAATGCTGGTAATCTGGCTCACGGTCATCATGTACATCTCATCTCGGTACTCATCATGGGAAACAACTCCATCAATCAGTAGGATCAACAATCACTCCATCATCAGTGATCTCCTTCGGAAAGCATAGAGACAACATGCTAGCTCGATCTGGAGACATAGGAGTAGACATAGAAACCGAAGTGCCAGGAGCCCCATCACTCAACTGTAGCTGGTGAAATAGATGCTGAAGCTCGGTCTCTCTATCTATATGAACCACACTATCAATCTCCTCTGGACGAGGTCGAATCTCTGATCCTTTAACGAAGTAGTCGGTCAAACTCATCCTATAGGGTCGAATAGGATAATCAAATGGTGTGTGGAATAAACGGGCTCTCACCCTCTCCTTGCGTAGTCGCGCCATGTAACGGTAATCGGCCTCAGTGGGGATGAATCCAAGTCCAAATGTCGTATCATGGTCAATGGCAGCTATGAACTCGCTCGGTCCCTGCTGACGTCGTCCTAACCCCATGCCAGGTAGAAAAAGTCATACCTCTCATCATATCAAGGACCACTGTGCTGCTATGCTGATCAAAAGACATAGCTACAAAATCTCTGCAAAAATCCCCAATCTCGAGAGTCTGTACCTCATCAAAAGTAAACCCAGTCAGAAGTAGGTCGTCCTCACTGTGTGATCTGAAGTACTGGCTCAGAAGTGGCAAATATATCCCTGGTAAACCGCACTGTGATGACCTACCCATCATGAATAAACTTCACCTTCTGATGAAGGGAAAAAGGAATAGCTCCAGCTATATGAATCCATGGTCGGCCTAGTAGCAGGTTAAAGGATGTAGGAATCCTCAAAATCTGGAACAAAATGGAGAATGTGGCTGGACCAATCCGCAAATCAATCATCAAGGTACCCATAACCTCCCTCTTGGTGCTATCATACGCCCTTACTGTCTGAGTAGAAGGACCAAAATCTGAAGGCGCGAAGCCAAGGGCTATAGTAGTGGCTAAAGGGCAAACATTCAGGGCTGAGCCGTTGTCCAGTAGGACAGAAGGGACTTTACGGCCTGAACAACCAACTGTGATGTATAGAGGGCGCACGTGGTCTAAACCATCAGGTGGCAAGTCATCATCTGAAAACACAATGCAAGTGGCCCTACCGGTCGTCATCATGTGAATCAATCTCTCAGGAGTGGTGGTAGTCTCTACTATGATCTGACTCAAGGCTCGAATCAAAGCATCTCTATGAGTACTAGATGATGCTAATAAACTCCATATGAAAATGCGAGCCTGAGTGCTCTATAGCTGTCTCAAAACCTCATCATCCTCTCTCCTAACCTCCTCATGAGAGGTTGTACCCTCAAATGGTCTGACTGCTGGTGGTGGTGGCTGAGCTATCCTCCCACTACGAGTCACAATCTGTACCTCTCTCCCCTCTGAATCATCATCCTCTTGCCATAAAGTGAATGGAACAAAATCATCCTGACATCCGATAACTAAGGGTGTAAGATGAGTCAACTGGAATGGTGTGTCGTCTGGGATCAAACTGAATGGTGTAGGAACCTGAGGGACCACTAAAACCCCATCAACCTCATAACTGTCATGCAAAACAATCGACTCGGGTAATCCATTATCCCAACTCAACATGTGTATACTGTCATCCTCTATAAGGTCCATGTGATGAATATCTCCTGGAGATGGAGACACTGCATGTGCAGAATGAGCAGGAAGAGGGTTCGTAGTCACACTTGGCTGCCCCAAGTTGACCAATCCCTAGTCTATCAAGTCCTGAATAGCATGTCTCAAAGCAGTGCAATGGTCCGTGTCATGCCCTGGTCCCTGATGGTAGGAACAATGTAAGTCCATCCTGAAGCGAGGTGGTATGGGCTGGGATAAAGGCCTGGATGCTAATGGAGTCAATAATCCACCCTCTGTGAGCTTCTAAAAAGCTCGACTCAAAGGCATACCCAACTGGGCAAACTGACATGGTGGCCTCTGCACATAAGTAGTGGTCTGTGGAGCTCGGGGTCGAGTATATAGGGCAGGAGGCCTCTCTGTGACATGTGCAGCAAAAACAGGCTGTGAGACTGGATGTAGATAGGTAGGAGTCATAGGTTTAGAAGGAGTAGGCGGCCTGTAATGCGCATGAGGTGAAAGTGGATAGTAGAACCCAAGAGTCTGCCTAACTGTCTGATAGTGTCTAGGAGGCCTCATCCCTGCTGAACTGATAGCACCAACATCTCCTGATCTCTGTCCTCCTGAAGGTTTCTTCCCCTTAGAATCAGTAGGGGAAGACTCAGACCATAATCCTCTAGCAATGCCCTCCTCTATACCATATAAAGCCTGTACCAAAGATCCAAAATGCGTATGAGGAAATCCTATCAAGTGTCTAGCGAATCTAGGTTGTAAACTCCTCATGGTCATGCTAATCTGATCTCTCTCTGAAGGACGGTCTATAATCTGTGAAATCTTCTCCCTCCAGCGGGAGAT
This sequence comes from Vitis vinifera, assembly GCF_030704535.1. Lineage (NCBI taxonomy): Eukaryota > Viridiplantae > Streptophyta > Magnoliopsida > Vitales > Vitaceae > Vitis > Vitis vinifera. The sequence continues at coordinate 18,297,068 of NC_081820.1, read as the reverse complement.
AAATGAAGTAACTGACTCCTCTAGCCTCTGTCTCAAAGCCTCCAACTCTCTCCTTGAAACATCAATGACAGTGTTAAATGCAAACTATCTCAAAAACTCCTGGGCTAAGTCATCCCAAGTCCTACGGCGTGATACCTCTAATGAAGCAAACCAACGTTGTACAGCACCACTCAATGACATAGGGAAAAGCATAACCATCTGGGCCTCATCCAGTCCATGGGCCCTCATAACCGTATTATAGAGTCTCAAATGAATGCGAGGACAACCTATGCCAGTGTATCTCTCAATCTCAGGCATCCTAAACTTGGCCGGTAGACTGGCCACTGGTGCTCCATCAAAATCCTCCCAAGTAATAGCTCCCTCTGAAGTCCCCATCTGCCTCAACTTCTGCTCAAGTCTATCCATACGAGCATGTGGGTCCTTTGAGATCGGAGTAGGCACTACGGCAGGAGGTGGTGTGACATCAGTCTAACTATGCAAAGTGAAAGGTATAGCCTGTGGTACTGACTGACTGGGCAGAGGAGGTGATGGTACTGTGGTATCAAACTGGGTATCCTCCTGAACTGAGACCTGTTGGGTCTGCTGTCCATCTATCTTCTGACCAAGGTTAGCTATAGCCTCCTGGATAGAAGCCATGGCTGCGGCAAACTGGTCAACGGTAACTATCTCTGAGTCCATATCCCTCTTATCTGACTGATCTGATACTCTAGTCAATCTACCTCCAACTTTAATCCACGAAGGTGATAAACTCTCCTACAAATATGGAAATACTGGATAAGGTGCGGTACCAAGGCGACTCTATATGAATTAGCTGATAAGTGTACAAGAAAATAACCCAAATGTACTCAATCTGATACCCTCTTCTGATTACACCAAAAGGAGACTACAGAAGGGATAACCAATCCCAATCGTGACCAAGGCAGCTCTGAAGGTCCACAGATGCACCCACGTGTAGGAATGAAATCTTAATTGAGTCTAAGTTAACTTACAAGGTTGAGGTGGCTCTATAGGATAAAATGGGTGGGTTAAAGGATCCCTAGCAGAAGCGATCGTACCCTCCGGCGGTACGCAACCCTCTGCACGCCTCCAAGGAGACGGGGTGCTTCCATGCAAGGTGGTCATTACCTCCACACATGCACTTCCTCGCGTTCCCAGGGGGTTTCTTAAAAAGAAAGGCTCTCCCATCTCTCAAAACTCAGGGATAATCTAAAGTGCATAATGAAGGATGTGGGTGCATCCGAAAAACCTAAGGTCTAAAGTGAGATAGTGAACAAAGACAAGCGATCATACGATCATGCAAGAAAAAGTGTTGTCATGCAACAAACAATCATACCAAGAAAATAAGTATCATACAATCAAAGTTCTATTTAACATATGTGAGAGTGAATCATGCTGAAGTGAGCAAGCAATCAAGTAATCATTCAAGGCAATCAAACATGTTAAGATAGCAAACTAAACAAACAAGCAAATCGAATCACCTTGCCTAGGAAAAGGGGGTACCCTCTAATCGACCAATTAAACGCCACATTTTCCTTAATTAGTGTTCAAGCTTGATCCTCAAAATCCCCAGTGGAGTCACCAATTTGTGGACCCGCATTTTTCACGTGCGTCCCCACTCGATTGGCGAGACTCGCTTTTTATTCGTGAAAAATTAATTTTTAGAAAAGTCGGAGTCGCCGCTTATTTTATTTTTATTTTAAAGGGAAAATAAAACAAGAAAGAAAAACCCTAAAATATGACACCATAATTTTTGGAAAAAGCATGTCTTTGAAAAACCCGAGTCTAAGTCTGAGGATCAGGTTACCTATTGGGAAGGTACCTTTAAAAGGTAGCACCCCTCTAAGCCCTATAAAGGTCTCTACTGACAAAGTTGAGGGAAGTGTGGCAATTAATCAGTTAATTATAGATACCTAAATAGGCTAGGTGATTTTAGAGAGTAGCATATCAAACACAATCAAATTGCAATAAAGGAGAGTTAGGGTGCGTACCTAAACCGTTTTTCAAGCGTTATCATAAAACATAAAAGTTAGTGTAGAAATGTAGCACACAACATTTGTTTTATTCAAGCAAATCAGGACATCCAAGAATCACGTCAAATATGGATATGGTCATCAATGGCATACAAGTCCATAGAGTTCTTAAAAAATAGATGAGAAGATAGCGCACCTAGATAGCAAGCTAGTACTCCTCTATGGGAATCAAGAGCATCTCAACAGTAAAATACAAAACAAATTCATGTATATCATCAAGAAGAATAAAAAATCAACATATCAAGCAAACAATATTGAAGAAGGTATCATGAATGTCGGGCCCCCACCAAAGCCCTAATTAATTTCGCATGAGTTGATTCCATAAATTCCATGACTTGGAATTATGGAGTTTGTTCATGCTTGAGAAAATTGAGAAAAATCAAGAAATTCGGTTGAAAATCAAATAAAGTAGTGAAAATGCATGCCGGAAGGAAAATGGCAGTAAGAGTATGTTAGAATATTTTATACCTAGAAATGATCTAAGATGAATTTTTCAAAGCCAGGAATGTTTAGTTGAAAAATGGTTCAAAAATTCAATTTAAAACAATAAGTTCCCAATCAAAGAAGCAAACAAAGGAGAATGTGTGTATAGCAAGGTTGCCATGAAGTGAAACCGGGAAATTCTGAATAGAAGGTGTCAGCCCCTTAGCCACTTGATTCAAACCCGGAGAAATAGGCCTCATGGGTAGGCCTTGCACCCATGAGAGCCTAGGCGGAAAGCAAGGAAAGCCTGGAGGTTTGGTGGTTCAAACCCTAGGAGCTAAGTGTGGGGATCGCGGACAAGTCAAGCGCTCACTCCGGATAGGCGTTACCAAAGGATCAGGACATGTCTGCTCGGGGAAGTTGAATCGTCCTCCTCTCCCATTCGGCGACAGGCGCCGGATGTGAGATATCCGGGTGGATGGAATGTCAACGGACAAGATTCCGAATGTGAGATATCCGGGTGGATGGAATGTCGGCAGACAGGATTCCGGATGTGAGATATTCGGGTGGATGGAATGTCAGCGGACAAGATTTCAGATGTGAGGCATCCGGGTGGATGGAATGTCGGCGGACAGGCTTCCGGATGTGAGATATCCGGGTGGATGGAATGTTGGCGGACAGGATTCCGAATGTGAGATATCCGGGTGGATGAAATGTCAACGGACAGGATTCCGGATGTGATATATCCAGGTGGATAGAATGTCGGCGAACAGGATTCCAGATGTGAGATATCCGGGTGGATGGAATGTCGGCGGATAGGATTCCGGATGTGAGATATCCAGGTGGATGGAATGTCAACGGACAGGATTCCGGATGTGATATATCCAGGTGGATGGAATGTCGGCGGACAGGATTCCGGATGTGAGATATCCGGGTGGATGGAATGTCGGCGGACAGGCGCCGGATGTGAGATATCCGGGTGGATGGAATGTCAGTAAACAGGATTCCGGATGTGAGATATCCGGGTGGATGTGGGATGTCGGTCGGGTGGAATTGCGGCTGTGAGAGATCCGGAGGAAGTGGGATGTCGACCGGGTGGAATGAGCGATGCCACAAACTAAGAACCCTCAAGAACTACGGTAACCTCTGCATCTGTTTAACCCCAAGAAAACCCGTTTTACACAGCCTTTATCAAGTTCCCACCTTTCTCAGAATGCTCATGGTCTCCATATCCGAGAATACCAAGGTAAAGAAAGGGAAGAAACATAGATACAGAAGCACACAAGAAGACTAAGAAAGAAAAGAAAAGAAAACAGGGGAAAATAAGACAGTCGGTGGGTATTTTGAAGCCAAATTCGGACATAAATGGGGGCAAGACCCATTCAAAGGTAAACCTATATTCAGATTGCTTTTAGATGGAACCAAAGACATTAAAAGGAATATTAAAATAGCATAAAACATGCAAGCAAACCAGTCTCAACTAATCAAATTGTGGCCCTTGCGTCCACACCAAACGACAAGAATGAATCTTCAGAAAACTAAGAAGTCAGGAAAGATTAAAACTAAATGGTGATGTAGCAATAATCTGGAAAACATACCTGCACGTTCTTCTCTCTAATTGCTTGGTTTCTGGCTGCTGCAACTTTTCTCGACTAAGAAATCTGCTCCCAAACTTTTTTATGTCCTCCAATCTTCTCTCTCCCTATACGTGTTCCAAGTCTCTCTCTTCTATGCCTCTCCTCCAGACGATCCTCTCATGCGTGCCCCTCTCCAGACGATCATCTTATACGTGCTTTTGTTCTTTTCCTTTTCTCCTTATATTAGTATCAGCCTCTCAAACTCAATCTGCTCAAGAGAATCCACTTTCCTTTCTTCTATTTCCCTTCCTTCTTCAAAAATCAGAATGCTCCTCTCCTCTCATGCAGGATCTTCTCTTTCCATATGTATGCAGCCACATTAATTCCTTTTTCCTCACAAAATATTTCTCTTACCTTTTTTAGTGCACATACCTTAGTGAGAGTTGAATGGCAGCCCCTATTCTCTTATCAGACAATAAAAAAACGAAAATAGAGAGAATAAAAAAACAAAAAGAGTTAGCAATCTTGCAACCTATCAAAGATTAAAATAAAATAAAAATAAATAAAGTAAAACAAAATAATTGAATAAAATAGTCAATCCTATGTGGGCCATGCAAGTCATACAAAAAGTGAGTCTAAAAGTGCCTACTAGGCCAAGTGTGTCTAAATGGGCCTAGAGCGGTGCCTAATGGGTCAAGTGTACCTAAAAGCTATCCTAAAATTTGAATGGAAAGGCCTAAGTCTAAATTAGGGTTGCCAAGAGTCACAATAAGGGGTCAGATAATCCCTCAACCAAAATCTTCGAGGTGACTCAAAAAAAAGGTAAGTCGTATGAGTAGTAATGGGCCACCAAGGAGTTACTATGGAGCATTAAAAAATGAATTTAAAGACATGTGCTAAAGGGACAAAATTGAGGGTCTACAGTTATCCTAAGTCATAATCAACTGGGAAAATATGTATAAAAAAATTTGTAGCAAGATAGTTAACACAAACTTCTAGCTTGCATTCAATAGTAACTATACAATTTTTTAAAAATAATATGACTAGCATCTATTAACTATCAAATTACATGAAGAAAAACATATTTCACAAATATTAAAACAACCTAATTCTTTTTTGCCTAAGTATTTGACTTTCTGGTATGATAATCAATTTATATTAACTTCTTTCTCTGAAGATACAACAAATTATTAGACTACCCAATGACTAAGAGAACAATAAGGCAAAATTTTACTAGCATATAAATGGAGTACAACGAATTCATTAACATGCAAATTATTCCAACATTATTCATCTTCAAACAATCCCAATGAACCCTCAATAAAGCACTATAGACTTTATGTGTTCTCTATACACATAAATAGTATCCCAAACTTCATTACTATTGAACATTATAAGTTGTGTTAGAAGCTTTACCCTATATTTTGTCCTTATCTTATCCTAGAAATTACAAGAAAACATTTCTTAATTGGTTATTATCAGTTGATACTTTCCCAAAAAATACTCAATTGTTTCTTAAAAAACCTATGTCTTGTGAATTCAAAGTCGTACTTCATTTGTCTTCTAAGATTGGTTTATAGCACAAAGCATGGTAGAGAGCATAGGACAATAACCCATAATTGTCAGTTTTGTAAAAAAGCTCAAAACTTTATAAATTAATTCATGTATTGTGTATTGTAATGTGAGTGTACTTATGTTGTAATTAATGTAGTGTATTTTTATTGTATCAAACTTTTATAATTAAAATAATGGTGTTAGAGATGCCTTTTTACACCTATTGACACCCTAGTTATGTCCTCTAAACCATCCTCTATATTCCCACCTCCTACATCTTCCCCTATCCTTGTCTCATCTCTCTCTAAGTCCTCTTCACTTTCTTTATCCCTACCACTTCCACCCTTGACTACTCGCACCCATCCTATAATAACTTATTCCTACAACAACATCTTCAAACCCAAATAGGTCAACCTTATCACTAAGCATCCTCTTCGTGATTCTATTGAGCCTAGTTGTGTATCTCGGGTTACTAAGGATCCTCTTTAACGTTGTGCAAGAGAAGATGAGCTTAATGCTCTTCTACACAATCAGACATGGGATCCTGTGCCTTCTCATCCTTATCAAAATGTTATGGGTTGCAAATGGGTATTTCACATTAAAGGAATTTTGATGGTAGTATAACTCATTATAAGGCTCGCTTGATTGCAAAGGGATTTCATCAATGACTAAGGCTTAACTACCATGAAACATTTGACCTAGTGGTTAAACCTACCATCATTGGCACCATACAAAGTATTTCTTTGGCTCATGGTTGGCCTATTCATCAACTTGATCTTAATGATGCCTTTTTACATGGCACTTTAACTGAAGAAGTATTTATGTAGCAACCTCCTTACTTTATAGACACCACACATCCTTCTTCTATTTGAAAACTTCGTAAGAGGCTCTACAATCTTAAACAGGCCCCTCGTGTGTGGTACAATGAGGTTAAGGAGTTCATGCTCTCCTGTGGGTTTGGGAACTCTTGGGCTGATACTTTTTTCTTTGTTTGTAATGCTTTGGGTAACACAACATATTTTTTTTTATCTATGTTAATGACTTACTATTACAAGAAATCATGATGACTTCATTCAGTCGTTTTTACATTTTCTTTCTATGAAGTTCTCTATCAAAGACTTGGGTGCACTCCATTATTTCCTTGGCACTGAAGCTATCTCCACACCCGTTGGTTTTTTCCTGACATAGCACAAATATATTCTTAATTTGCTTACTTAAATCAATTTATGTGGAACCAAAGAAAATGGGTTTTGGGAAGAAATGGATTAGGTGGATTCAGTGGTGCATATCCATTGCAAGTTTCTCAGTATTGGTCAATGGAACCCCTACGGGCTTCTTCCAAAGCTCCAGGGGTTTGAGACAGGGTGATCCCCTTTCCCCCTACCTCTTTGTCATAGCTATGGAGGTCTTTAGTGCTTTCATCAAAAGGGTCGTAGAGGGAGATTTTTTATCAGGTTGTAGGGTGAAGGGTCGGAGTGAAGAAAGGGTCCCAATTTCCCACTTGTTGTTTGCTGATGATACACTGGTGTTTTGTAAACCTTCACAAGATCAGTTGACTTACCTCAGTTGGCTTCTTATGTGGTTTGAGGCTACTTCAGGATTGAGAATAAATTTGGAAAAAAGTGAACTAATTCCAGTACGAAGGGTGGAGATTATGGATGATCTTGCTTGGGATTTTGGTTGTAATCTGGGTAGTCTTCCAACCACCTATTTAGGGATGCCCCTGGGTGCTCCTTTTAAGTCAATTACAGTTTGGGATGGTGTGGAAGAGTGCTTCCAAAGAAGGTTAATTATGTGGAAAAGACTATTTATCCAAGGGAGGAAGGGTGACTCTTATTCATAGTACATTATCAAATTTACCCATCTATTTAATGTCATTGTTGTGCTTACCAAGCTCAGTTAGATGAAGATTAGAGAAAATCCAAAGGGACTTCCTTTGGGGTAGGGGCAATCTAGAGCGAAAGCCTCATTTAGTAAGATGGGAGTTGGTGTGTTTAAGTAAGTCGAAAGGAGGATTGGGGGTCAAAAGCCTTTCCCTTCTCAACAAGACTCTTCTTGCTAAATGGAATTGGCATTTCACAAATGAGAGAGAGGCCTTGTGGAATCAAGTGATTAGAGGGAAGTATAAAGAAGATAGAGGGGGTTGGTGCTCGCGGGAAGTGAGAGAGGCTTATGGTATGGGTTTGTGGAAAGGAATAAGGATGGATTGGAAGTTGGTGAGTGATAGGTTGGCTTTCATAGTTAGCAATGGGAGAAGGGTGAGTTTTTGGAGGGATAGATGGTGTGGGGAGTCTCCTCTGTATATGTCCTTTCCCTCTCTTTTTGCTTTGACGATTGAGAAGGAAGCGTGGGTGGCAGATATATGGGATCCCTTGGCTGAGGGGGGTTGGGGGGGTTGGAACCCCTGTTTTTTAAGAGCGTTCAATGATTGGGAGGTAGAGGAGGCGGAAAGATTTATGGAGAGGCTTCAAAGTAAAAAAGTTATTGAGGATGTGGAGGATACAGTGTCCTGGACTGAAACCAAGAGTGGTAAATTCTCGATCAAGTCTCTCTATGTAGCCCTTGAAGCGGGTGGTTCATATTTGTTTCCTTTAAGCTTTATTTGGAATGTATTGAACATGCAGCCCAAGATTAGCTTCTTCGCATGGGAGGCTACATGGGGCAAAGCCTTAACCTTGGATATGGTCCAGAAAAGAAGATGGGCCTTGGCAAATAGATGTTTTATGTGTCTTGAGAAAGAGGAGAACATAAACCATCTTTTTTTTCATTGTTCAAGAACAAGGGCGTTATGGGATCTTCTTTTTGCTTTATTTGGGGTGTCTTGGGTTTTGCCTTCTTCAGTTAGAGAGACCCTTCTAAGTTGGAATGGTTTTTTCCTAGGCAAAAATCGTAAGAAGGCGTGGAGAGCTGCTCCTCTTCACATTTCCTGGACGGTTTGGAAGGAGAGGAATAGATTGGCTTTCAAGGATGAATCGTTGTCATTTCAGAAACTGAAACACTCTTTTATTCTTACTTTCTGGGCTGAGGCTAAGTTATTCATAGACGATTGCCCTCTAACTATAGCTAATTTTATTGATTGGTTAGGTTCTAAGTAGATTTGTGGTATTCGGTTCTCTTTGTCTTTTGGCCTTTTTTAAGGCGGGTGTATAGGTATTGTATACTTAGAGTCACTATTTTAGCATCTCTTTTTTAATGAAATTTATTTACTTATCAAAAAAAAGAAAAACCACTAACTGAGAATGATATGGATCTTTTTCCACTAATGCAACCTATTACAAAAGTTTTTTTAGTGCATTACAATATCTATCCTTAACTCGATCGATCAAATATCTCTTATACAATCAACAAGCTTGCACAATTCATGCATTAGCCCATGGGCCTACACTAGTCAATTATTAAGCATCTACTATGATATCCCAAAGGCACCATGTGTCATAACCAAGGATTGAAATGTCGAAAAATTTCGGCGATATTTCGGAGAAATATCGCTTATCGGTCGGCTCCGACACGATATTCGTCACCGATTATCGGTCGACGGATATTTCGATAATTTTTCAAAAATATCTCCGATATTTCGGTATTTATCGGTATTCTTACCGATTTTTCGGGAAATTTCCCGATATTTCCTACCAGTCCAGTCCCCGCACAGGTTACTATTTGGTAATCTGATCATGATTTGCAGGCAAAGATTGTGTTTTTCAGCATGGCTCAAAAATCGTGGATTTAGGGTTCATGAAATTTAAATCCAATGCCACAACAGCAAAGAGACCCTAGAACAGATCCAGAAAGCACAAGGAGCAAAAAAAAAGCAATTTTTTTGGTTTTCCTTGGGGGTTTTGCATGGATTTTCTCAGAAATCAAACGAGGATGAATTTTCCCGAAAATCGAATGAGGGATGGATTTTCTTGGGAATCAAACGGGGTTTGAAAAAAAAACATGATCAGATTAGTACCTGGCAACCTGCGAGGATTGAGAGTGGCAGAGGAAAATAGACCTTTTTAGGGATTCTCTCGTCTGGAGGGCAACTTCAGAAAAGGGCTTCTTCATGCCCATGGCCCGAGTGAGAGAAGACGGTGCCCCTTTTGAATTTTTAGATTTGGTAAAAATAAAAATAAAAATAAAAAAACAAATCACGAGAACAATTTTCTATCTATATATAAATAATTATTAACTATCCATATTTATTTTAATTAAATCACTACCATATATTGAAATTTAGATTTTTATCCACAATATTTTATGAATTAAAATTAATGTAATAAGATAAATTATTAATAATTTTAATTATTGAAATAAATTAATACTAATAAAAAAAATTGTTACTACATATTTTTAATAAAATTTTAAAAATTAAATCTTAAATAAAATATTTTATATAAATTAAATTAATTTTTCATTTAAAATATAATAAAATATATTTTAATAAAAGTTTTTAAAAATAAATATTTAAAATAAATATATTTTTAAAACTTTAAAATGTGTATTTTTACTTATTTTATCATTTTTTAAAGTTTTTTCAAGTATTTCTATTAATTTTAAATAATTTTGACTCTATCGATATTTGTGAAAAAATATCCACCGATATTTCTCCGATATTTCCGATATATCCGTAAAATCGAAGTCCCGATATATCCGTAAAAACCGATATTTCAATCCTTGGTCATAACCTCTTTCTCAAATGGAATCAACCTCTTGTCCTCATTTCATTTTTTGATGTTGACTAGGCTAGCAATAAGGGTGATTTCTCTTCCACCACTACCTACATTGTTTGCTTTCAGAAAACAAAAATCTCCATAATTCTATCCTATTAAGAACTTTAGTCAGCATTATCAAACCCATATGATAGGGCTATATATTTGTACCATTCCCTTACTATGTACAAATTAATAAAGAGAATTCATTCAATCTGGTTGTTGCATCCATTACCCATCTAATTCATCCTATTTGGTAATTTTCCCTTTTTATTACCCAACGCAGTATGAACACAAGTGTACGTAATTTTAAGCAAGTCTTGATTAGGTGAACAATTTCATATACTATCATTTAGCCTGATTAGCTAGCATTGCTCAAGCAAAAATATATGCATGGTCATCACTGCCATACACATTCTCAATTACCTTTATAATCACTAAAACAATATATTTCCTTATATTTTACAATTGCAACAAGGTGATTGACACATATTTCAGGCTTGCATGGTTCCACAGTAAACTGGGGATAGAATAAATGTGGCAAAACACACAGATAGATGTTAACTAAATCCCAATATTCGGGAGATCGAATAAACTAACATTTACAATGAAAATGAAGAAGGAAAAAAGAGATTAAAAATAATTTCTTTATTAGGACATTGGCGTTGCTGCAACAGACACAACTTCCACCACAGTGGAGTGGGCAATGGCAGAACTGCTTCAACACCCACAAACAATGCAAAAATTCCAAGAAGAATTGGAACAAGTAGTAGGAATTGAAAACATTGTAGAAGAGTTCCATCTCTTCCAACTCCCCTACTTGGATGCAGTCATAAAAGAAACCCTCCGTTTGAGTCCCCCGCTGCCCCTCCTAATCCCACACTCTCCTAGTACATCTTGCATCATTTCAGGGTACACTATCCCAAAGGGCTCGCGGATACTCGTCAATGCATGGGCGATGCAAAGGGACCCCGAGGCCTAGGGACATCCACTGGAGTTTTAACCAGAGATGTTTGGAAGATGCTGCAAGTGCTGACTACCAAGGCAACAATTTCAACTTTGTCCCATTTGGGTCAGGGAGGAGGATTTGTGCTGGCTTACCTCTAGCTGAGAGGATGCTGCCATATGCTGCCATATGGGAGGACAAGGGCTGATTTTGAGGAGACGTTTTGAAGAAAAATGAGCCACTTCTCGCCATACCAACTGCGAGATTGTCCAACTTAGGCCATTATGATCCAATTGAATGAATATTTTGACTACGTTTGGTCATATGTAATGTACTTCAGAATTTCCCTAATAAAAGTTTGTTTCTTCTCTGAGATCTATAACTTAGAAACCATCATGATGATTGATGTTACTTAGAAAGTTAGACTTCAATTTTTTAAGATACAAACTTTTGAAAGAACCCTATGATATGAAATTACACCTTTTTGGCATTACTGGTTGAAATTACCTGCTTGCAAGTTCGAGTAAATGGATAGGAATATTTTAGAAAGAAATAATTAGAATAATTTTGGAAGTTGAATGGTTTTGATTTAATATCAATAATTGTAATAAATAATTAAAAGAATTTATATTATGATATTTTAGAATAATCTAATGACAAATATAAATAAAAGAGTGAAAATTGAATAATTTTATGGTATTAAATAAATGGTTAGGGGTATTTTAGTAAAAAAATTATAAAACAGCTTTTTCTTGTACATACTACTAGTTAAAAAAGATGTGCAATATATATAAGATAGTGCAATATAATTTTTTTAGTACTTGATAAATTATAATATAGAAAAATGTTAAAACAAAAGAGTTTATATTAAATAAATTTAAATAAAATATAATAAATTCATATTTATATATCCTTAATAATAAATAAATTAATAATACATTCTTATTCAATGGTTAAAAAAATATAAGTTCCATTTCAAATTTATAACTCTATTTGTTTATATGATATTAATACTTAATCTTATTATATATATATTTTTATAATGAATAATTCTTTTTATTCTCTCATTTATTTATATAATATTAATACTTGTTATCTTAATATCTTATATTTATGAATCTTATTATTTTCATTTGATGACTAAATACAGGTTTGATATAAATGAATATATATATATATATATAAAGATCTTTAAGAAAAAATTATCATGCCCAATGTAAATCATGACTATTGCCTCACAATTATTTTGCAATACAATATAATGGCACTTGGATTTGTTGTGCCTATAAGATGGATATGATTTCAGAACCTTATCTGCAGGGAAAAAAAGTGTGTGAAATCATAGGAACATATTTTTTTTATACAAATAGAAGAAAAACCAAGAGATGAATGAAGTACGAATTTGTATAGAACCCTCCATTTTTACTCTAAGGTCGTCCTTCAAACAAGGACAAATAAATGGGTTTGAGGGTTTTTCTTAATATATATATAGAAGGCCAGTTGGAAAAAGGGTTTCCAAAAGGCAACATAGATAGAATAATGATAATAATGAGAGGAAATGAAAAGGTATGAATTGGGAAGGCATGGATTGAAAAGACAACATCGACATAAGATAAGGTTTAACTATTTGTTTAATATAAAAGGAAATTAATGTTTTATAAGGACTTTTTGGGTAGAAAAGTTTTATTTATAAGGTCTTTTGGATAGAAAAGTTTCAGCCGTTATGAGGAATAAATTGTTGTAAACTGAATCAATGGTAGAAACTCAAAAAGACTATAGCAATTGAAGGGTTTTTGTTGGAGCATTAATTGAAAAGACATCACCAATTTATAGGCAGGTGTCAATTGGAAAGTTTTTTGGGATTTATAGGGTAATAAAATTTTTTGAAGGGATTTTTAGGTATTAAAAACCTTAATCTTTGTCTTCACAAAGAAAATAGGAAAAAAATTTAAGAGATTACTTTCATGTTCTTTTTTTTTTTTTTAAGAGAGATTAGAAAAAAGAATCAATTCTTTTTTATTTTTTGCTTGGAGATAGAGATCAACACTTTTTTTTATATTTTATAATGGTAGTTTCTGGACAATTTTAAAACTCTCAGAAATTGCTCCCCTTATTTTTTTATTTATTTGTTGGGTTGGGTTAGGTCATCCCGTTTAAACAACCAAACCCAACTCCAACATCTCCCATTTGCACAAAATGGGCTAAAATAGCTTGATCAATAATATATAAGTCCATTCCTTTCACTTTTGAAGGTCATTCATACAAGCAAATAGGTCATACAACCATGAGAGCAGACCTACAATTTAGGAGTTACAAACTTATTCACCTATTAGGGATATATAGTAGTTCAACCCTAAAATTTATGAGTAAATAATAATAATAATCATAATCATGCCTCGTTGTATCCTAGACTTATTTAGTTACATTTTTAATATATAGACTTAATCCCTCGAAGTTGTATACTATCTAATATTATAAGTATATTCACAATTATATTAGTTATAAAAGTAATATAATCGATCAACCATGAACTCATCTTTGTCAATGTAGCTTAAAAAGTCTTCATTTTAAGCTTATGTCTTTTAGATTCAAATTAACTACTTGCCTAATATCTCTCATAAGGATAAATTATTTCATTTCCATCAAAACATACCAAAGTAGCAACATTAATTTGTCATCTCAAAATATAGTCAAAAGTACAAAGAGTACAATAATGGACTATTATAAAATAAGCCTTAAGGATCTCATATAGTGAGAATGTAGGGATTAATCATTCACTTTCCTTATTAGTCACATTCAAATACAAGTAGTATGAAATACATGCTATGGTAGTCTCTCTTTACTTTAAGAGCGTATGTCAAGCTTCCACTATACGAACCTTAATCAAAAGCTCTATATCATATCCTGCTTGAGTTTTGCGTCTATAGTTTTTCTAAAGCTTCTTATGTTAGAAGTCAAGTCCGATTAAAATAGGTAAATGTAATTGTGGGCGATTACATTCGGTTAAGATATCACTTATTATAAACCTCATCTTGATACTTAATCAAAGCAACACATATTATCTTTGTATACTTTTTACTCATTTATCATTATTAGTATATTGTATCTCATCCCAGCACATAAACACATTAGTTGTAGCAATTGCTTGTGTGAGAGAGTCAATCTCTATCTAATAACATACATTTAAGAGTATATATATATATATATATATATATAAGTACCAATTATATATCAATGATATAAATAACAAATACTCAACTCATTTTATCATGTATAAAGTATCTTATATCTAGCCAATAATGATTCATGATATATGATCAATATAAATTATAACTTACGTAGTCCTAATGACTTTATATGTACAAAAAACATGTTTCTTAGAATGGATTTTGTGAATAGATCAGCAACCATTCACATGTAGGTAAATATTTCAAAATCACTTTTTTTTGTGCAATAATATCTCTTATAAAATTATTCTTAGTATCTATATGTTTAGTTCTTCCATGATATTTCGAATCCTTCACATAAGCGATCATAACTTGACTATCACTATTGGTTCTCATTAGCTCAAAAACATCCTTGACTACTCTTAAGCGCTATAAAAATCTTCTCAACCACACAACTTCCTATACCACAGTTGAACATGCGATAAATTCAGCTTCCATGGTTGACAAAGTTATATAAGTTTGTTTCTAGCTTCTCCATGAGATGACGCCATTATTAAGTAAGAATGTATATCCGTATGTTGATTTACGCTCATCTAGATCACCTGCCTGATGACATCTAAATAACTCACTAAATGCAATTCTTTGCCTTGATAATAAAAAGACTCGTCCATAGTGTCTTTTAATACCTAAGAATTCTCTTTACTACTTTCCAATGCATCATTCCAGGATTTGCTTGGTAGTGGCTAACCATCCTAACATCATAGCAAATGTTTGGTCTTGTGCACATTGTAGTATACATTAGACTCCTAATAGCATTGGAGTGAGGAACATTAGTCATTTTTCTCTTTTCTTATGGATTCTTTAAACTAATTTCTTTGCCTAAGTTTTCACCTCTTACAAATGGAGTGTCAATGGAATTACAATCTTGCATGATAAATCATTCAACAATTTTCTTAACATAGTGTTCTCGTGAAAGAGCAAATAGTTTAGAACAATCTATATGGAGCTTTACTCTAAGAATGTAAGATGTTTTTCTCATATCTTTCATCTCAAATATAGATGATAACCATCTTTTAATGGGTTTGGACAAACTCTAAATCATTTCCAACTATAAGTATATCATCCACGTATGAAGATAATAACACATATTTATCTTTATGTTATTTAATATAAACAAAAAGGTCCTCATCAATATTATGAAATCATACGAAGTTATTGCAAAATGAAATCTCAAGTACCATTGTTTAGATGATTGTTTAAGGCCATAATTGATTGATTTAACCTACATACTTTGTGCTCTTAACCTTGGATTGATAATGAAACCTATTGGTTGTTTCATACAGATTTCTTCATTCAACTCTCTATTGAGAAAAGTGATCTTAACAACCATCTATAGCTTTAAATCCATATGAGCCACTATAGCTAGAATAAGGCTAATTGAGGCAAACCTAACTACTACAGAAAAGGTTTTCTCATAGTTTATACCTTCTTATTAAGTGTAACCTTTTGCCACTAGTCAAGGTTTATATTTTTCAATGGATCCATCTACCTTTTGTTTTATTTTAAGAACCCATTTGTTCCCAATAGTTTTTCGATCTTAAGACAAATCAACCAAGTCTCAAACTTGATTCTTTCACATTAACTCTAATTCCTCTTCCATTGTTTTTCACTATTCATCCTTAGTTAGACAAGTAAAAGCCTCAGAAACCAACTTAGGTTCAATATCATCATATTGAGTTACAATATGAACTTTCCCTTTAGTTTCAACCATTGTCGAGGAATAATTTGTCTAGAACTTTTTCTCAACATCGAATCTCTTACTATACTTGTTATAGGTATTAGTTTTCTCTTACTCAGTTCAAGCATCAATTATTGTTCGGGTGTGGATATTATGTCAGACTCTATCATTTCATTAAAATGCAAATCTCTATCAATCTCACCTGTACATGAGAAATTATCCTCTAAGAACATGACATTTTGTTATTCTAATTCAGTTACTATTTCATTTTCATGCTCATCTATGAACATGTACCCTTTTAAAGTATTCACTATACTTATAAAAATACATTTTCTTCTTCTAGTGCCTAATTTTACATTATTTATGAGAAGGATTATGAATATAAGTTGTTGACCCCCAAGGTCACAAATTGTTAAGATCGGGGTTTTGGTTATTCCATAATTTACATGGAGTAGATGGAACAGACTTTAAGGGTAGTTAAGTACATGATTAGAAGTTAACCATTCATCTCCCCAATATGAAATGGGAAGATTTACTTAAGCAATCATTCACCTAACCATGTTTAACAATGTCCTATTCTTTCTCTCAACAACACTATTTTGTTATGAAGTTCTTGGAATAGTCAATTGTCTACTAATACCCTTTCATCACATGAATCTTTAAATTGATGTGACAAATATTCTCTACCCAATTTGTTCTTAATGTTTAAATCTTTTTATCTAATTGATTCTTAACTAAATTAATATAGCATCTAAAACAATCTAATACTTTTTACTTACAAAAAATCAAATAAACATGATTGTAACAAGTAAAGTTATATATAAGTGTGATGAAGTACAATGCGTCATGCTTTGGTCTAACACTCATAGGTCCATATATGTCAAAATGGATTAATTTCAATGGTGTTTTAGCTCTAGTTCCTTTTTCATTCTTGTTGTTTTACTATCTAGACAATATCCACAACTTGGCATAACAATTTTAGCAAATTGACTTAAAAGATTTTCTCTAGTTTCTATTCATTCTTTCTTGGCCAATGTTCCCAAGTCTAGCATGTCATATGATCACATTATCACATGAATTTCTAGAAGTAGTCATCAACAAATAATAACTATCAATAGTATTAGATAACGCATAGTTATCAAAATCAAGAACCATAAAACCATCCAAAATAAATCCAAAACCAAAGTATGTTGTTCCCAAATACAACTCCATTATCGAATCATGAAAATTAAAATTACAACCTAAACTAAGAAAGACTAACACTAAGACCAAGTTCTGTTGAATATCCAAAGCATAAAGAACATCATGTAGGAATAGGGTACATCATTTATGCAATTCTAATTTTCACGCTCCAATACCCTTGGCCTCAACTCTAAAGTTGTTTCTATTAGGAATCCTAGATTACTAAATTCCCATACCCTAGATCTCGTAGGGTGCATGCATCTATTCCTAGGCATTTCTAAATCTATCATAGAGGAATAAAATGACAATAAAAACCATTATTAACTATAGATCTAGAGATATAGTACTTATACCTGGATATGGGAATTCCCATATCAATTCCTGGCAATGAAAAACATGTCTCAAGGTCTTGTACACCCAAGATCTTTCGCCTAATAACTCAAACCATTATCTTGGCACTTCAAATTGTGGGCTTTGAAGGAAGGAAGTTATGGATCTCTCTCTCTCTCTCTCTCTCTCTCTCTCTAGAGGTGGAAGATGACTCTTACCAAAAAGTGATAGAAACTCTAACCCTTAAGGGGGTATTTTTTAGGTTCCCCTACTAGGCTTACATGACTTGAGCTCAACAATGCTTGGATCATTTTATCTAGCCTAAAACGGGTCATATTTGATTAATTAACCACACAAAACCGTTTAATTAATCAATTAACATAATCTAGAGACCTTTTTCACTATCCTCTATGCAACCTTATATAATTACCAAAACACCTTTATGCATAAGAGTGAACCTAAAGTCAATCCAACTCTCAAAAACTGTGTTATCATGGTATATGAGCTTAGTGTAAGGACCATTAAGACCCATAAGAGTACTAGCTCTCTCAAAATCCAATTTTGAAGTTTATTCAACATTCCACTAAAGAAAATCAACTACACTTTAATACCCTATGTAAATAACAATGAGACAAAGCTCAAATATATGACCTACTATCCACTGCATGTAGACTCCCAGTGAATTGGTGTTTATAATATAACAAGATAGTGTTATCACTTATCAATATTACCTCTCAAATTCTTGAGTTACAAATCTTACCTATTATGTGATCACTTGACACACTCTAACTCTAATGAGCATATGTCAAATTCCACTAAAGGAATTACCATGACCATAAATTTCATTATCACATGTTCTTTGGATCACCCAAAGGGACACACTATCTCAATCCATGAGAAATCATGATGCCTTTATTGAGAATATCTATTGTCACTAGCCTCCATCAATAGTGACTCAATTCATAGGGATATATGACCACTTTAGGATCCCACCCATAGGTCAAAACCTACTATTGATTGTGGCACGAACTCAATATCCTCTCAAGGTTAAGAGTTCATGCAGTATAGTAGCTTGGTGAATTATGACGATTGATAGCCTTGCATCATGATTCACTGTAAGTCCTGTTCAATGTGCATCATATACACTAGTGCACTCATCATGGGAAACTCATCCTGATGGTCAAGACAAGTCGTCCCTTCAATTAGGAGGTGGTACACTACAATCTTTATTGGATTACCCAAATCCATGAACCAATTGTGGGCAACTTATCTATTTACAAGGAATTCATGACTTGTATATTCTATGCAACTCCTAATGCACCCAAGTCATGTACAATGGAAGAGACATGAGTTAAATGTTCAAATCAATGTTAATACACCAAAAGGATAACAAGAGGACAGTTAAATCTAACTTTGTTACATCATGTCTTAGTTGTAGGGGCTCAATCCAAATTGTTTCTTATATAGATACACTTTATACCAAAATTAATTTATTGGAACTCTACATATGCTCCTCGATCTCTAGTTATATGGTCGATGACAGTCGAGTCTACAGTCCGCAAAGGAATAAATTTAGTTAGCATTACACATCTAGAAACATAAGCACATGAGTTATATAAATAGGGTCATACCTGCTTTGGCTCAATGCACTCACAAGCGAAGTAACCCTTATTACCACAGTTGTAGCATTTCAACTTGTTCTTATGCTTCTTAGCATGCTTAAACCTCTTGAATACCACAATCTTCCCTTTCTTTGGAGCATCATCAGATTTCTTTTTCTTTTTAGAGATTTTTTATTACACTTACAATTGAAAGCTTTGCATGAATTGAATTCATTAGACCTAGCAACCACAAGTTGCTTAGCTTCTAATTCAAGATAATGAACTATATCATCAAAAGTCTTGAAACTCTCATTATGTGTCATGTTCACCACTATGTGTTCCCAACACTTTGGTAGAGATTCGATGACTGCCTTAACTTGTTTCTCATCAGTGATGATATGTTGAATGCCTTAAGCTCTCTTATCATTCTTTTCATCTCCTTGAGATGTTGTTTCATTGTATGGTTTGATCACATTTTGTAATTTCCAAATTTCATTACAAGTTCCCTTAGCTTTGTAGCTACAAGTCCACCATACATCTCCTTTAGAGCTTCCCACATTTCACAAGTAGTTCGATATGTCTTATACTCAATCAAGAAATCATTTTGCACACAACTCAACAATGTAATGCAAGCTAAAGATTTTTTTTTTTTTTTTTCTCTTCTAGCCCCCATAAGCTTCTTGGTCTCTTTTATGTTGAGTAAAGTTTTGTTGTTCAAGTTCTTGCATGACATGATTTAATGTTTCAAGAGTCACTTGCTCTTCAAGGATATACCAAACTTTATGATGTCAAATCTTATAGTTATAACCATTTATTTTTCTTACCCTTGTTTAGTTCTCCTATGATGTTCCTAGTTGTAGTTGACATATTTAACTATATAGCAATATTGTATAATCTTATTAATTGGTACTTTTATGGATATTGATACTCTTGTTTTAATTATCTTTTAATATGTAATAATCTTAAATTGCAATAGAAACGAAAGTTTACTATGTTCCCAATTAATTCCTATATACAATTTTAATTATTAGAAATTAGAAATAATTCATACAAGTATCTTAATCTTTGGTAAGAAATTACTTAAATTTCTTTTAACCTAAAAACTCCCACTCCATAAAAAATTATTGTACAACTAGCATGCATCAATACTATATATTAAAAATGAAAAACATATTAATTTATCAAAGGTAAATATTCATGTCATGTCTTATATATCAAATATTTACATTTCATGTACAAAGCATTAAAATGTAACATATAGAAGAAAACCTAATCTTCTCCCTAAAAGCTAAAAAGAATAACAACTAGATTATATACGATGTCTTCTATAACTCTAGATGTTATTTTCAATAACCATAATCCTCTAATATTTTTCATACATGATTGAATTTAGATTTCTCACACTTCGCAAGTTAAGAGAAACATAAAGCATTGTTGTTCTTGTTTAATGACATTTTTCACAAAGCATATGAGCCAATATTCTTTAAAAAAAAGTCGACCCATCAAAAAATTTATTCGTCAAACCCTGAGGCCGTTTTTGAATGAATTCTCATTTACATTCCAAAATTTTAACCTCTTGTTCAATTAATGACGTTTGCAAAATTCGTTTCTTATAACTTGGTGGAAAAATATATTCCACTTCTAATCTCTCAATCATATTGACGATATGATCCACATGTTGATCTACAGTATGGCTAGGATTCTTTTTGTGGTTCATGAACATATCTAATTTCAAGCAAGGTCCTAACCCCTTAGTACTTTCACATTTGTCTTCATTTTTATCATTTTAGACCTAACCAAAAAAAGATTGTAATTAATTTAATTTTAATGAGTAACATATACTCATACTTTAATTAAATATTTGAACAAATAAAAAATTTAATTGGAAAGACCCAATTGTCCATCATTTAATAAATTAAACGTTTGTTTATCATTACCTAATTATGTTTTGAACAAAACAACATATATAATTGGACTACAACCCAAAAAATTTACTAAAATTTATACTCATTGGGATACACCGTTTTTTTAATTTTTAAAAAAGAAAAATAAAAAATAAATTCTATATAAAATATAAGAACTCTTAAAAGCTTGTATTACAAAATTATTGGTTTTTAAAACTATTTAAAAAAATTAAGGCAATAAATTTTTAAAAGTAATTTTTGAGGATAGAAGGTAGGTTTCATACTATAAGAGTTCATCTTTCTTGAGGAATGGGAGAAAAAGCTTCTTAGTTTTAGAAAGAGCTTGCCATAAAAAGAAAGGAGGGTTGAAATCTACATATTGATTCAATTAAAACACCAAAAGTGTATTTGAAGGAGTTCTTAGTTATGCTAAGTTCTCCTTTCCTTTTTAACATAGCAGGGTCAGATAGTTTGAATTGTGAACATAGCTATCACTCAATCTCAAATTTGCCAGTGCACTTAAGTGAGTGCCCCTAATCAAGTAAGAATTATGTTATATCCCTTAATCAATTATTAAGTTATTGACAATCTAATGTCTTCCCTTGGTGAGGGTGTAACATCATAGCTAATTGGAATGCTTTCTTTTGTCTTTTTTGGCAATAAGAGTCCTAGTTCCCCTTTCGGAGCCCACCCTAATCTACGATCAGCCTGCTTAAGATCTAGGACCAACCTCATCACTGACAAACAAGTTTTTTATTTTTTATCCTATAAAAAGTATTTTATGAAAGGACTTGCTAAACAATAAAAAATATGTTTTTATTCTTTAACTTTAAAATAATTTTTAAAAACAAGTTTTAGAAAGCATACCAAACTAGCCTTAATATTGCTTCTACTAAAAAAATTAAATTCAAATATTTCTTTTATACACCATTAATATTTCAAGAAAAGTAAGTTTACAAAAAGATTAACATTTCAAAGGTAATAACCTCTCCTCACCAAGGGCTTATTTCATACTGTTTAGTAAAAGTTAACTTGTACCCTTCTCTCCCAATTTTTTTAATGGACAAGGAGTGAATGTTTCAATATAAACAAAAAGGAAATGTTTTTGCAGTATTTCGATGATATATCAACTATTTTTTTTTATAAAAAAAAACTCCTATAAAAGGTATTTGGTAAGTCCGCTTAATAATTTAATTTAAATTATCAAATTAATTAAATATATTTAAAAAAATAACCAAATGCTAGAATTTAAAGTTAAAAAAATTTAAATATTAAAATCAAAATAATTAACTAATTTTAACGGTCCGGATTTTAGGATGCATTTATAGTCTTTCTAACCTATAAAATACATTTGGTAGTGACTATGAAAAATGTTTTTAGTATTTCTACTACTCGAAAAAAAAAAATTTAAGTGTTAAAAAAACTAAAAACACTTCCTAAAATCACTATCAAACGCACTCTTAAGTTGTGTTTGATAGTGATTTTAAAAAACGTTTTTAGTCTATCTAATACTTAAATAATAAAAAAATTTAAGTGTTAAAAAATTTAAAAAAGCTTTCTAAAATCATTGTCAAACGGGCTCTTGGAATGTGTTTAGGAGTACTTTTTCTTGAAGTGTTTTTAGTGAAAATGTTTTTTCTTAAAATATTTTTAGGAGAATCACTTATTAAGCATTTCTCTAAAAAATACTAAACATCTGTTTGACAGTAATCACGGAAAACATTTTTAACCCTTTTAACATTTGAAAGATAAAAAAATTTTAAGTGTTAGAAATGCTAAAAATGTTTCTTATGATCACTATCAAACGTACTCTATGAATGCATTTGAGAAAAATTATAGAAAACGTTTATAACATTTTTAATACTTGAATGATAATTTTTTTAAATATAAATATTAAAAGTACTTCCTAAAATAACTACAAAACGGACTCTAATTTTTTAATTTTATGTGATTTTTAAAAATTTAAAAAGTGTTTCCTAAAATTTTTCAAACATTTTTTTTTATAAAAAATACTTTTTAGACTAAAAGTATTTCTTGAAATCACTGTGAAACAAACTTTTAAAAAAATTTATCTTTCAAATATTAAAAAAAAGATTAAAAACACATTTTTAAATCACTAATCTATCTCCCTACCCTGTTTGTTTATTCACATCAACTGGTGTCTTTTATACTCATCACTCCGCATCCGAGCAATACTGCGAGAGATTTTCTGGAATATTAAACAACCATATGCTCATATGGACATAGCCCGAATGGAAATGGGCTGGATTCGGTCACTTCGAACAAGGCCCAGCAGTGGCCCCATTTGGACCGAGAAGAAAACCTAACCCTAGGCCGTATATATAAAGTGCAGAGTCGCTGCGGCCAAAACCCTAACCCTTTGCTTCTTCAGAGTAGAAGCCGCCTTCTCTCCTCAGCTCCAGAGCTTCAGGCCAGGTGATTGCCTTTCACATTCTCTCGTTACTATTCGACCCTCTCTATGATTACCTTTTCTTCGTTTGTCGAGAAAATAGAGAAAACAGCAACTTTTTTGATGCATTTTTTGTGTTTGGTATTCTTTTGGTAATTGGATCTAGATTGGATTTCGATATTGTAAATCGTATAGTGGATGTTGTTTTGTATCCTTTTGCAAATCGTTTTGCGGCATATGATTAGGAGATCCTGTACTTTGCTTTGGTGTTACAAAATCGAGGAAAAGAAAATGGACTTCAAATCGAGTTTAAATGTTCTGGTTTATGGGTATGGTTTATTATGATTTGATTTGGAAGAACTAAACCTTTGTTTGCTTGCTGAGAAAACTCGAAACATGAGATTAATGTCGTTTCAAATTCTGTATTTCCTATTATTTTGGGTGTCGTAAAAATTCTGTTTGATTTAATGAGGAAGAAGTTTGGTTGCTGGGATAATTGAGGGAAAAATCTGTTATATAATATGTTTTGTGGTCCGTTTTGTCTAAACCCCCTGTGTTTTGCCTTCAAATTTTTGCCTTCAATTTCTTCTTCTTTTTTTTCTTTTAATGTTCTCTCACACTCTTTAGTCCAATCATTGACTAACTGAAAATTTAATTCAGTTAGCTATGTATATTTTCTGGGCAACGACATGGAGTGAAAGGAAAATTTTTGTTGATTTCTTGTCTATGTTCAAATTTGACATATCTTTTCTAAACTAACGTATAATTTATATTTCATGCATCAAATCTAAAGCAGACAAAGGGACCATGGCGTATGCAGCAATGAAACCAACAAAGCCTGGGTTGGAGGAACCCCAGGAGGCTATTCATAAGATCAGGATCACCTTGTCCTCCAAGAATGTCAAGAACCTTGAGAAAGGTCTTTTTTTATTCTTACCTGTTATTATATCCATTTAATGTTTAATTTTTTCAGAATTGATCTTCTCTATGTTAAGCTTGTTTTATTCTTTCTTGTTATTTATATTATATTTTGTTTTATTGTAATTTCTTGTTATTCTAATATGATTTACATGCATAATCAAACCCATTTTGATCATGTAAATTTATTTTTGGGTAATGTGTACAAATATTTTTTTTAAAGAAAAAACATTTTCTGCTTTCCAAAGCTCTAAAAACCAGGAAAACCACCCTGAAGATAATACATACAGTGGATGCAATGAAATTAACAGAATTAGGAATCAATGTATTTTAATTTTAATTTTGTTTTTATTGTTTTAATCACATCAGCCCCATTTGATTCTCTTCATAATGTAGCATCATTTTCTGGTACTTTGTATTTTCTGATTAATTGGTGTAAACCAGTCTGAACATTTGTTTAACTTTCTATTAGGATGGCTAGTTTTCATTTTAACTTTCTTTGTTTGTTTTTGGATTTATTGTCCACAGTGTGCGCTGATTTGGTTCGTGGTGCCAAGGACAAGAGGTTGAGGGTCAAGGGACCTGTGAGAATGCCCACCAAGGTTCTTCACATCACTACCAGGAAATCTCCCTGTGGTGAAGGTATTGATTTTGAAACCAACTGGATAGAGCTATTCACAAGTGAACCTTATTTTAGTTTTTGTTTATGCTTCTCATCTTAGCTATTGGGTTGTGCATTAGTTATATATGAAATTATAGTGGAGGGAGATCTCCAAAATAAATGGCATATCATATTCAACTATGTGAACAGTAAAATCTATGTGATGAAATATCCATTCTCTATTATGGTTTAATTTCTGACTCTAGGAAATTACCTTTTTTTTACTAATTCACTATTATTTAAAAGAGTATTGATTTGTGTGTTATGGATACTGAAAGTAGTGGGTACATGGGATGTTGCAATCTCAGGATAGACCACCAGTTTCTGGGGCTGGTTCCTGATGTGATGAGGTCTTTTTTGGTCTTAAGAGGTAAACAGAGTATTGGATTTTCAATGCTTGAGAGGGTGCTAAATTAACCAGTGCTATTCCTCTTTTCTGTAGTAAATATCAAAAACATCAACCCTGTTCATATCTTTCTGCCTATAAAAATAAATGAATAATCCCATAAGCAGTTTATGTTCTGATGTGAATGTTAATTATCTACACAAACAATACACTAAAATAGGTGTATTCTATTGTTGGGTACTTGTTGCTCCACCTATCTGAATTTCATCTCTTTAGTATGCCTAGCTCATTTAAGGTCTTCAGAGCTTGACAGTGTTCAGGATATCTTATCCATTATATTTATTTTATAATCCCTTTTAGAACAGTTGCGAGTATAGTAGCTTCTCTTGCTTTTGGGTTTTATATTCTCTATGTATCTTATCTCTAGTTCCTTGTACCTGACTAATTCTTAGCATGTGTTTTGAAGAGTGATGTTTTGCTTAAGGCTGTCATTTCCATAGCAAATGAAGTGCCACAGGCTATTTATTTCTTGACATGGAACTTCTCCCAATTCTAAATCATTGTGGCTCACTTTTTGATTCACAGGAACCAACACTTGGGACAGATTTGAGCTTCGTGTTCACAAGCGAGTGATTGATCTCTTCAGCTCTCCAGATGTAGTTAAGCAGATCACCTCCATCACAATTGAACCCGGTGTGGAGGTTGAGGTTACTATTGCAGATTCTTAAATGCACTGGGCGTTTCCTTTAGCTTTCCTATGTAGTCTGTTTAATTAGAACATTCCTTCCTTGCAGCCATCTAGGCTTTTGGAATCTATATCCTGGGCCTCGAGGGTTCAAGAAGGTTTTAGGCTCATGTGGTTCTTGTTTAAGCGTTATAATTTCAAATTTAAGAGTTTGGTACGAGGAGAGGGATTCTTGTTTTCTGTTTACGAAGTCAATTTTGGGTGCTATTAATATTTTTTGCGAACCTACCTCAGAATGGAAATACTTCTTATTTATTGTTGTGTTTTTGATGCTGAGATACATAGGCGACTTCTGAATTCTGGGTGCTTGACCTTTACCTTTTTTTAAACATGGATTTTTCCATGAGTCGCATCATATTCTAGGAACAGAATGTTTTGAAATTGTGCACCATCCCTACTTAAGTCTCTGAATCGGTGTTGCATAGCGTCCAAGTTTGCCCTATTGATCGGTTTTCCCTTGTGTGTTCTGCTGAATCTGCACATGAGCATAGGCACAAAAGATGCTATGAACAAGCTGTTGAACCTCAAATTGATTCATCATTGTGAGGGTGAAGACTCAGTGGTTTTCCCTTGGTTATTTGATGAGGATGATGGGGCGCACATTATATGTTTCATTTTTTTTCATGCTTAGCTTTTATATTTGAAAGATGTTATCAATATTAGTGTATGTTTTAAAAGTCATTCAAAAAATTTTAGATTATATGTATCGATTTTTAATTACCATTATCTTTCTAAGTACTTTAAGACTTTTATATCTTATATAAAAGTTACTATTATTTTTTGTATCTAAAAGTAGAAAATCGGAAATATATATTGAAAATATATTGAACTTGAAACTAAGTTTATGATTTATTTTTATTAATTTACCAATTTAATGTATGTGTATGAGGGCATAAAAGTGGAACTTTGAATAATTAGAAGAGAGGTCTTCCTACCCCTTCTTCAACAAAACTAAACCTATTCTCATCTCATGCTAACAAAAAGAACTTGAAGGGGTTGACGATGGGTATGAGAGATTCTCTGTCCTCTTTATTTATTTATTTTTTTAAAAATAAATTATATATATGTTTTATTTGAGAAGTATACTTTTTATTTTTTTGTGTTAAAAAGGAGAAAATGAAAAAAAAAAAAAAAAAAAGCCATTTTAAAATTGAATTATCTATATAATTGAGAAGAGATGGGGTAGGAGAAGAAAAACCCGGAAACTAGCTTAAAAGTTAAACCCACATTGGGTTTTGAAAAAAGAAAAAAAGTCTCGATCTCATTCCGAATTCACATATCTTCGTACTCAACTCATTCAATGGGTAGAGTAGGACGAGTTCCCAAAAAAACATGCCTTATTTTCATTCATAGCTAAAAACACACCTCATTCACACATGTACTTCTAAAGAAATCAAAGTCTAATAAACAAAAAAGTATGTAATTTTTTTTTTCTTCGGTCCATATATTTACATATGACCATCAATGGATGAATCTTTTTTATAAAGGATTTTTTTTTTTTCTAAAATAGGAATTCTTCCTAGCATTTTAACATATAAGGCCCATTTGGTCATATTTTTTAAAACTTGTTTTCAAAAATTATTTTTAAAATTGATGAGAAAAACAGTTTTGTCCATTTCTTAAATAAATAAATAAATAAATAGAAGTATTTTGACAAGTTATTCCTAAAAAATGTTTTCAACCAACAAAAAGAAAAAAACTCATCTGGATAAATAATTTTTTATTATATTTTTAAATAATTTTATGTTTTGATTTTATAAAAAATTTAATAGATTCAATTTATATAATATTAATTAAATTTAGTTTGTCTTATTAAAAATAAAAATAGCTTGTTAATTACGAATAAAACAAGTTAGTAGTAACCGCTCACAACTCTCCCCTCTTGTACCAATCTTTTGCCCGTGGTTTTCCCATCTAGGGTTTTCCACCTACTTATCTAAATTATTGTTTTTTTATTATTGCCCATTCTCGTTATTTTGTAACAACTTTCATTAAAAATCCTTGCTTTAATCATAAACTAATAGTTTTGATCTCATAGCTTAGTAGCAGTGACTTTACAATATGCTCGTTTTCTGCTAGTTTTCTTTTTCCTTCAATGAGATTAGATGCTTCACACACAATGTTCTTAAATTCTAAGGAATTATGCCTGCTTTGATGGGCAAAGCCAAGACTTAGCAAAGAGTTATAGGACGTTCCAAATCCCTACTTCTCTACAAACTTATGAACGAATGTGAAACATTAATGGTCAATCGCCTCCTTCTAGTACATGGGATGATTCAATGTATTAATCAATGCAGCTTAAAATTTTCAACATGTTTAGAATGATCAAATTAGTATTAAAGAAAAGTCTCCGAACCCATTTTTCTATGAATCCTAATTGTTAGCGATGTCTTCTCTATTATCGAACGGAGATGAATGTGTAGAAGAAGCAGTACATTGATAAAGATAATTTTTTCAAAAATCAAAAGAGCCATTGGATTGATGAGTCTGCTTCTGCTTGTCTTTAAGGTATCCATTTCTTTTTTTATTATGATTAGAACAAAACACAGTAAGAAAGGTATCACCATGGCCTCAAAGTTTCACAAGAAAGCCTTACAAGTAAACCAAAGACATCACTCAGAAAGCGCACAACCACCAACATGAATGAAAAGGCCAGAAAAACACGTCTTACTGAATTGAATTTCAATATGAATTAATTATAATAACTTAGTCACAAGCATTTTTGCTCATAACTTGTCTGTTTGTACAGTGTCTAGACTACCAAAAAAAGCAGAAGAGGGAAATAGAGGATATGTTCTAAATGAAATACTTAAAAAAAAAAAAAAAAATTGATAATGGGTCTACCATGAAATCCCACAAAAGCTTAATTTACAGTGGATTGATTATAGTAAGTGAGGTACCACTTGACAAATTTCTCCAACCCACTCCTCAAATCTGTAGTGGGCTTGTATCCAAGCTCCTTCTCTGCCAAACTTATATTCGCATGTGTATACATCACATCCCCGTTCCTGGGCATTGGCGTTGCAACTCGCCTGGCTTTCACCTTCAACAACCTCTCCAATATGCTTACAAGGCTCCCTACTTCCACTGGAGATGTGTTCCCAAGATTATACACTCTTAACTGGGCTGGCCTCATCTTCTTTCCCCCACTCCCAGTACTCTTCTCTGCAGTATCCAATGCTGCCAAACAACCCTTTACTATATCATCAATGTAGGTAAAATCCCTTGCAACTACCCCTCCTTTACCACCCTCAAAAATTCGTATCGAATTTCCCTGCAATATATCCTTGGTGAAGAAGAAATAGGCCATATCAGGCCTCCCCCAAGGTCCATATACTGTGAAAAACCGCAACCCGGTGATCGATAAACCGTAGATGTGATTATAGCTATGTGCAATCTCTTCACCAGCCTTCTTTGTTGCAGCATAGAGACTTGCAGGCTGGTCTGTTCGATCGGTTTCGGAGAAGGGAACCTTAGAATTGAGTCCATATACCGAGCTAGAGGATGCCCAGATAATGGCTGGCTGTGGTTTAGCCTCTTTGCAGACTTCAAGCAAGTTCACAAAACCAGAGAGGTTGCTATCGATATAGGAAGCTGGGTTCTTCATTGCATACCTCACGCCGGCCTGAGCCGCGAGGTGCATTACGTGAGTGAATTGAACAATGCTGAAAAGCTTCTTGAGAAGCACCTGGTCGTTGATATCGCCGTCGACGATGAACACGCCGGAGCTCTCCAGCATTGCTCGCCGGTCATGCTTCAATGATACATCGTAATAGTTGTTGAAGTTGTCCAGTCCCACCACGCCGTCGCCGCGGTTCCTCAGGGCGGCGGAGACATGAGAGCCAATGAAGCCGGCTGCGCCGGTGACGAGCACCGTGGAGCCGGTACTGGAGCGGGGGCTCGCCGACGACAGGACCCGCTGTTCCCACCCCTTCCCTCTGTTCCGGAGGAGACGCCTGTCGTTGTCGGACAGC
This sequence comes from Vitis vinifera, assembly GCF_030704535.1. Lineage (NCBI taxonomy): Eukaryota > Viridiplantae > Streptophyta > Magnoliopsida > Vitales > Vitaceae > Vitis > Vitis vinifera. Next base: position 18,266,871 of record NC_081820.1, on the reverse strand, counting down.
AGCAAGTGGTTGCTTACGAAGCACAGGAGCACAATGAAGAATAGGCACCACCAGAACGCATATTTGGAGATGGAGAACTGGAAGCGGAAGCGGTTGGCACTGGAGAATCTCGTCATCGAGGAAATTTTCCGAGAAAATCCAAAGAAAGGGATTTTCTCAGAAAATTTCTTGAGAAAAGCAATGCGGGGTTCCAGGCTCTGAGTCTTATTTTAAGAAGCAAAAAAGCCAATGGGAAGAGAAAGACTTTGTGGGGTTTTATAGTTTAGGGGTGGGTTTAGATAAAGAGGAGGAGGTAATAAAGAGAAGAATCAAAGAAAGAAAAGGAGAAGAATTCTACCAAGAACCAAACACTGTGGCGATAGAGATGGTAATGGGAACGGCAACGACAAGTCTGTTGTCATGATTCAACTGGGTTTCTTTCTTGTGTGCACTTCCGTCCTTATCAAAATTTCATCACCTTTTTAAAAAGAGTCCTTCATAATTAATTATGTGGGAGCGTTCAGCATTTTTGAAAGATGAGTTATTGATTTTAAACGTAAGAGGCTCTAAATAAAGATAAACAACAAGTACTTTAATTAATACTTAGAAAAATCTCATTCATTAACATAATTTATGATATAATCTTTATTTCATTTTTACTCGAGTTTATCATTCGTGATTCTAAAAAGCCCTTTTAATTTCTTAGCATTAATAAATATTTTCAAATGCTAAGAAATTAAAAGGGCTTTTTAGAATCAGTATCAAACAAATTTATTAACAAACTTTATATATTATTGATTATAAAATGATTTTTGGGACAAAATAATCTTAAAAGTAAAACAAAAATCATCTTTTGTCATTCTCCCAAACTTATAGCAAATTAACTAAATTTGAAAATGCATAGTTTGTTAAAATACAAAACCGTATTTTTAAAATACAATTTCACTTAAAAAGGAGACTAGACTTGAAATTATTTAGTAATAAAAAAATGTCATTTAGGCTTAAAATTTAAAGGAAATAGAAACTTACCTATTTTTATAAAGGGTTATTTGATTACAAGGGTTATTGAAAACCTAATTTTGAAAATTCAATCTTTTATCATTTTTTGGTCTTATTTTGATAAAAATACTCTTATTCTTCTCTTATAAAACACTCATTTTTTTAATAAAAAAATACGTATAAATACTCGATATGATAAAGGGTATTTATGTAAAAAAAAATGGATTACTTTTCAAGGAAAACTGGAGAAGGGTTAAATCACAAATATAAAGATTATTTTATTATAAAGTATCTTTAAATTTTGGCTTAATCCATGTAGAAAACAAAAAATAAATAAAATTAAGAGTGATTTATTGAAGTTAGAGTTTGGTTTTCGATATTATTCCTATATAATAGTTAGAGTTTTTGTAAAACACTAGTAAATATGAGAAACTTATGTTAAGATTCTTTAACTTTTTCCCAAATATATGAGACTTTAGAGTATTATTTTTTAAATTTAATTTGCAATATGTAGTATTTAATATTTAGAATAGGAATATGGTCAAAAAAAATGAATTGGATACCTTTCCATTAATGGTATGACTAATCCGGATTCTAAAAGATATTTGAAATAGATGGGACTCAAAAACCATACAATAGAAGGTATATACATTAAATAGAGTTGTGAACATATCTTAATTATTTATATATGACAACTTACTATACAAGTCAATATTATGAAAAAAAAAATTCTCAAATTATATTTAATGATATATATGGGGAAAAAATAGATTAATATTTTCAAGAATATTATCTTGATTTAATAATAGGGAAGTGTAATTGTGTGATTGGACATTTTAATATTAATATTTTGTAAGATTAAATTAAAATAACATAAAAAGTTAATTTTTAATTTTATTTTTGGTGGGAAATTATTATTTATTTTTAATTTTTGAGCATCTTACTTAATGATTGAGAGGAAAATAATTGAGAAGATAAGAGCTTTATGTTAAATAATTACTAAATTTAAGCTAAATCCAAACTACTCTACTTTAACCCATTTGATATCTTCTTTACTTAATCAAGATGTGTGCATTAAAATATTAAAATATATGACATATTCCAAAAAAATATTAAATTTAGTTTATTAATTAATATGAGTTAAAGTTGGATGTAATTAATTTGGTAAAATTTTTGAATATGTAATCCATAGAAGGAAAGTGAATTAGAAGGAACTCCATCTTTGTAATTCAACTTGATAATATATTTGATCTCATCGTGGGAAAGGAATAATGGAAGTGATTATTTAACATATTTGTTTGATGCTCAATTAAGCCTCCCAAATAAATTCAAAAATATGCATGCTTCCTAAATTAAGAGCTCGATCATGAAAAGCAATTTTGGTGTTGGACAAATTTTAGGAAATCCTTTTAAAAATCTAAAAAATAATCTGTAGTCTTGAAAAATCACTTGTATTTTCTATAAAAAAAAAAAATACTTGGGTTATGTTGGTTCTCGAAAAATTTAAAGGAAAATAGAAGAAAAAGAAAGTAGAGAGGAAAGTAGAAAGAAACAAGTGGAGGAAAATAAAAAACAAATTCAAAATCAATAAATTATTTTTAAATGTTTTTTCAAACTAATTTCACTTATTTTCCTTTATTATATAAAGATTAAATAATTTTAAAATACATATAATTTTAATTAATTTTAATTATATTTAATTTTCTTCCATATTTTCCATAATGAAATCAAATATGAAAAAAGTATTTTCCTTAGTATTATGTTTTCGGAACCAAACACAGCCTTAAGAATGATTTTTCTACAAACACTTCCAAATAAAATATTTTCGTTAAAAATACTCTAAATAAAAATATCACCAAACACACACTAAATTGGGTCTTAAATAAAAACACTCCAAAACGCATACTACACTAGGTTTGGGTTTGGGTGGAGATTTATAATAAGAAATATTTGGTTAAAAATGATGAAATAATCCTTAAATCGGAAATCTAAGCCCTCCCATGTTTTTTCTGGAAAAGTAACCTATTTTTGACATAAATGTTCTTTTCTATTTCTAGTATTTATATGTAAGTTTAAAAAAAAAATTAATTTTTACAAGAATATAATGAGGGCATTTTTGTCCAAATGATGCCAAAAAATGATAAGAGGTTAAATTTCAAAAATTGGGTTTTGAGAGGTCTTTTAATCAAATAACCCTTATAATAACTTTTAAGAAAATTGTTTTTAAGCAAATAAAAAATAAAAAATAAAAAATAAAATTCACCTCAAGTGTATCTATTTCTTATCTAGATCCCCATGTGCTGAATAATGACTAAACATCTATCACTTTAATAATATGATGTCTATCATTAAATTCCTGATTTCTTATCTCTTCATATTTGAATTTAATAAAAACTTGTTCACCAGAATATAAACTATAAATAAAAATGGAAATTAAGATTGATGATAGTAAAATATAAAAATAAAAAATAAATTAGAATGACCGAAATTGTTGATTTCTATTTAAATAAATCACCAATATATTAACAATAAAATATAAAAGTTAAAATAAAATAAAATTGAGAAATAAATATAAAAATGATAGAAAATATTAGTTTCTGCTTAACGAGAGGGATTACCCAAACTACTTGTAGGAATACCCATACATTTGATCTCATGTTATAACTCATTCAAGTCTCATATTAATAACCGAAAAACAACAAGATCATATTATAACCCAAAATCATGATCATGTTAAATCATTAAGAAAAATAAATCGAAAGTGTATCTAGATTTATTGTGACGTAGTGAAATGAGATTTTAGTCTTCCATGTCTTCTCTAGAGAGAAAAACCTTATTTCACTCGATGATGGGATATGAGTAAATTCTTTAATTCTGTTTAGACTAGGGATCTCAACTTATTTATATATTTATTTTTATTTTATTTTTTGGCCTATCATAAAAATAAAATAAAATTAAGTGGTCTTTATACATTAAAACCCACACTTAATGAGATGCCCAAACCCAATTAAAAATTATAGGGAGAATTGTGTTTTGGACCCAAAAATTAACATTTGGTCCATTTATCATGTATATTTAAGCCTAAGACCCAAACAAAGTATGAAAATTAAGATGAAGGATATTGTCTTTCATTAATCCCTAAAATACCCTTAACCCTTACACAGGCACAAGTGAGTGTGAATTTCAATTTTTTTATGTTTTTTTTTTCTTTTTTCTATTCCCTATTAAGTATTACTTATTTCTAACTTTTTTTTTTCTTCCAATCTATATTTCTATTTTATGTCAAATAAAAAGTAATAATGTTTTTTTGTTTTTCATTTCTAAAGATATTGAATCTTTTTGCTCTTATTATAAGTAATGATAAAAATTTTGGAATTTTTCATCCAAATATTTTTTTATCTTTTTGTATTTATCTTTTAGTTTTATTTTTTATTTTTTATTTTTTATTTTAAATTTATATTACCCTTTTATTTATATTTTTCTCTTATTTTTAATTATTTTTTATATTTTCTACATTAACCATATTTTAAAAAAATTTAAAATTGACTATCACTTCACTCTATTATATATATATATATATATTGAATCTTTTTGCTCTTATTATAAGCAATGATAAAAAATTTGGGATTTTTCATCCAAATATTTTTTATCTTTTTGTATTTATTTTTTAGTTTTATTTTTTATTTTTATTTTAAATTTATATTACCCTTTCATTTATATTTTTCTCTTATTTTTAATTATTTTTTATATTTTCTACATTAACCATATTTTAAAAAAAATTAAAATTGACTATCACTTCACTCTATTATATATATATCCTTTTAGCTTTTTAATTTTTAATGTTTTTATTTTAAAATTTTTAAAAAGATAAATTTATTAAAAAAAATAACTAAGATATGAAGTTCTAATATTATATTAATAATTTTTTTTATGTAGATAGACTAATGCAAAGTATTTTGATTCACAACAAGAAAATTGTCAATACAATTTTTTAGTAAAACTTTAGAAATTAAATTTCAAATAAAATATATTATATAAAATTTTATCTAAAAATTATTGAAATTGGTATTTATTTATTTTTATTGACTTTCAAACTTCTCTAATTTTTTACTTGAAAGGTAATAGAACATGTTTAAAAAAAATTAGTTTTTCATTTTTTAAATAAATAAGTATAAATATATTAAAAAAAATTAAAGATAATCTTAGTAAAAAATTTGATAAATATGATTATAATTTTAAATATAGATTCATTTGGATAAAATTTCACCAAAAAAAAAAAATAGTGAAAAGAAAGAACATTGCTAAAACTACAAAAACAAAATATGCAATTACAAAATTTTGATGATGAAATTTAAAAATAAAATTCGAAACAATTCTTAAGTGAGAGAATTTGAGTGGGGAAAAAATATTTGAGTAGAAAAAAATGAGAAAGTTTTTCAAAATCACTTGAAATCTTGAATAAAAAATAGTCTTGTACACCTTTGTACAATTAGTAAATTTATCTTGTACAGTTAGTGTAATACCCTTGTACAATAACTCAAATTTCATACATCATCTCATGAATATCTGACAATAGGTCGGTTAACCATGTTTGCATTGGTTTGATTTAAAAAAAAAAAAAATTGTTGTATAATATTGTTTTACAATCATTATAAGTGAGGTACTTATTCAAATGACCATATACAAGTTAGATAAAGTGTGTGAGATGAATGTATGTTTAACCAATGTGTGCAAGGAATGTTATTTATCATCGATTAGGGGAAATAAACAAACAAGTTTTTCAGAATCACTTAAAATCCTTCACAAATAATAGTCTTGTACACCCTTGTACAGTTAGTATATTTGTCATGTACACTTAGTGTAAATACCTTGTACAGTGACTCAAATAAAACGTTATTTTATTTTATTTTCAATGCAAAATATAATTAAAAATAAGACAAAGAAATTACTTAAAAACTATTATTTAAGCTAAATTTATTTATTTATTTCCTTTTATTTTTGGAAATAAAGAAAAAAGAATAAAAAAATTTATTTAACCATAAGAAATATGAATATAAGATTAGTTGGAAAATTCAAAATTTATTTATTTATTTCATTTTATTTTTGGAATTAAAGAAATAAAAAATAAAAAATTTATTTAATCATAAAAAATATTGATATAAGATATGTTAAAAAAATAGAAATAACCCCAAATTTATTTACTTATTTCATTTTATTTATTAAATTATAAAGTAATTTATTTTAATATATTAAAATGTGCACAATTGATTTATTACTTTGTTAATTATGGATATATTAAAATTTTCTATTAGACAAAAAATAAATAAAGAAAATAAAATTAAAAAGAGTAATAAATATATATAATTTAGTTATTTAATTATTTTTCATATAAAAGATAGTTCCACAAAAAACACATAATTGATCAATTTATTTGTTTAATTGTAAACATATTATATTTTTTTTATTATTAAAATAACTAATGGAAAAAAATAAAAATGGATAATCAATTAATGAAATTTAATTCTTTTAATTATTTTCATATAAAAAATAGTACTAAATAAGGTTTTCAATTTTTATTTTTTAAAATAGTTTTCATTTTTTAATTAAATGTTTTTTCAAAAAGAAAATATAAAAAATATAAATCATATTACTATTTTTTAGAAAGAATTTTTTAAAATAGTTTTTGAACATAATTTTTCTTTATTTATAATTTAAAATAGAAAATAATGTTGATTTTCAATTATTTATATAAAAAAAATTAAATAATGAAAAATCCAAATTGTTAAAATAGAATTATTATGGTTGCATGAATAGTGGTGCAATAAAGACAAAAAAAAAAAGCTTATGTGAAAAGTCATTAAGTATTTTAGTCCATCACTATTTTATATTTTAATAAAAGGTAATGTATAGAAATTTGAAGGATATATTGGTCTTTTAACATCTCATATCATTTCCATCAATTATGGAAGTCATATGGACCAAATGTTAATTTTTGGGCCAACTGGGCCCAAAACACAATTCTCCCAAAATTATATATATATATAAAAAACTTATATGATAACTTTAATTGGCTAAACGAAAATGATAGCAAATAATTTACAATTAATTAACATATGTGGGCCCATTTTAATAATTCCCAACAATCTTCCACTTGGGTCACACATGTCACTTTACAATAGTACATTATTAAAGAACTTTATGAGCTCAATATTTTCTATCTTTACCAAGAAACATCTCTAAACAATTTGGTCCATCCGTTATACTAGTATATGATCAAAGCAATCTTCATTACATATTTCATAACTAAACCCATGAATGGTCACATATATCAATATAATCAACAACGTAGATCAAGTGTAGATGCATAGCATGGAAATTTCATGCAATGTAATCCCTTAACATGCCTATTTCCAATTGGTCCAACTTCATAACTCAAAAGAGTTAAACAACACACTTTCAAACTTTATTCAGAACTACGGTTCAAAGAATATAACTTTATTTCAAAGAATTCAATGAAGAAAGAATAATACTTAAATCTAATTAGAATAACATGTCAATAAGAAATGAACATCAATTAACAAACTGTCACTATACTAGCATATCACTAAGATGAACCACACCCATACCAACTACAAGCTCATCAAACATGGTAAACCCTTAGTGAGTGGATCTATAATCATGAAGTTTGTACTGATATGTTTAATAGACACTTGAAGACTATGAACTCTTTCCTTAACAACCAAAAACCTTAAGTCAATATGTTTCGATTTTGACAAGCTTCTGTTTTTAGAATATAATTTTGTAGCTTTATTATCACACTTTATTCTCAATGGTCTCTCAATGCCATCAACAATACACAATCTAGTGATAAAATTTTGCAGCGATGTTCCTAGATTCGATGCCTCATAACAAGCTATAAATTTTGCTTCCATGGTGGAAGTAGCTATAAGTGATTGCTTAACATTCTTCCATGACACAACTCCTCTAGCCAACATGAAAACATAGCCAAAAGTGGATCTTCTACTATCAAGGCAACCAATAAAGTCAAAGTTGGAATACCTCATGATCTCTAAATGATTAGATCTTCAATATGTGAGCATGAAATCTTTTGTGGATATCGCATAACCCTCTTAACTACTCTCCAATTATCTATTCCTAGGTTACTTAAACATCTTCCAAGCATACCGACTATGTATGCAATATCTGGATGCATACAAACTTGAGCATACATAAGACTCCATACTGCTGAAGCATAAATATTTTCCATCTCTTTCTTCTCAATTTTGTTCTTTAGGCATTGAAGCAAACTGAATTTATCACCCTTAGCAATGGGCATATCTCCTGGCGCACAATCCTTCATGTCAAATCTACTAAGCACTTTATCAATATATGTCTTTCTTGATAAGCCAAGAATACCACAAGAACGATCTCGATGAATTTGTATTGCCAACACAAAAGATGCATTATTAAGATCTTTCATTTCAACATTATTTGAAAGAAATCTCTTAGTTTCATGCAGTAGGCCTATATCGCTACTTGCTAAGATAATATTATTGACATACAACACCAAAAGAATAAATTTGCTACCACTAATCTTGTGATAAATACATTGATCAATAGTGTTTTCCTAAAAACCAAAAGAGGTAATCACTTCATCAAACTTCCAATACCATTGACGGGATGCTTGCTTTAAACCATAGATGGACTTCTTTAATTTGCACACTAGGTGTTTTGAATCATTAGATTCAAAGTTCTCTGGTTGCACCATTTATATCATTTCTTTAATGCCACCATTAAGAAACGTAGTCTTAACATCCATTTGATGTAGCTCTAAATCATAATGAGCTACAAGTATCACAATGATTCTAAAAAAATCTTTCAATGAAATTGGAAATAAAGTCTCTTTATAATCAATGCCTTCTTTTTTTGTGAAACCTTTGGTGACTAGACGCGCTTTATATCTTTCAATATTGCCTTTCGAATCCTGTTTGGTTTTGACAATCCATTTACAACCAATTGGTTTCGATCCTTTAAAGAATTTGACTAGATCCCAAACGTCATTGTCTTTCATTGATTTCATCTCATCATTCATGGCATTTATCCATTTATGGGAATTTACACATTGTTTAGCTTAAGTAAAAGATACTAGATCATCTTCCAATCCTATATCAAACTCTTCTTCAAGGTACACGATATAATCATTTGAAATCATGGATCTCCTCTCCCTAGTGGATCTCTTCAATGGCACCTCCAATTGAGACTGTTGTTGCCCATCTACAAGAGTAGGAGTGAGTTCTTTAGTACGAGTAGGAGATATCTCAGGAGCATCTTGATTATCTGTATTTGCATCTTGCATAATGACAGGTGCAATTAATTGCTCATTATCAATTGCAATAGTAGGAATAGTGGCATATTCCTCTTCAAATACAATGTTCCTACAAATCCTAAGTGAATGGGATTATCTCCAACCTTTATGAGCCTTTTCCCATGTTCATTAAAGGGTTAAGATGTCAGATTATCCACATAAAATAATTTGGGCTTGTGTCAAATCCCATATATCTTGATTTCCAATTTTCAATTCCTTGTTGCCTTGTTTTTTACTTTCAAACTATTTTTGCAAATCTAAACTTCTTAACTTGTTTTAAATTTTTTTTTAGGCTTAGGATTGTTGGGATTGAGCTCCTAAAGACAAGACATGATGTAATAATAAAGTCAAATTTGATTGTTCTCTTACTATCCCTTTTATGCATTGACATTAATTTAAGCATTTAATTAGTTCATATTTCTTACATTGTACATAACTTGGGTACATTAGGAGTTGAATAGAGGATACAAGCTATAAGTTCCTTATAAGTAGATAAGTTGTCAACAATCAATTCATGAATTTGGGTAATTTAACAAGGACTGTAGTGCACTATCTCCTAATTAGAGGGGTGGTTTGTCTTGATCGTCAGGATAGGTTTCCCATGGTGAGTGCATTAGTATATGTGATGTACACTAAACAAAACCTACGGTGAATCATGATGTAAGACTATCAATTTTCATGATTCACCAAGCTACTATATTGTATGAACTCTCAACCTTGAGAGAATATTAAGTTTATGTCAAAATCAACAAGAGGCTTTGATATATAAGTAAGACCTTAAAGTAGTCATATATCCTTAAGGATTAGGTTACCATTGATGAAGACTAATGGCAACAGGTATTCTCAATAGAAACATCATGATATCTCATGGGATTGAGACAATGTGTCCCCTTGAGTTATCCAAAGGGCATGTGATCATGAAATCTGTGGTCATAATAATTCTTTTAGTGAAATTTGACATGTTCCTTGAAACTAAAGTATGTCAATTAATCATATAATAAGTGGGATCTGTAACTCAAGGATTAGGGATATAATCTTGATAAGTGATAACATTATCTTATTAGATTACAAACACCAATTCATGGGAAGTTTGCATGCAGTGGATAGTTGGTCATTGACCTAACCTTTGTCTCATTGTTATTTACATAGAGTATTGGAGTGTAGTTGATTCTCTATAGTAGGATGTTAAATCAAATTCAGAATTAGATTATGAGGGAACCAATACTCATATGGGTCCTAGTGATCCCCGTTCCAAACTCATCTACCATGTCAGCAAGGTTTATGAGGGCTGGATGGGTTCTTGGTTCACTCATGTGCATAAAGGTGTTTTGTTAATTATACAAGGTTGCATAAGGGATAATAAATAAGGTCTTTAGATTGAATTAATTAATTAATTAGATGGTCATGTGTGGTTAATTAACCAATTAGGACTCATTTTGGGCTAAATTAAGTGACCCAAACCCATATGGGTTCAAGTCACATAAGCACATGGCTTTAGATAGTCGTCTTTCACTTTCAGAGAGAGAGCCTAGATTTCTACTTTTCCATACCCCATACTTTTGAGTACTAAGATCATGGTTCGAGTCATCGAGTAGAAGATTTTGGGTGAACGGGACCTCCAAACTATCCATATACATTCTTAACTATAAGGAATTGATTTTGGAACATCTAAATTCAAGTATGAGTACTTTATCTCTAAATTTATAGTATAACGGTTTTTTTTATCATTTTATTCCACTGTGATAGATTTAGAGATGTCTAGGGACAGATGCATGCACCTTATGAGATCCAAGGTTCAGGAACGAAGTAATCCGAAGTTCCCAATAAGAATGTGTTTTAGACATCATGAATGTGTCAAATAATTCTCTTGGTTAAAAAACCCTTTGTCTAGCTTGTTGAATAATTTTTTTTTCTCAAGTGCTTATTTACAACTATTTTTGCATGCCAAATTGTTTTTGTAAATCAGTCCTACCTCTTTGATTTTTAATTATATTTTAGTATTGGATTATGTTCTACACATCTTAAATGACTTAGGGAGCTTTTACCCCATTCAAAAATCTTTTGTTATGCTTATTTAGATGGATAGATCAACTGTCATTCATATGGTGGAAATACTAACATTGAAAAAAAAATGCAATGAAAAGAATATAAAAACAAAAAGTGAAAAAAAAATATATAAATATATTTAAAACATCTCATTTAGGACATATTTACTAAACTTCATGAAAAAAAAAATCACTCAAAAAGGAAAAGGGAGAATATTAGGAGAGAAAATCATGATTAGGGAATATTAGGAAAAGAAATCAAAATAAAGAATTCTATTAAAGTTTTTATTTGTAAAACAAAATCAAAATGAATTTGTTTGCCCTTAAAGTGAATAATTTTATTACTTTACCCTTATGCACATAATTTTCACAATTATTATTCAAGGTTAAAAAAAATATTTAAATGGAATTGAAAATGAATGAAATTTATTTTATTAACATCTTCATTTTTTTAAAAATAATTAATTTAAATTATGAATTTATTTTTAAAATAGAAATGCTTGTTGTTTGGGGCTTAATTAGACATAATATTATTTTTTAAAATATTTGTTGTATAGCGGTATTGAAGACATCTTGGGTGATGTTTAGCATGATAAAAATTCAATTTTGTTTCAAAAAGAAAAAATTAATCACTAGGGTTTTCTAAGATTAAATATTATTTTAAAATTTGATAAATATGTAATATTTTTAATAATTTTAAAATATTTAAATATTTTTATTAACTTTACATATTCAAATGTAAAATTACTTAATTATTATTATAATTATAATTATTTATTTTCATATATTTACTAATTATTTTTAATATTGGGTTAAAATTTTCTTGATTCCCTTTCCAAGAATCACATTCCTCTAGTATGACAGAGGACCCATTCCTCCCCTTTGGAGAATGAATTTCCCTTAAATTTGTGGGATCCATACCCCCTTTCATTCCTATACGCACGTAAACAAGGAAATGAAAAGAAAATGAATCGATCTCGTTTCTTTCATTCTCTTTCTTTGAAGTAAAGATGTCATTATTTTAATCTTTTATATAAGAATTAGATAATTAAAAATTTCATAATTTTTTAATTAATTGTAATTATATTTTATTTTCTTTCATTATTTTCATAGAAATCAAATAATTTTTTAATATTATAATAAAATCATAAATTATATTTTTATTAGAAAATATATTATTTTATTATATGTTAGAAAAAATAATATTTTATTATATTCATAAATTTTGGTATTAATGAATTTATTATTTACGTTTTAAATTATTTTTAAAAATTAATAGGCTTATTTACAAATCTAAGGATTTAAGTTTTGTTTATTTTGTGTAACCAAAAAAAATTAAAAAATAATCATTCTACATAGAAATTAGATTGTGTTTCTTTTTTAAAAAAAATCGGTTGAAAATAATTTTTATTTATTTTTTAAAAATTATTCCCTATTTCATTTTATTTTTAAAAACTGAAAATAAAGAACGATAATCAAACGATGTTATGAATTTTTAAAAGCTATATTCTGTATAAAATATATATGTTTTTAAAAACTTCACGAAACAGGCTATATTTATTATATATTTAATTATTTAAAAATAAAATAAAAATGGCAAGTCTTAGGAATAAGAGCAGATGCAAGGAATATCCAAAAAAAACTAGGCAGGGCCGCAGGAGTAAGGAAGAGTCAAGGATAAGTAGGTGAGAGTGAGGAGCCACACAGGCATCACAGGCATAGGAATACCTTAGCCCATACACGAAAAGGATTGCCTTAGCCTCATTGGATGGCTTCAATCCACTCCTAAATCGATTTCTGTCCTCACAAAATCACCCACATCCCCCCCTTCCATGCCAACCATTCACATCTATTTTCCCGGATAACCATTGAAAAAGAGAGAATTGCTCCCAGTCCCATCGCAACACAACATATAAAAAGAAACATGCGAGGATAATATAACACATTTGAGACCATCCTTTGTAAAACTACATTTTGTCATATCCCGGGAGACTCATCTCAAATGAGAAATCACCAACTTCATTGATAAAAGACCAAAAAAAACAACAAAAACACATTCCCTTATTACTTTTTCTTATTTTGCTAAAGCTAAAGCTCAAGCTCTTCTCTGCTGAATTCCCTGAAATCCCATCAAAATGACAATGAACCAACCGAAGGACTACAATACAGGTCTAGGCCTACCAAACTGCCTTAGCTGCTTCAATTACAGCCTCCACTGTAATTCCAAACTCCTTGTAGATCTTTCCTGCTGGTGCACTTGCTCCAAATCGGTCAATGCCAATCGCCTTTCCCTTGCTTCCTACAATCTTCTCCCATCCAAATGTGGATCCTGCTTCAATACTGACTCTAGCTGTTACAGCAGCTGGGAGGACACTTTCCTTGTATGCATCGGACTGGTCATCAAACAACTCCCAGGAAACCAGGGATACCACCCTTACAGTCTTTCCTTCCTTCCTCAGCTCATCTCCTGCCTTGGCAGCAATCTCCAATTCGGACCCAGTTCCAATCAAAATAACATCTGGCTTATTGCCTGAAGAATTGTCAGAAATGGCGTAACCTCCTTTCTCAACTCCTGCAATGGATGTTCCAGGAAGCTGAGGAAGCTTTTGACGTGAGAGAGCAAGAATCGAGGGTCTCTTTCTGTTAACAACTGCAACCTTATATGCACCAGCAGTCTCATTTCCATCAGCAGGACGGAGCATTAGAATATTTGGCATGGCTCTGAAGCTTGCCAGATGCTCAATTGGTTGATGAGTTGGTCCATCCTCTCCAAGCCCAATTGAATCATGGGTCATCACATAAATAACTCCAGCTTCACTTAAGGCAGAAATCCTAATGGCGGCCCTCATGTAGTCGGTGAAAACAAAGAAGGTCGCACAGTAGGGAATAAGGCCAAGGCTGTGCAGAGCAATTCCATTGCAGATGGCACCCATTCCGTGCTCCCTGACACCAAAACGGACATTTCGCTCTTCAGGGGTGCCTTTTTGGAAGTCACCAAACATTTTCAGCAAAGTCATGTTGGAGGAAGCAAGATCTGCACTGCCACCTAGGAGCCCAGGAAGAACTTTGGCCAGAGCATTAAGACATTGTTGAGACAGATTTCTGGTAGCATCAGCAGCACTTTCAGGAGTGTAAGTCTGAGAAAAAGACAGAAAATAACGTTTTACTAAAAGCAATAAAAAGTGCAAAAATTGTACGTTCATGATCATCATTAGGAAAATTGCAAGTCCATGAACACCGTGATTAGGGAAATCCATCACTCACCGGAAGTGCTTTATCCCAACCAGCAGGTAGTTCACCAGTGATGATGGACTTTAATTCTGCTGCTTCTTCTTTGTATTTCTTCTCATACTCTGCAAACTTGGCATTCCATTCAGCTTCAAGGGCAGCTCCATCAGGGATGTGGCGGCTCCAGTGCCTGTGAAACACAAGAAGCTCACTAAAGGATTCAAACTTAATTTGAAACATGAAGCAAAAGCAACCTTCTCAATTTCAATACTTTTTGACATCCTCTGGCACGTGGAATGGCTCGTGAGGCCAACCAAGGTTCTTCCTTGTTGCATCTACTTCTTTAGCACCCAATGCACTCCCATGAACACTATATGAGTTTGCCTTGTTAGGAGAACCATAACCAATGGTAGTTGTCACCTGCATAAACAGAGAAGTTTATAGAGGTAAAGTCCAACTTCAGAAAAGGGGGAAAAGAAGTTTAAGTTGGAACTCTCTTGACCAAAACCTTAAAGATCATGTTGGAGAAATGACCTTAATCAATGTGGGCTTGTCTTTAACAGCCTTTGCTTCCTTGATGGCAGCACGAATTTCATCATACCCAGTGTTACCATTCTTCACCCAAATCACATGCCACCCAAGTCCCTCAAAACGGGTGTCAACACTTTCAGTAAATGCAATTTCAGTGTCACCATCAATTGAAATGTGGTTATCATCATAAAATGCAATCAGCTTCCCAAGCCCCCAGTGCCCAGCAAGGGAACAAACTTCATTTGAAATTCCTTCCATTTGACATCCATCACCAAGTATCACATACCTAAGAATAATCAATATCAAAAAACCAAACAAGTAAGGCCAAATGATTGTATACATTGAGATAGGAAACAGAACAAGAACACCAAGAATGAGGATTTACGTGTAGTGGTCGACAATCTCATTGTCAGGTTTGTTGAATCTTGCAGCCAAATGCTTCTCCACAGCGGCCAAACCAACAGCATTGGCAATACCCTGACCAAGAGGGCCTATAAAAGCAATAACACATAAGGACCGGTTATTAGCATTCTAACATACAGACATTGAATTAAGTTTCAAGGAACAGCAGCCAACCAGTTGTCACTTCAACCCCAGGTGTCTCGAAGTTCTCTGGGTGACCAGGAGTTCTACTTCCCCATTGTCGGAAAGACTTCAAATCCTCTTCCTGAGCAATCAAATCCCAGAGGGGGAAGTCATGAACAAAATTAAAATGTGATATAATCTGAAGAAACATATGGATTTCTTTCATCAGCATATATCCTTAAACTTTTTTGTTTGTGCTAGTCTCAGCTCAGGCTTCAATTATTACAGTTTTTTCTTTTCCTTCCCTTTCCCATGAATCCCACTTTGTCCTACCATCCAAAGTAAACTAGCTATTTTCCTGCCCAAAGTTTATTCAATCAGGATTTCACCTCAACAATTTTAAAATAAAGATTCCTGCTAAGAAGTTCACAAAAGAGTTCAAATCTAGTTTATGAGCTCTAGCCCAGAATTTCAAAAGAAAAACAACCCATGCAAGTGAGACTAATACAACTAATTGGCTTAATTTAGTTCAGCCTGCAATTTCCGACAATCCAAAGGATGAAAAATACAAAATTTAAAACTTCATTTTTTTTTTCTTCTCTTTCTCAGCCCGACCCAGAAACATTTCTTTCCTTTTCCTCAATTCCTTCAGGCAACCAAACAAAACCCAGATGAAACCCCAGAATCAAAACCAATGCAATTAACATAAGTACTAAAAAAAAACTCAATTTAACAACAAAAGGTTCATTTTCCTTTCATTTCTGGCCAGTCTTCCTAGGAACCAAACGAAACCCAAATCAACAAATTAGCACACCCAGAATCATGCCCTTTTTTGCTCAGCTTTCTCAGAAAACAAACAGAACGCAAATGAAAAAAAAAATTAAAAATTAAAAAAAGCCCCGATTCAAAACCAATTCAATTACCAAAAATAATCAAAGAAACTAAATTCAAGATTAAAAAATTCACTTTTCTTTTGTTTTGCTAAACTCTGGCAAAGCCCATATACCAAAAATAAAAAATAAAAAGATTAAAAATATACATTTAAAAAAAATGCACTGGAAATAAAAAATTCACCTTAACACTGTCATAGCCAGCAAGATGAAGTAAAGCATACTGCAACATACAGCCGTGGCCAGCGGAGAGAACGAATCGATCACGATTGAACCAGTAGGGGTTGGAGGGGTTGTACCTCATGACCTCATCGTACAGTATATGACCCATGGGAGCACACCCCATGGGCAGACCTGGGTGACCGGAATTCGCCTTCTCCACTGCGTCTATCGACAGAAATCTTATCGTGTTGATCGACTTCTCCACCAGAGACGTGTCCGCCTTCTGGAGCGTCTCCACCGCCGCCGCCCTAACGGTGGCCCTTGCGCGCCTTCCATGGCGGGTGCGTAAAGCCTGTGTCTTTGGGGTGAGACCCGACAGGGAGAGGCGGTTGGGGTGTGGGGTGGAGCTGTGGTGGTTGAGGGTGCGGGGGAGGAGATAGAGCGATGACGAAGCAGAAGCAGCCGCCATGGTGGTGGTTGATGGTGGCTCTGGGTAGTTGTAGAGAGAGAAATAGGGGTGTCTCTCTCTCTATGTGAAGGCTCTTATTGTATGGATTGGGTTCGTTACGGGGACGAAGAGAGATAGACCTAAAGGATCGAGCTTTCAAGTGTGTTGTCCGATGGGCACAAGTTGTCTGACAATTACAACCGTTGGATGTGGAGAGAGTAAATTGTGGCCGTTGAGTTTGGCTATGAAACCATCGCCTTTCATTTGTTCCTTTTTCCTCATATTTTATCGATTTCCCCTCGTCCTTTAGAAACAAATAAAAAAGAAATTATCATATGCCACCTGGCAAAATGTCCTTTCTTTTTTTTCGAAACCATTACCTGTATCATATGCCACCTGGCAAAATATCCTTTCTTTTTTAATTTATATAATTTTTTTAAAAAAAAAAAATTATAGATGAAAAGGTTTCTAATCTATATAATTTCATGAAATGATTGATCTTTATTACATTGAAATTTGGAAAGAAATTAATTTTGATTTTTTTATTTATTTTTAAATATTATGCCTTTTATATACTGTTGATGGGATATACTAGAGATGACAATGAATTGAATAACTTTTTTTACTGTATTTTAAAAATTAGAAAATAATAATATTTTTTATAAGAACTTCTAAAGACTTACATATAAAATAAAAAAAATTTTAAAAGTAATGCTTTAAAAAATTGTTTTGAAAAAATTGAGATATCAAAAAAAAAAAATTTCTTGAATCTTAAAATTTCTTAAATGATTTTTAAAGATATAAGGTAAGTTTATATTTGTTGAAAAAAAAATTACATCATATAAAAGTTCCTTGTTTTATAAAAATAAAAAAGGAAGTATATTCAAAAGCATTATTTACCATTTAATGAATTATAAAAAAGGAATAGATGAAAAAAGGAATTATAAAAAAAAAATGAATTATGTAAACATGCATTATTTATCATATAGATGAAAAAAAAAATTCATTTCATGTCGTGAAATAGTATCGACCTATTGTATGTGTTTTGATCTTAAAGTAACATTTTTTTAGGCTTAAAATATATTTGGTGGTTGAACGGTGTATCATCCTTGACATATAAAAGCATTTTTTGATAATGTATGGTAAAACACTCTTCTATTGTATGAAATTACCATTATTTTTCCCAAAATGCTCTCCCATAAACATGCATTTTTTTGGACCGTTTTTTCATCCATATATTTGTAAATGGTGCATATTTACATACTTCCCCATTTTTATATTTTTTATTTTTTATTTTTTATTTTTTTAATATAGGAAAGGGAATAATAATTTTATTTTCGGTTACGGCCACAATAATGAATGTGCAATTTAAAAAAAAAAATACTAGATGTGGGTAAGTCCAAGATACCTTACATGCTATCTAATAAAGTTTAAAATATTTAATTTTGTGTAAATTGTGATTGATTTATAATCTCTTAAATGCATACTATATTTTATATGTATATGCTTACGAGTTTATTGCATGATATGTATAAAGGGATCAGAATTCATGCGTTCTTGAAAATTTGGAGGAAAAAAAATGAGAAAAAGAAAATATAAAATAAATAATAAAGAAAAATAGAAAATAGTTTAAACTTAATATATTATTTTTTGCATAATTGTTTCATCTTTTTCTTTTCTTTTTTATATATAAATTAAATAATTAGACATACATATTTTTTAACTAATTTTAATTTTATATATAAATATATTTCTTATTTTTCATGGTTTTATCATTTTAAATGCATGAACCTTTGTAAATTATTTTTTACCATATTTAATGAAATAATTTAAATTAGATTTAGGAGTTTTCCATGAATATATTCATTATTAAAAAAAATATTAATTTCAAATGAATGATATAATAGACTAATAATTCAATTAAGAATATGATATTAATCAATAAATAATATTTATAAATATTAAATATATTATCCAATAATATTTGATGATAAATTAAAATTTATTATGGTAATTTGAAAATTAATTTTAATAATTAGGTTGTGTTTGGTTTGAACAACGTTTTCTAGTTTTAATTTTCTATTTTCATTTTAGCTTTTATTTTCGGTGTTTCTTTTTTTGAAAATTCATTTGATTAATAAGAGTGAAAAATGTTTTGTTAAATAAAAGTTGTAGAACATTATTTGGTTTTAAGTTAAAAGAAAAAATTGTGAAAAAAAAATATATGTAAAATTTTATATAATTTATGCCATTTTATGAGACTTATTATTACAATGAATAATATTATTTCTTTTATAAGACACATGATGTGATATTAAGTAGCAATAATGATAATTATTATTATATTTTATAAATATTAATTTTATATTTCATTTTTTATTATTCTTTTTATTTTAAAATATTTAATAAAATTTTCTAATATATTTATAATTAATCAAGTAAAGTATTTTAATATAAAAATATATTCATTTATAAAATCGAGTCTAATAAATAAACAACATATTTATAAGATATATAATATTTGTTTTGAGATAATATTGTATTTATATTAATATTTCTTTTATACCAATAATACTTAATATTCCCTTTATATCGAACCCACAAAGTCTTTTAGTTTCAATTTAAAAAAAAAAAATTTCTAAGAAAATTTTGAAAATACCAAAATGATATTTTTACTTTTTTCCATTTTTTGAGCTCAATTTTCTAGAAAATTAAAATGAAAAAATATAATCCAAACATATTTTTAAAGTTGAATTTTGTTTTCTTTGAAAATAAAAGTAGAAGAAGAGAATAAAAAACCTTACTTTAATGTCGTTTCCAAAAGGCAAACAATGTGATAGGGGGGAATGATTTACTATCAATCGAACTAATGGTGAAAAACCAAAAAGGGAATATGTTGAAGGAACATTAAGGGTAGGTGGAATGGGAATTCACAAGGTAGAATGGTGGGTCAAAGGTTTTTGTTGAATGAACATTAGGGGTTGGTGGAAATTCAAAAAGGTAACATGGTGCGTTGAAGGAAAGTTATGAATGGATGTCGATTGAAGGTAGGTGTCAATTGAAAAGTTTTTTTTGACTTATAGAGTAATAAAATTTTTAAAGAATTTAGGAATGAGTGGAGAGTGATTTTAGGAATGGGAAAAGCAATTCCTACTTCTAAGCATTTTGGTAAAATTTAAAATTTATTTTTAATAATTTTAAAAAGTATATTAATGATCCTTTAACTAAAATTTGGTACATTTTGTTTCAAAATCATTTTTATTATTAAGTATGTAACTTGGGTGCGTTGCTTCAATCTAACTTAAACCTAATCCTATGTTTAGTCAAATTTAAGCAATCATCTTTAATACTTGAATTAGAATTGTGTTAGATTTTTTCAATTTGAACTCAATTTGGTTGAATTTGGAGTAAAGTTTGAACTGTAACGACTTACTTCCAACCGTATAGATACTATCTGTTTTAAACCCAAAAAAGTTCTTATGATTTTAAAACACGTTTACAGGGTTATAAGGAGTCCATATTTAAATAGCGTCAGAAACTTTTCACCTTATTCAATATCACCTTATTCAATATAGGATGTCACAAATACCCTCATACAGACACAACATCCTAATTAATAATAATTTAATAAGTTTCCAAATTTTCATAAGAGTTGTGTCTTTTTCGAAAAAAATAAAAAATTCAAAAACTATGTTATGGCTTTTGTATGAAAGAAAAAAAGGAGGGAAAGGAAAAAAAGTAAAAATTTGACATTTATATTGATAAAAAAAGAGTGAAAAAAAAAAAGGTGTGGTACAAATATGGCAATTTTGGTGATAGCATAAAGAAGTTTTGAAGGGTAATTTTGGAATTATAAATGAGTAACGATTTCAGTGCATGTGAGATGGATGAGTAGGTGTCAATCTTGGGTTGGTGAAACCAAAATTCAAAAGAAACTAACTTTCATAGGAAGCAAGTGGGGGTTGCCTTAGGCCGAATTGGATGGACAAAGTCAAGCGGTTGTTGGATGTACACATCTTCCCTAAGACTTTCCCTGCAAAAAAGTATTGAAAATGTCCGGATATATCCCGAATATATGAATATATATTGCGTTCACGTCGTCGATTTTGACTTCCTGATTTTAAGCCAAAATTCTTTTCTGGGCTCAACTCATAGCCCATTGTGTGGGCCCGCACGTCCAGCCCAGTGCAGCTTGATGTGGTTGACGTATAAGAGCTGCTCTCTGTTTAAATATATCATTACATTCCGATGTGGGATGGCATTTCAACATTTAAAATTTAAAATTTAAAATTTTTAGTGCTGTTGGGTCAAGGATTTGAACTCAAACACTCCACGCTTAGAAGGGGAAAGAACATATCACCAACTTTTACTTTGATATATATATACATTTTGGGTCAATTACATTAAAGGAATTTTAGATTTTTTTTTTCTAAATAGATTTGATAAATATTATCATTGATCATATTTGTGCCAATTACATTTACAAAATAACTTTAACATGTGTATTCTTACTTATTTTATCATTTTCTTTTTTCTAGTTTTTCAAACATTTGCATGAATTTTGAATAATTTTAATCAATCGATATATTTTTGTCAAGATATATGATATTTTCGATATATCTATAAAATTAAATACTGATATATATGAATTTATCGATATTTATGACACATTTGTTTATAAATTATAGCTTAAATCAAAATTAATCGGGAGTTGGTTTAATTAAAAAAACCTCTTTACCATAAAAAAAAATTTAAAGAAAAATAAAATGTTTAACAAAGTTTAAAAATTATTTTTAAAAAGTTAAAAAATTACTTATAATGTTTTCGAAAAAAATATTATATATGTGATTCTCTCGAAAATACTTTTACAAAAAACATTGTCACTATAAACACTTCTAAATATTATTGGGTTTAGGTTGTTCGGCATCTCAACCCAAGTCTAACCCAAATTGAATTACGGTTGGCTTTTGGGCCAAATCACAACCCAAATTGTAAAAGGAGCTGCCAAGCCGGCCCGAAATAAGTTGGGGTGAACTCAAACAAGTTGGTCCCGATCAAGAATGCACTTTCGGGCATTCTCTAATTAATGAAGGCCTTGTTGCATTTAGGTGTATAGTTTCTGGGTTTTTGATGGGCCTACTGGGCTTTGGTTTCCAAGTTGGGCTGGGTCAGTTTTCTTGCCCCATTAGTTGGGGTTACTGAACATTTTTGCCCTGTTCTCGGCAATAATATTTGAATATGTATAAATAGTTTGGCCCTGTTTGACAGCTAAAATGAGAATGTCTTTTTATTTAAAAATAAAAAATAAAAATGAAAATGACACTTAAACATAGTTAGCAAGTTTCTAAAATATTTATTAAAAAATAGTCATTTTTAAAATATTAAAATAGTATATTTTGAATATTTAACAACATGAAAATTTTAGGGCTCGATTATGCTTGTTTTTAATTTAAGTTTATGAACAATTTTTTTTAATATTTTATAAAAATAAGAGTGTTTGACAAATTGTTTTTTAATTTTTTTTTCAAAAAATAAAAATAAAAAGAAAATTATTTGGATAAGTTGTTTTCAAAAATAAGCTTTCTATTTTGATTTTGTAAAGATATTGTAAATTCAATTTATACAATATTAATTAAATTTAATTCAAATCTTATTAAAAATAAATAAAAATAGTTTTATAATTAAAAATAAATAGTTTTTAGTAAAATATGAATAATACTATTTAATAAATTCATAAATTATATGTTTATAAAAAAAGCGCTTTTTCACAATATATTATAAAAATATGTTTATAAACGTTTTTCTAAAAGCATAATTGATTTTTTTTGTTAAAAATGAATAATAATCATTTAAAAATAATAATTTTTTTATAATATTTATTTAGAATAAATAAAGTTTAATTTTTTTAACATCTAAATAAGTGGAAGTTTTCACTAAATGTATATATTTAGTCCTCAATTATTAACAATGTATATTTGGAATGCTTTGATTTAATTTGTAATTAATTGAACCAATTATTTTAATTTCAAATTATTTAAAATTAGAAAATTTATTAAAAAAATTAAATTATTAATTATGTATTACTTAATTTAGAATCTATTTACTTAATTAAAAAAAATATAATTGTGTGTATAGAAAAAACAATAAAGTCATGACTTCATTTTTGGTCCATTATTTTTTATAAGGATTAAATCCATTTTTTGAGTTATAAATTATTTTAAAAAAACATTAAACTTATTAATAAATTTAATATAAAATGCCGTTTGATTTGAAATTTATTTCTCTAGTGAGAAAATTTATAAAAAAAAATATAATCATGTATAGAAAAGAAATAATAGGGTCATTATGGACCAATGTTTATTCATAATTTTCTTTTATATTAACTTTTCACTATTTAAGTTTGAAATTATTTTTAAAAATTTATAAACTTGTTAATGAATCCAAAAGATTAAGTACTTCTTAATTATTGTTTAATTATCTATTTAAGAAAATCAGAAAAATATTATTTTATGTAAAAAATAAACAATACAATTATTCTAGACTAATTTTTGTTCATAAATTTCTAATATTATTTAGATCATTATTTAAGTTTTAAGTTATTTTTAAAAATTGTTGGATTCATTGATAAATCCAACTACGTTTTGCTTAATTTGGAATTTATTTTCCTAGAGAAAAATTTACAAAAATATAATTACATGTAAAGAAAACTAATCAAATCATTCAAAATGAATTTTGGTTTATAACTTTCTAATGTGATTAAGTTCCATGACTTTATAGTACCATTGAAATCGGTTTTAGAGATTCAAACTATTTTTAAAAATTAATAAATTCTATATATGAAATATAGTATAATTTGGATTTTTATTTGTTGGATGAAAAATGTTAGAGTTAAAGAAAATTTAGAAAAAGAAAAACACGTGTAATTCAAAGGAAAACCATATTTGAAGTTATGTCGTGGAGAGAGAAAATGAATAAAGGCAAGTGTTACTATCTTCTAGATTTTCGTTGGGATAGTTTACATAGAGGTAAGAAGGAAATATTTAATCATAGCATTCATATTTTAAGTGCACAATTGAAAAAAAAACATTTACCATTTGAAATAATAAATAAAGAATGTTATAAGAAATGCATAGTTTTCCTCTTGAAAAACAAGTTGAGATTTGTTATTGCTTCAATGACTCTTCACAACTTTAAAAGGATTAATGTTAGAACATATATAGAATTTATACCTTATGATGATCAGTGATTAAAATATCGAGATACTTCGGCGATATATCACCCGAAATATTGAGTATCGATGCATCTCGATATATGGAAAACAAATATTAGTATCACGATATTTTTGTAAGGTTTGGTCGGCATGGAGCCAACCACTAGGGCAAGTTTGCCCTTTGATATATAAACCGCACCAAACATATACAAACTCAAATTCATCATATAAACATAATTTAATATATATATATATATATATATATATATATATATATTAAAGAACAAATTAATTATAATTATTTTATAATTAAATGAAAATTTTTCATCTATTTGAATACCAAAAATATAAAAATTATCATGATAATTTTCTTCATAGTGTTTTTAATATCATTAATAGATTAATTAAATATTAAAAATTATACATATATGATCATTTATTTTATATCATTTAATACAATTAAATTAAATGAATTATAATTTTAATATTAAATATATTTTAAAATTAGATATATTATAATCAAATATCATAATATTATTATCGAATAATATTTAATATAATTTAATAATAAATGTTTACTTATGAAATTCATTTTTTTTTTATTAGCACATACAATATTATTATCAAATATGATAAATTATGTTATACATATATCAATTTATTGAAAAAAATAATTTTAAATATCTATTATATTTCTAATTTTATTTTTAAGTGTTTTTTCTTCTATTTTTATACTTTTTTTATTTTTATTTTTATCAATTTTAGGTTCATCGATATTTTATGTCAAAATATCTGCTGATATATCTGATATATCCATAAAATGAAAGTATAGATATATCCGTAATTACCGATATTTTCATCATTGATGATGATGATCAAGGGTTGCTTTCACCTAATGGAGGGAGTAGAGTGGATTCATTTATTGAGGAAGGTGGTTCATATCATGCAAAAAAGATAGAAAAAGAATGTAATCAAATTACAAATTTTTATGTCTTGTTGATATTTTATTATGGCACTAATACGTAAGAATCAAAATTTTGAAAGGTGAAAGTGTAAGGTGAGGCGTTCGTGTGTTCGTGAGACGAGACATAAGTCTCAAAGCGTTAAGGCGTAAGCCTTTTAAGACCCTCATTTTATAATTAATAAATATTTTAAATTATATAAAAAAAAATAACTTAACATAAATCGAAAACATGAAAACGATCTATTAGAATCATAAAAAAAAACCATAACTAAGTCACAAAATAGAAAATAGAGTCAACCATACTAATAGTTCTAAAATTTTACAAATAACCACAACTAAGTCACAAAATGAAAAATAGAGTCAACCATATTAATAGTTCTAAACTTTCACAAAAAACCACAACTAAGTCATAAAATAACAAAGAGAGTTGAACACATATGACTAAAATGTTTCAACTTAAAGCCTCTTCTCCAATGTCATCATCATCCTCATCCAATGTATCAACTAGGTGTAAATATTATAAGTTCATTAATACATTTAGTCACATTTATAACTTAAAAATTTTAGTACTCACTTGCAAATTCATCATGTTTCTTTTTGTTGGAATATGAAAAAATCATATTATCCAATGATACTTGAGTTTCATAGTCTTTGGATGACACAACTTTAACAACATCAACATTGAATAGCTCATTATCTTCAAGCCAACAAAGATCAGGAGGAAGGATGGGAGCTTTTTTTTCCACAATCCATTCATCATCCGAATTAATCTCATATACCAAAATCATATTAACATTTTGTTTCCTTTGTAGACTTCGCTCTCTTAATCTAGTATTGTACCTCACATACACTACAGCATTTAACCTCTTACGTTCAAGTCTATTTCATTTTTTTTGTATGGATTTACAAATAATAAAAGAAATAACTTTGTGTTAACAAGAAATTAAAGTTATCTAACACTAAAAATAGAAACATATGTATACAAATTTTGAAAATAGAAGTATTATTGATTCAAAAGTACTTCAATTTTTCTCACATTATGAAGCACTGCAGGTAAGGCTAAGGACTCAAATAGCAAACTTTTGCAACTCCGGTGTTGAACCCCCAAAACGAATCCACCAACTTATAGGACTTCTTAATTTTCAAGAATCAATTGTAACACGACTACCAAATCCACCCATTATTTTATGAGTTCAATTGAATGTCAGCTTTTAAATGATCTTAATAATCCAACATCATATCTATGCATTCAAACAATCTCTTCCTCACTTCATCTACATTAGAGAACTTATCTTCATATCGTAATTGAATATTAATATAATAACCTGTTGCATGTAAAAGTCGATGAAGTTGTGAAGTCCATCTTGCATCTATTTTTCTCCAAATTAGGCCATATTTTCTCTTTATGTCCTCACAATTAAATGCAATCTTCTCATTAGCTGAATCCATCAACTCATAAGTATAACTCATTGTTAACATTTCCTCTTAATCAACCTCTCTTAAGATACTAACTAATGAAATAGTGGTTTTTATATAAAAAGCAACATGAGGCCAAAAATTTGGATCAAACAACACTATACTTTAAGGTTTTACACTTTCTACCTTCTTGGCCCATATACTTGAATACCAATTTTCAAATAAGAACATTGTTATAAGAGTTTGTTTTTGCTTATAAAGACTTTGGAGAGTAAGAAATGCAATAGCAAATTGTGTAATTTTTGGACAAATAAGTTCATGGTTTTTTGTAAATGTTCACATCAAGCTAAGAACCCAAGTATATCTATATATGAACTTCACTACTTGCCTAGCTCGTAAAAGTTTATTATTATGAACATTTAGCTTTCCAACATCCTCCAATATCAATTCAATACAATGAGCAACACAAGGAGTCCACCACAATCTTTTCCTCTTTCCCATAAGCCTTGTTTTAGCATTCACATAATTAGAGGCATTATCAGTAATAACTTGCACAACATTCTCCACTTTAATTTCTTCAAACACCTCGTCAAGATATTTGAACATCAATTCTCATTTTTCTTATTGTATCATATGCATCAATTGATTTTATAAATCATGTGCCAATAAGATTATTCGCCAAAAAATTTATAAGACACCTACTCTTTTCATCTGTCCAACTATCTAACATAATTGGACATCCATACTGCTTCCAAGCTTTTTTGTGCTCTCCCATCATGATATTTATGTCATTCACCTCTTCTTTAAAAATCCATGTCCTGAATTCATACATAGAGGGAGGCTTAAACCTAGGTCCAAAATTTGCCATAGCATTAATCATAAGAACCCAATAAGGATCATTCACTATATTGAATAGGAAACCTTTTAAGTACATAAACTAACCAATTTTTCTACACACTTCCTTCTTTTATTCTTGCTTCCACTTAGAATTCAAAGTACTTTGTCTAGGTTATGAAATGGTGAATTTATCCATGGGTCCCTTAGGTATAGGTTCCCCACTCCCACTTTTCAATATCCTTATTGTTTTAAAAAAGGCACTCTCATGTGTTGAAATTGGATCCATACCAATTTCTTGGAGCAATTCATTTCTTTTTTATTTTTTATCCTTATAATTGGTCAATGCCTCTTTGCATTCTAATCTAGCATCTTCACTAACTTTGTTGCATGGTTTTATACCATGATGAGTTCCGACTAAGTGATGTTTAAGTCTATTCACCCCTCTTGTACATCTTTGATTGCAAAATTTATATATTATATACTTCTCCCTCAAACCTTCAATAACATACTTCAACATAAGATCTTTTTCTAAAGTTTTTTAATCGGAGGAACTCATTCTAAAAATAAGAGTAATAATAATAATAATCAAATTTCTATATATAATAATATAATTGATTTAAAAAAGTAATAAGACATAATTCACTTGAAATTTAATTTTTCAATTTGTGATTTAAAAAAGCAAAACAAAATAACATAAACAAAATATTTTCAAAATTGAAGAAAAAAAAATCAAAAATCACTATTTATTTGTCACTATTACTGTTCACCATTTAGTGTTTTTTATAAGAAAATCAAAACAATGAATAAGTTAAAATTTTTAGAAAAACTGAAATAGTGAATAAGGTAGAAAATTTGAATGAAAAAAAAAAAAAAAAGTGGAGTTAGCATAGTGAATAGGGAATAATAGTGATTAGTATTGTAAAAATTGAATGGAGTTGTCAAAAAAATAAGATAAAGTAAAAAAAAAAATTTTAAATCAAAATAGTGGGTGGGTCGATGAAATCAAAGTGCAA
The DNA here is from genome assembly GCF_030704535.1 of Vitis vinifera. NCBI lineage: Eukaryota > Viridiplantae > Streptophyta > Magnoliopsida > Vitales > Vitaceae > Vitis > Vitis vinifera. Next base: position 18,238,259 of record NC_081820.1, on the reverse strand, counting down.
AACTTTGTAAGTGAGAACAAAAGTAAAAAATAAATAAATAAATAAAATTAAAAAAATGAAAAACCATAACGATGGGTCGTGAAATCAAAATTGAGAGAAAATAGAGAAATATAGATGAGGAAAAGTGAGACTAAGAAGAGAATAAGGGATTGAGATAGATAACCAACCTATGGAAAATCTAGAGATGAAACAACAATCGATCTTCTCACTGCATCGTCATTGAAAGTACAAAACAACAAGAAAATGTCGTCAAAGACTCGCAATGAGAAAAGAGCAACAATTCTATTGTTGGGAGGTTATTAGAGAAGAGGTTGATATTCAAATTGTCGAAGGTAGAGAGAGCTATGATTAGGTTTCTTTCTTAAAATCATTTTTTATTTGCTCTTCAATGGGTTTTGGGAGGTTTAACTAAGTTTTTTTTTTTTTAAATTTTATTGACCACCTCAGCAAACCAAAAAAGCCCATGCTTTACTAAGGGAGACGTCAAAGGCATACCCAATGCTCACCTCAAAAGCACCTCAAGCCAAAATGCATGTGTCTTTTGTGTTCTTTGCTTTTTTCCAACACTTTAGGTATTTTCAAAACATTTTGCCTCAAAGCACACCTCATTGCATGCCTAAAAAACACCTTTTAAAACATTGGTAAGAATAGTGTCTTTTTCCTTTTTTTTGTTAAAAAATATTTATCTTATTTACTTTTAATAAGTTTGTTTTTTTTTTTGAAGAAACTAAATTGATACGTAATTATATACTTGCTTTATTTTGAAAAATTATCTTTAATTCAATGTTTCTTTATTGATTTAGATCTTTTTGTAAGTATTTTTCAAAATTTTATCATAGTGATAAAAAAAATATTATTTTTAAGCTAATGCATAAATAAATAATTTGTTTATTTTGAAAAAATATTATATCATGATTGTTATTTGTTTATTAATCCAAATCTTTTTGTAAATATCTTTCAAAATTTTCTTGTAATCATAAAAATTATTATTTTAGTTTTTTTTTTCAATATAGATGTTTATATATTCTTTTGTCATGAAAAATTATTGGTCTATTGTAATATTTTCTTTTTGAAATTAAATTTGTATGTCCTTTTTGGTAATTTATTAATATTAAAAGCATTTTTGTAATCATGTGACACATTATCAAAAATATTATTAGAATCACTTATCTTATTATCATAAAACTATTTTTCATGTAACTGATCTTAAAGAAAACATCATAAGTTAGAAGCATTTTTACTAAAAATGTTGTCAAACAAGTTCTAAGTTTTATAAAAGACTCTTTATGATGATCTCTTTGATTTTAAAAAATGTAAAAATAATAATAATAATAATAATAAAATGAAGGAAACATAAGGGGTGTTAAGTCATGTATAGCTATAAGTAAACCAAATTAGTTATACTAATCTATACTTGGTTAATTACTTTTGATATTGTTAGCTAGTTAGTTATAAGGTTATTATACAACTATTGATTGCAACCAACTTTTATACACATGAATATAAAATCATCTTTCACAAAATGAGAGAGATTTGAGAAGATTTTTCCAAAAACTCTTTTCTTTGTTTCAATTTCTTTATTTTTATTTTTATTTCAAGCTTTTCATGGTATCAAACATCTAACAATGGAATGTCACTCATTCAATATGACTCCATTGCAAGGTTCTAAAATAACTCTAACTACTGGATCTGGTATGATTACTGGGATAAATGTTTCTTGGTAGAAGATATGATTTCTTGGATTGAGGTTTATTCGTTTTTAAGTAAATATGTAACTCAACAAAAAATTTCCTTACTTGTCCAATAGCTCATATGACAAACCAATCGTTTCCAACACTTGGTTAATGTCTTATAATCAAACTCAATCGTAATAACTTTCCCACCTAGCACATGCAACTGCTTAATGTGGTGGTTGCAAATGAGTTTAATGATATTCTTGATGGAACTCGACCATGTCCTCCACTATTTATTCCTTATCCAAATTCTACCTCTACCTCAACAATCATATCTATAGATGTAAATCTAGAATACATCACCTGGCAATATCAAAATTGATTGGTGATGAGTTAGTCTTATTCTTCACTCACTAAACCAATGATGACTCAAATCATGAGTTACAATACAACTTATAAAATCTAGGAAGCTTTAGGACGTAGTTTCACTTCCAATTCTCAAGCTCATAAAGTAGAGCTTTATCTACATCTTCAAACTATACGCAAAGGTGGCTTGAGCATGCCCTAGAAAAGTGCTTGCCCTCAATGATGTTCTTCATGTGTCAAATATCGGTTGGAACTTGGTGTCAGTATCTTTGCTTGGGAAAAGAGGAGTGAGGATATTATTTGACTCTGATAAAATAGTTTTAACCAAGAATGACGCATTTGTGGGGAAGGACTATTGTAATCAAGGTTTATTTATGTTGAATTTTTATGATATTATCAATAATAATGCATCTTCTTCTTCTGCTTATATAGTTGATTCTTGTAATATTTGGCATGGTAGACTAGGATATGTGAACTTTTCATATATGAAGAAAAGGGTTGAATTGAGTTTAATCCTTAAATTGTCCTTAGAAAACCATGGAAAATGTGAATCCTGTGTAGAATCTAAAACCACAAAGAATCCAGCAAATCAGTTGAAAGAGAATCAAATCTACTAAGTTTAATACACAATGACTTAGGAAACCTAAAAAATACAATGACTAGAGGTGGTAAACGATTTTACATAACTTTCATAAATGACTACTCAAGGTATACAAGGGTATATCTTTTGAGAAACAAAGATGAAGCAAGACATGTTTTCATTAAGTATAAAAATGAAGTGGAAAATCAACTGAGTAAGACAATTAAAAGGCTTAGAACTGATAGGGGAGAAGAGTAAGAGTCCAACCCCTTTAATTCTTTTTGTGAAGATTATGGGATCATTCACAAAACTACTCCTCCTCTTTATTCCCCTGAGTCTAATGGAGTAGTTTAAAGGAAAAATAGAACCTCAAAAGAAATTATGAATGCAATGTTGGTAAGTTAGGAGCACTCTTGAACTTGTGGGAGGAAGCTATCCTCTCTGCTTGTCATATTCAAAATAAAATACCTTACAAGAAAACTAGTAAAAAATCTTATGAGTTGTGGAAGGGTTATGCACCTAATATAGCATACCTGAAAGTGTGGGGGTGTTTAGCTAAAATATTTTTCCTTGAACCTTAAAAATGAAAACTAGGTCCTAAAACCTTTGATACAATGTTCATTGGCTATGCTGAGAATAGTGCGGCATATAGGTTTCTTGTTACTAAGTTAGAAAATAATCTTGTAGATGTTAATACCATAATAGAAACAAAGAATGCAAATTTCTTTGAAAACATTTTTCCTATGAAACTAAATTGTGAACAAGTTCAAAAAAACAAGTAAAGATGAGTCTATTGAACCTTCTGAATTTGAACCTAGAAGAAGAAAAGAGATAGGAAAGAAACAAACCTTGGAGATGGTTTCTACACTTTCCTAATAAATGAGGACCCTAGATCCTACAAAGAAGTTATAACTTCTCCTGATGCACTATTATGGAAGGAGGCCATTAACAGTGAAATTGAATCAATCATGCATAACCATACATGGGAGTTAATAGATTTACCCCTTGATGCAAAGACTATTGGTTGTAAGTGGATCCTTAAAAGAAAGTTAAAACAAGATGGGTCCATAGAGAAGTATAAAGCTCATTTAGTTGTCAAAGGCTTTAAATAAAGGAAAAATGTAGATTACTTTGACACATTTGCCCCTATGACTAGAATAGCATCAATTAAAGTATTGATCACTTTAGCTTCCATTCATAATCTGGTGATACACCAAATGGATGTCAAGACTGCATTCTTGAATGGGGATTTGGAAGAGAAAATTTATATGGAACAATCTAAGGGTTGTGTGATTCCAAGGAAAGAGAAAAAGGTGTGTAGGCTGGTTAAATAACTATATGGGTTAAAACAAGCTCCCAAACAGTGGCACAACAAGATTGATCATGTGTTAGTAACCAATGGATTTTCCATTAATGATGTTGATAAGTGTATCTACAGCAAGTATGAGGATAACACATGTATAGTCATCTGCCTTTATGTTGATGACATGTTGATCTTTGGAACTAGCCTAGAGGTTGTGTGTGAGACCAAGAAATTCCTAAGTTCTAAGTTTGATATGAAAGACCTAGGAAAGATAGAGGTGATTCTAGGAATTAAAATAACTAGAACACCTGTTGGGTTTAAACTTTCTCAATAGCACTATGTTGAGAAGATCCTAAGGAAGTTTGAACACTTTGATTGTAAACCAATGTCAACTCCTTATGATCCTATCTCATAGCTAAAGAAAAACAAAGAACATAGTGTTGTCCAAATAGAGTATGCTTAGATCATAGGGAGCCTAATGCACTTAATGAACTGTATTAGACCTAATATTGCTTATGTAGTAGGTAAATTGAGTCGGTATACCCAAAGTCCTAATCAAAACCATTGGACTGCTGTTTGTAGAGTCCTTAAGTATTTGAGAGGCACCATTAACTATGGTTTGTGCTTTAGTGGATTTCCAAGTGTCCTTGAAGGATTTAGTGATGCAAATTGGATATCAAATTCAGATGAAATGAAATCCACTAGTCGATATGTTTTCATCCTTGGTGGAAATGCAATTTCTTAGAAGTCTACCAAGCAAACTTGCATTACTTGGTCTACTATAGAGGTTGAGTTTATTATCTTAGAAAAAGGCAAGTTCCGAGGCTGAGTGGCTTAGAAACCTCTTAGCAGATATCCCTTTATGAATGAGACCAAGCCCGTCTGTGTCTATGCGTTGTGATAGCCAAGCTTCAATTGCTAAGGCTAAGAGTAAAATATTTAATGGGAATAACAGGCATATACGCCTAAGGCACAATATTGTGTGGCAGCTGCTTGAAACAAGGATTATATCCCTAGAATTTGTGAGGTCGGAGTTGAATTTGGTCGATCCTTTGACCAAACCACTAAATAAGAAACTAGTGGAAGAAACATCAAGGGGGATGAGGCTTATGCCTATTATAGAAGTTAAAAGTGGTGGTAACCCAACCTATTATAATGGAAATTCCATGAAATAAGTTCATAGGGTTAATAACAAACCACTTATTGACTTAAGGTTCTCTATCAACTTTAATAGTATGAGAGTCTATCTCTATGGTGTAGATATAATGCATTCTGCATTGATTAAGGTTGAGTGTTTACTCTTAATGAATACCATATTCCTTATGAATGGTATGTTTAAATGTAGAACATACTTGATGGATTCACCTATATGAGAGTGGAAGTGGGGCCGCTTCCTATGAGAACTTAGGTAGGTTCTCTATAGCTCTCATGAATATCCAGACAGGGTGCATGGCCTATTTATGCCAACCCGTTTTGTACAGCTCGTAGTGTAGTTGAGAAAACCAATGTGGATAAAAGTCCCTTGAGTTACATCAAGAAACATTGGTTCATAAAAATTTATTTTCACTATGTTTTGTGATTTAATACTTATTTGTCCTAAGACTGGTTCATAGCCTTTGGGCACCAATACTAATGCATTGGATTCTTTTTTCTTCCAAAAAATAAATAAAAAATTTCATGTTTACACTTTGTGGGGGATTGTAGGAAGAATGTAAATGTGAAAAGTGTTTTTTGCTTGTCCCACATAGGAAAAAGAGGAACACCTTTAGTGGGTCTATTAACTAGCTCACTTTCCTTAGCCTAATGGGCTTGTGAAGAGGTGTGGGAGAGCCTCGCACGCCCATAGAGCCCAAGCCCATTTGAGTGAGGCTTTGGGTTGGTTGGGCCAGAATTCCTTAATGCGAGTTATGTCCACACATGCATCCTACATGGGGGTTTCCCCCCTTCTCTTGCGCATGTACGCATGCAATCTCCACTAATTTTTACAAAATTCAAAATAATTTTTTAAAATTTTATTCTGTTATTCTTTTATTTTTGGGAAAAGTCTCATTGGGATTGTGCCAGTAGAGTCTTGTTTGGACTGTGTTAGTGGCTTATAAAAGTAGGTCACCACTCCTCTCTACATACCAATTTTTAAAAGAGTTTTTCAGAAAGCCTTTCATACATCTATCTAGAGGAATATTTCAGAACCCGAGTTGTACATGTCTCACTTATAGAGATAAGAGAAGAGAGAACAACTTTTGCAACAATGGGAGACACTTATTGGTTTCTTAACACAAAAGTTACACATCATTTCACACCTAATCTTAATAATATGATGATCCATAATCCATTTGCTGGTAATGACAAAGTAATTGTTGATAAGGGCTTATCTATTGTAAATATTGGTAAATTTTCTTTTAACTATTCAAGTGGTTCTCTGATTTTCAATGATTTCTTGTATGTTCCCTCTATTTTGATTAACTTGATTAGTGTGCAACATTTTTACTTAGATAATGGCACCTTTATTGAATTTTATCCTTCTCATTTTGCGGTAAAGGATCAAAAAACCAGACTTGTTCTTCTTCAAAGGAAACTATAAACTTCCTACCGCACCAAGAGATATTGGCAAACCATTGGCATTTTATACTACTAATAACACTTCAAATGCTAGTTCTTTGAGGTTTTGGCATAATAAAATGGGTTATGTCTCTTTGAAGTAAGAAATAAGCTCATAGGTATAAGTTGGTCTACAAAAGAAACAAAGTTCCATCATTCCCATGGTTCCAAACCACGTAGTCCTTCTCAGACGCGAGAAACGTACTCATGTCAATTAGAACGCATCTTCAAGTTTCAAAACGCAACATTTTGGCCCGTGGACTTTTGGAGGGCTGTTTAAGAGCTATGTAAGAGTTGATAGCTAGTTGGGTTAGGCTATTTGGGTTGTGCGGGCTATAACAAGATGATGGGGGTTGATGGTGATGCAAATGGGGAATGGTTGGTGAAAATTGGTAGCTTTAGGATTGAAGTCGGGTGGTGTTTGAATGGTGGAATGAGTGGAGAAAGTAGTGAGAGGATAGGGGTTCAGTGGGTTAGCTGATGAGTGTGGTGGGGAAGGATTTTAAGAGAGGGTCACATGCACCTGGGCAATAAAGAGGAAAGAAGCTTGTACAGGACGAGTGGAGGAAGAGAGGTTCGGATCAAAATGGCTAAATGGGTTTCTCTTGGGTGAGCTTGATGGGTTGTTCCTTTCCTGAAGTTTGGTAACATTGATACGGTTTACCATAAGCCAAGGGGTCTTCGTTTCATAAGGTAATGGAGGCCACCAAACAAAATGGTATGATTCCAAACATTAAAACAAGATATTTGCAACCATTGGATTTCCTGGATAAACCATGTCAAAACCAACTGGAACAAGGCATTTGGCTCCTTGCTCGCTGAGTAGCTCAAATTCCGGAAGTGAGCTCTTAAATACGATCTCAAGTTCACATTACTCTCTTTATTCTCTTCTTTACCCACATACTTGAGCCAAAGTGGCTCATTACATGGGAAATTTATGCATGGAGAGAATGGCTTGGTAGGTTTCGGAATGAACCTTATCTTCTCTTTTGTCGTTATTTGTCCCATCACAACGTGAATTTTGAGTTTGCTGAAGGGATAAGTTGAGGACCTGGGGCCATTTCTAGCTTGCTCTCTATGATTGTGGGCTGCTAATGGGTGCAAGAAATGTTTCCCCCTCTCCTACTATTCTTTCAACTCACAAACAACGTTTGGAGTAAGGCGCAAGAGTGAAAGAAAAAAAAAAAAAAAACAAAGCAGCACAGCTAAGAATAAGGGAAGTATGTGAACCCAATCAGTAGTCATAATCAAATCCATTAGTACTCTTATCCATTGTAGTGCATTTCATTTATGAGATACATCAATTGGATATCAAGATAGAGTTTTTAAACAGTCATCTTCATGTTAACATCTATATGATGCAACTAAACATTTTCATAACAAATGGTCTTATGTGTACAAGAAAGCATAGGGAAGCATGGTGGTGTTTTAAGATCTTGTAGGTAGATAACAATCTACTCATTGAGAATTATGTACAAGCATTATCATTAATTAAGTCTAGTTATCTACTTAATTCTAGATGAAAATCTAAAAAAAAACGTAATATATTCTTGAGATTAAAGTCTTTTAGGACTACAAGAATAGAAAATTGTACTATATCACCTACACTAATAAGCATCTGGTCAAGCGCATGATGCATGACTCTAAGAAGGATTTGTTACCCTTAAGTTTGGAGTTGTCTTTCTCAATATCAATGTCCTTAGACATCTGAAGAGAGAACTTGCATTAAGGCAATACTTCATGCCTCTGTAAATGGTAGCCTCATGTATGTGATGTTATGTGCTAGACTAGATATCTACTTTTCTATAGAAATAGTCAATAAATATTAGTCCAATTCAGGATTGGAGCTTTGGTGGATGTCAAGCATATACTCAAGTATCTTAGAAGAACGAAGTAATATATGTTTGTAAGTCCTTGTGATGAGTTAACACTCCTTGGTGCCAGGAATTAGACGTTAGTCTGATAAGGACTCTCCTGAATCTACATTTAGGTATGTGTATACTCTAAGTTGTATTGTTACTACTTCTGAAGCAACAAAGGAAGTAATGTTCCTTTTGGAACTATGAGCAATTTCCTTAGTTGTAACATCCATGATCTTTTTTTGTGATAACAATGGGACGATGGCACACTCTAAAGAATCAAAGTGCTACTGGAAAGGAAAACACATAAAGAGGAAATGTTAGTTTTTTATGAAATAGTTAAAAAAAAAAAAAGGTGATATAACCATGGAGCATATTTTTCTAAGATGTCCAATATGCTTTTAGGGCTAGTAGGATTTTGTAAGGATAGAGCCCTTAAAACCAAGATATGATGTAGCAAAGTTAGACATATGCTTTCACTTTTCTATCCATCATTTGCACTAATATTGATTTAAGTATTCAAGCTCATTTCACTTACATTGTACATAACTTAGGTGCATTAGAAGTTGCACAAAAGATACAAGTCATGGATTCCTTATAAGATGATAAGTAGTTCACAATCAATTAATGGATTTGGGAAATCTGGTAAAGACTATAGTGCACTACCTCCTAATTAAAGAGATGACTTGTCTTAGTCGTCAAGATAGGGTTACCATAGTGGGTGCACTAATATGTATAATTACATATTAGACATAACTTACAGTGAATCAAGACATAAGGCTATCGATCATCATGATTTACCAAGCTACTATATCATATGAAGTCTAAACCTTGAGAGGATATTGAGCATCTACTAAAATCAATAGAAAGTTTTTATCTATGAGTAAGACCCTAAAGTGGTCATATATCACTCATGAATTGGATCACTGTTGATGGAAACTGGTTGCAAAAAGTATTCTCAATAGAGACACTATGATATCTCATAGGACTAAGACACTGTATCCCCTTAGGTGATCCAAAGGACTTGTGATCATGAAATTTGTGATTAGAGTAATTCTTTAAGTGAAATTTCACATATACTCTTTATAAGCTATAGTATGTCAGTTGATTACATAATAGAAGGATTTGTGACTAAATGATTGGAAAGGTAATCTTGATGGGTTTATAGCACTACCTTGTTAGATTACAAACACTGATTCATAGGGAGTGTGCATATAATGAATAGTAAGTCATAGACCCAAGCTTTAGTTTATTGTAATTTCATAAGATATTGGAGTGTAGTTGACTCTCTTAAGTGAAGTGATGATTCACCTTCAGAATTGAATTATGAGGAAGCTAGTATTTTCCTATGGGTCTTAGTAGTCCTCACTTGAACTCTTAGTTGATGGTGGCATGCTTGTTTTGAGGGATTTATGTTTCTAATTCAAAATGTACATAAGGACATTTTGGTAAAAATGCAAGATTGCACTAGATCTTATGAATTGACTTTCTAGATTAAGCTAATTAATTCGTTAGAGCTCAATAGGGTTAATTAATTAATTAATTAGGACCTAGGTGGGCTAAAGTAAATGACTTAGGCTCAATTTGGGCTTTAGTCACTTAATCCCATAGGGAACCCTATATAAACCTCTTTAAGGGGTTAGGGTTAAGATATTTTGTATATCATCTTTAAAAAAGCCTTTAAATCGAAACCCTAGCCACCCTCATGGGAAAAAGAAAAGTCCACCCTTTTCCTATGTCTAAACCCATGGAAGGAGTGATCGGGTGGAAAACTCTTGGGTAGATGAGTTCTACCATACCCATGACATCTTTTTTGAAGTAGATTCAATGTTGGAACATCCAGATCACAAATATGTAACCATATCTCTAGATCTAGGTTTTAATATGTTTTTATAGTCATAGTTTTCTATTACGTTAGATCTAAAGAGCCAAAGGATAAGGATCATGCACCCTACAAGATCTAGGGCCCAAGAATGAAGTAATTTGGAATCCCCAACACAACCTTGTTATCCAAACTACTACTTGTGAACCCTCTTCCTTCATACAAGTTATGTTACATTTTGAGTGGTAAGCTATTATGCAGGCTAAGTATGCTACTCTTCTCACCAATTCCACATGTTCATTGGTTCTAAAACCTATTAATAAACATATTATTGGTTGTAAGTGGGTGTACAAATTGAAACTCAAGGTCGATGGTTCAGTTGATCATTTTAAAACCCATTTAGTTTGAAAGGGTTTTAATTAGACCTATGGTATCAATTATTTTAAAACTTCTCACCCTATTATTAAACCAACTACCATATGACTTGTTCTTTTTCTAGCTATTTCTTCAAGAGCTTTCTATCTCATCTACTTCCCTTTTTTTTTCTATTTTGTGACAATCTTTCAACCATTTTTCTTGTTACCAATACTATATTTCATTCTTGAGTTAAGCATGTGGACCTAGATTGTTAAGTGGCATTTTTAAAAATAGTTCTTAAAATAAAACTAGAAAACAACAAAACTATGATTAAAAAACCTCAAATACGAAAAACAAAAAAACAAAAAAACAAAAAAACAATTTATTTAAAAACTTAAATGCAAAAAAGAAAATTATTCTAAAAAAAAAACTTTGTTTTTGCAACAAATTCTCAAAAACTGTTTTCAATCAAAGAGAAACCCTTAACATGAATGGAAATTAGTAACAACTAAAAATTGTAAGCTCAGGTATCATCTATGAAATAAATTAATGTTGAAAACTTGAAATCATAGTGACTCTAAGATTGAAGAAATAAACGAAAATCAGGCAAATGAGTGTAAAATAAAAAAAAAATTAAAAATTAAATTAAAAAAATAAAAATGAAAGAGAGAAGATATGTATTAATTTGAACAGTTGGCATGATTAAATATGCCCCTTGCTGCACTCAGTTGTATAACTTCTGGGCTTTTAATGGGCCGACCATTCCGGTGGCTTCCAGGTTGGGCTGGCCCATAATTCAATCATATAAGATACATATATATAATTTTGGAAGCTACCATACCATGCCACCACATCCTACCATTGATGTGGAATTCGATGATATTTATTGGATTTCTATTACATATTAAAGTAATGTTATTCTATCCAAAACAATTATCCAATTAGGCCATTGGATTAAGAATATTTCATAAATTGATTTTATTAAAAATCATGTAACATTTCATTAAATCTTGTAAAAATATCCCACCAACAAATATCTTGTTTAGAAAATAAGCATTTTTGTAATATTTTATTAAAATATTTTCCCGTGGCATATCATTAAAAATATTTCATTAAATAATTTTAAAATATATAAATGTTTAATTAATGTTGATTAAAAATGAAAAAAAATTATATACTTTTCATGAATCAAACATAACATTTAGTTTTATATCAATTTTTTTTTATGTACTTCATAAAATATGGATATTTAAAAAAAAAAAAAAGTATAAAGAAATCAAATGAAAGTACAAAGAAATAAAACTTAAGTTGACAAATAAATAAAGGGGTTCGGTAAAACTTAATACTTATCATTTAACGACCTAAATTGACTTTAAGTTAAATTGTATTTAAATTGTTGGTTTAAAACTTATTATTTAATTTTTACTCTAAATATTAAAGTTGTTTGATAAATTAATTTAAAATTTTATTTTAAATCATCATATTGACATATTTATCCTTATAAATTATAAGTAAAGCAAAAAAAGTCAAATAACAGTGAAGGTCGTGGAATAGCAAAAAAGTTTATGAAAGTAATTAGGACAAATGAGGGTAAAAAAGTAAAATGAAGATGTGGACTTGAGAATAAGTTAATTGTTTTTACTTATTACTTAAAGTTGTTTTTTACTTTAAGTCATGCTATTAAACTATTTTACCTAACATATTTAATTTACTTAATTACTTAAATTAAGTTATTGATTTACTTTAAGTTACTAAGTTGATTTACCAAATACCCACTTAATTTAAAAAATAAAATATGAATCAAAAATACTATTACAAGGATTCATTTTGATTGGACATTAGTTTTTTATTCTATAGTAATATAGTCGTACTTATAGAAAAAAGAATTCGAACTGTTGAATATGTGTGGTAATATTAAGATTGTCACATAAAAGTATAAACGAATAAAATATAGATATAAAGATACAAATAAATTATATTAGAATTCAAATAATAAGACTTGAAAATATATACATGATATTACCTAATTAATGATGTTTTTTTATAGATATTGAAAAACTCATAATACAAAAGTATAAACGAATGAAATCTAAATACAAAGATAAAAATCTATGAGATTACTCATAAACAATAAGACTTAAAAATTATATATACGACACTACATAATTAATTGTGTCTTTTCAATAGACATCAAACAAATCATCGAATGAGAGTAAAAACGAATGAGATTTAGGTATAAAGATATAAATAAATTATATTAGAGTATAAACAATGAGACTTGAAGATAAATACGTGACATTACCCAATTGATAATGTCTTTTCAATTAACATCGGGAAAATACATTTGTGTTTTCTGTAGATGCAATAATAGTTTTATTCAACAACTTCTTCCACAAGTTGACATGCACCATGTTTCTCCCTCAAGATTTTTTTGTCCTTTAAATTTGTTTTATTCAGTCACTTCTTACGCAAGCTAACATGTAATGTACTTCTTTCTCTAGATATTTTTATTTTTCAAATTGTTTTATTTAATGACTTCTTACACAAGCTCATATGCAACATAATTTCTCTCTCTACATTTTTCACTTTTTCTTATTGTCTTATTACATAACTTCTTATAAAAGTTGAGTTCAATTCTTTGAAATTATTTACTTTTTAATTGTTATATTTTAAAAATAATTAGTACTTCGAAAAATGCAAAATTTTTAGGATATCTTTCTTATTTTTTGCTTTTAAAAATAAAAACTTTTATATAAAAATACAAATTTGTATATAAAAATTATAAATTCATCTTATATCTTAAAATTTTGCTTTCAAAAACTTTAAAAATAATTATATTACTTTTAAAAATTGTTAAAAAAGTAAAAGTTTTTGAATATCTTATTCTTTTAATCAATTGTTAAAAATAATTATATTTTCAATGTAAGCTTATAAGAACTCTTATAGTTTATATAAAATGTATTATTATTATTATTATTATTATTATTATTATTATTATTATTATTATTATTATTTAAAAAAAACATATTTAAATATATACTAAAAATTTTAATTTTAAAAATAAGAATTAAAAAAATCAAAGTTTACAAAGTAAGATGAGTATCAAGGGTATGATATCTCGCATAAGATAAAAAAGAAAATTATTGGAATATTCCTTTTAATAACACTCATTTGAATTTAAAGTGAATAATATTTAAGTGCGAGTCTTTTCAAATGACACTCCAAGTTATGATCGAAAGAATATCGAGAACAGTATGTGATGAGACAAAAAGAAATAAAGAAGGAAAGAAATAGTATTAGAAATAGGAATTTTGGTATGTAATAGAGATTATTGTGTTTTGTAATGATTGTAAATTGGTAGGAAAAGCAGAAATGTTAAATCATAAAATGTAATAAATGAAGAGAAAAGAAGGAGCTTCTTTCGGCTCTTTTTCAAAAAAACAAAGATTTGTGGTCTCTTTTAATCATTCATACCAACAGACATGATGTGTGCCTCACTTGACTTTTCATCTCTCATCAAAATCATCACACCCTTGTTTTCTTTGCTTTTATAAAACATGTTTTTCAAATTTCTTTTTTTTATTCCTTTTTTTTTCAATGAAATTCAGGGTGATCAATTAGTTCTTCATTATTTACTAAGCTTAAATCCAATAAGCCACTAATGGGTCTCGATGTTAAAGTTTGATGCGATTTACCAACACCATACAAATTCAATGAATTTTTCATGTATTTGGGTTAAGTATAAATGAATTTTAGTTAAATTTATATCAATTTATATAACTCATTTAACAAATAAATAATTTTTTTATCAATATGTATAACATAAATTTAATCCAAATTAATTCATCTAATAATCCCGTTATTAATTTAATTATATATTTAAATTATTTAATTCATATTTGACTTATTTTAAATTTATTTTTAAATAAATAGATCAATTATGTCATAAACATGTTGATGAAGACATTATTCATATAAATATATATAAGACCTAACTCAACTTGATTATTAAGTAGGAAATTCTGATTATTAAATGAGTTAAATTGATTACACGACATGTTACCTACTTAATAACTAATTAATATTTGGCTTTATACCTTTAACATGATTATTATTCGTGTCAAATTTGGATTGAACTATGTAGTGAAATACTTAAACTTTGACACAATGGGAATATGATGGTTGATTTGTCACCCCTTATTTAAACAAAAAATAAAAACAAAGGGTTTGTTGAGTTTTTCTAAGACTGTCTTCTATTTTTTCAAAACAAAAGAAAGCAAAAATACATATTTATTAATTAAAAAATACAAAAAAATATTTTTAAGTTTTCAAATAACATCTTTTAATTATTTTTTCATTTATTTTTTAAGATGGTTTCAAAAAATAATTATCTAAATACAACCAATGATAGAATAAAATAAAATATTACAAATATAAGTTATTTTAAAATATATCAAAAAAAATTTAGAAAACATGTTAAAAAAAATTCTTAAATGGACTTTTGTTAGATGAGACATCAAAAAACTACATTCCAAAATTATTTTTGAAAACACTTTCCAAACATAGTCAAAACTACTTAGGCTCCATTTGAATCCTAAATAATATGTTTGACTGTAAGAAAGTATTAAAAAAAAAAAAGAAAAAAAAATTGGTAAGGTTACATTTGGTTAGAAAAAATTGAGGAGAGTTATAAAAAAAAGACAATAAAGAGCAAAAATTTAAAAAGAAATGTGAAAGAAAAAAATTAAAATTAATAAATTATTGATTTTCAAATATTTAGTTTTAAGAAAAAAATAAAATATAATTGAAATTAATTGAAAACTTATAATAATAATAATAATAATATCTTGTCAAATATGAGCCTGAAAGCCATCATTGTAGGTGACAAGCATAAATTGTGGGCATGAAAGTTGATATATTATCCTACCCACCAAAAACACGAGACTCATAAATATTCCACACCTGAAACAAGGTTACCACACTCTCATTTATATGGTTTGTGTTGAGTTAGATGGAGATTATTATTGTGTATACTTATGGAACTCATCAACTGTTATCTCATACATTAAATGTAACATTCCCTAGCCCAACCCCCACATTCATGCATACTTTTATTTTATATCTATCTATCTATCTACCTCTATATATATAATAATGCCATTATGAAGGAACTCGTATATATCGGCAAAACTACAATTATTGTTAACCAAGGAAAATAATTCTTAGTAAAGACAAGATATGTTTGAATCAAAAAAATCGATTATGAAATCAAGATTTTGCCAATTAAAAAGGATATTTCAATCAACTAGACTCATGTTGTCAGTTGTTTCATATCTTAAATAAATTCACACTCAAAAAATTTGTTAGATTAGTAAATTCACATCTCTTACAAACGATGTAGTCTTCTGTCTCTATCCATCCATCTATATATAATAATGTAACCATAATAATGGATATTAATTACCTATTATAATATTTGATTTAAATTAAGGTTTTGTTTACTTCTTTCTGAGCTTGAGGAAGAAGACGTAAGGAAAGTCTAAATGATTTTTTTAATTTAATTTTGTAATGAAAAATATTAAAAAATAAAATACATTTAAAATTAATTAAAATTTTATATATATTTAAATTATTTAAAATTTATATAAAAGTGATAAAATAAGTGCAATTAGTTTATACAACATATAAAAATATTTTTTTGATTTTAAATTTATAAAAATGATACAATTGTATAGTAATTTTCTATATTATTAATTTATTTTTGAAAATTTTTATTTTTATTTTAAATGCTGTTTCCTTTATCATTTTTAATGTTCTTTAAAGAAAGAAAGAAAGAAAAAAGTTACATGAAGTGTGTTGAATTGTATAAGTGTCGTACCATTATTGGGAAGTGAGGTGGTGAAAGAGTTAGTTGCACGTAGGCAACAACTTCAAGTGTCTTGAATGGTGTAAATAGCATATAAATATCTGAAGTACGACCTGCCAATGGAAAGTGAGGTGGTGAAAAAAGTTGGTTGAATGTATAGAAACGAAGGTGAATCAAGCAAAATCTTTGAAAATTTCGTAAGCGGCATATGGGATTTTCCTGGTATACACTTCCAATTATTCTCACCTGGATTCAACCTAAATATTATTTTATTTTTATTTTTATTTTTTTCTTTTTTCAACCTTTTCCTACCACCAGTCACGGCCACCCTCATACTCAAAAGTCAAGCAACTCTTAAAAGTGGAATTATTTGTTTTCAAACCTACGACTTTGGGGATTCCCATATATATATTTTATATATATATGTATATGTATATCTATATAGTGCCCGTGGAGGCAAGGTAGGGCTTTCTAAAATTTTTTCAAACACCAAAATTAAATTGGAAAGCACTTCCAAAATAACAAAAAATTAGTTTTTGAAATGGTCAAAAGCATTGGATATCGGCAAAAGTTGATTTAGAGTGTATTTGGATATCGGTTAAAGTTGATTTAAAGTGTGTTTGGGAGTGATTTTAAGAAGTGTTTAACTTTTCTAACACTTAAAATATAAAATTTTTTAAGTATTATAAAACCAAAAACATTTCTTAAAATCACTATTAAACACACTCTAAAATTGCATTTAGTAGTGATTCTAAAAAATATTTTTAATTTATCTAACAATTAAATGTTAAAAAATTTAAAAACACATCTTAAAATCACTATCAAACGGGCTCCGAGAATTTATTTGAAAACGATTTTAGGAAGTATTTTTAATTTTTTTAATATTTAAAAAATAAAAATTTCAAGTATTAGAAATATTAGAAACATTTTCTAAAACTATCATCAAAAGCATTGTTATTATATGTTCAAAATACTTAAAAATATATATTTTTAAAAATAAAGGGTATGTTTGCGAATTGTTTTTTAAAATAGATTTCTATTCTTCAAAACAAAAATTATAATATGCTTTTGAAAACTAATTTTTTTTCTATTTTAAGTATAGAAAATAAAGTATTTTCAGACAACATCTTTTAACTAGTTTCACTTATTTTTTTAAAGTCGTTTTAAGAAATAATTATACAAACATATAAAATTATTAAAAATAAAATACTATATATAAAAATCATTTTTAAAATATATTTAAAAATATTAAAAACATGTTAAAAACATTTTAGGTTTTCAAATAAACTTTTATTTTACAAAAATCACAAAACAGTTTTAAAAAATTATTGTCAAAAACTATTTTTAAAAATGCGAAACAAACCCAAAATATCTTCCTTGATTGCATTTATGGTTCTTTTGTTTTAAGAGACATTAAAACTTAAATGTACTTTATAATAGAGTAGCTTTTCCTAAGAGAGTCAAAGAAGTTAGAATTTACAAGTTGGGGAGAGTTACCCAAATGCTAAAATTTTCAAAATATCTTAATTATTCTTGAAAAAAAAAATTTAAGTATATTTTTCATATATAAGATAGAATTAAAAATGAGATTTATCATATTATATTTTATAAAATGAAAATTTTAATTTTTAGAATATTCTAAAAAGAAATAAAAAAAATACCTAACTAGTTTCAAAGAAGCACTCCAAATAATAAAAGGCAGAATCATTATTTATTTATTTATTTATTATCATTTTTATCATTATTATAAGAAGAATATTTAATCTTGGAAAAATATCTCAAATAATCCCTTCTTAATTTATTTATATATATAAAAACATAATTATGGTATAAAAGTAGGTCTAAAAATGGTCCTCATCCTCCAACATTTGACAGCTGCGAGCTGAGAATCTACTTGTATTTTCCAAATAATATTATTATAAGAAACAAATATATAAATATAAGAAAGTTACAAAGGAATGAAATTTCGTAAATGATACAAATAAATAGAATTCGGATACAAAACGATAAAACTTGAGTTGTAAACATCACCTCATCTAATTACTGATACATTTTCCATAGTTATAAAAAAAATTAAAAATACATCTTGATATAATAATCGAACATTGCCGGAAAATACTAACATCTTGTCTTGATAATAATTTTTTATTTTTCAAAACAAGAAAATTACGTGTAATAACTAGAAAATTAAAAAGAAAATGGGTTTTATTCTTAAAAATAAAAAAAATGATATTCTTGCAAAACATTGTATTTTTAAAAAATATCTTTTAATTATTCTTAAATATTTTTACTTATTTGTAGGATTATTTTAAAAATAATTATACAAATATAAAAATAAAATGTTATACTTAAAAATTATATTTAAGAATATTAAAAACATGTTTAAAAATATTTTAAATTTCAAATAGATTTTTATTTTCAGAATATTAGCATCAAAATTTGATTTTGAAAATCGTTACTTTCGTTAGAGTATATTTGAGAATTGTTTTTTAAAATAGTTTTTTTTTTTTTAGAATAAAACATAGAAAATATATTTGATAATTAAAAATTATTTTCCTTTTTAAGAACATAAACTATGGTGTTTTTAACAAATATTTTTTAATTGTTTTTATTATTTTTTTAGGATTGTTTTAAGAAATAATTATACAAATATATAGAATAATTAAAAATAAAATATTAGATATAAAAATTATTTTTTAAAATATTTTAATTTTTCAAATCAATTTTTATTCTAGAGAATAATTTTAAAAATTAATTTTTAAAACAGTTAGCAGGTAAGATATTAAAACTTGGAATTTGAGTCATTAAAAATATGATCCAACCTAATAAGTGGTAGCTTGTAAATAGTTACCCAAAAAGTATAGTTAAGTGGCGTACCCTTGGGTGCGTGTCACATGTGTACGTACAAAAATCGGTGGGTGTGGTCGGCACGCGCCACCACCGAAAGTAACCGCGGAATGACAGAGCATGCAGCGCACTAATCCCACAGCAGACCAAAGTTTTCGCAACAATGTCTCAGTCTCACACTCACACATTGGAATTGGGAACGGAGAAGAAAGCGCGTGAGATGGTCGGCCACGCGCCAGGCATGACAATGAGAGAACCAGCAAGTTGAGTTGAAGGGGGGTGGAGTGGTGATTGATGGCTGATGGAGAGTGAGGGCCCCACAAGAGATCGCTGTCCATCTGTCAATCTCTCTCAATCCCAAAGCTAGCTGTTTGATTACTACTTTCTTTCCATCATTTCCACCACCGCAATTTCCTCCGTGACGACACACCTCCTTCACTTCTCTTTCCAATTTCTATTTACACATAAATATAAAATTAAATATGGACAAAAATCCAACAAGGATATACTAAAAAATAAATTCCAACAAATTAAAGAAAAAACATATATAATAATAAATAAAATTAAAGTATAAAATGATGATACTAATCCATCAAAAAATGGAATGTTGTTGTATAAAAACAAATGACAACTTGTGATGGTACCATTATTTATAGAATCATTTTAATTTTTATTATAAATGAAAAGATGTATCGTAATAAAAAATTATCGAAAAGACATTACTAATCATATAATATTATTATTTAATTTGAATCTTATTTTTCGTATCGTAATCTTATTTTTTTATAGTTTGATATGTTTTAACATATCTCGTAAAAAATTTTGTTTAATTAATTAATTATCCATAGTTGAAGGATATCAACAAAGAAATTATCCCAAAGGATGTCATATAACTCAAAAGTCAATTCATCTTGGCAACCAACCAAGTGATGGATCATGCCCACACATTTCCATATCATCCACTCACGAGTCATGAGTCATGAGTCATGACCCCCCTTCATGATTGCCCTTCTCTTACTCTGATCATATTTTCAATCCTCTCATAGCATAAGATTAAATTATCATAGTTAATGTAAATTCTCCTATTATTCTCTCATATCTCAAGAACAAGAACAAAAGCAAAATTCAAGGGCTTGAAGAGACATGGGCATTATTGAGTGATTTTATTACTGGGACTGGATTGGTTGATGGGACAGAAGGAGGGCATTGCCTTAATGTGAGTAATTCTTAGTAATTGGGATAGTTATGATGAAAAGATTGCCAGGGTGTAAAGGGGTGTTTGGGAGGGGTTTTTAGGTTTAAAAGCCTTTTTTTTGGGGGGTTCCATGCTAAAAAAATCTACCTCAACTGCATTCCTCCTGTTAATTGCTTGTGTTTGCTACATTACTTTTCAGCTGCTTTGTCAAATGGGTCTCCAAAAAGTGGAACAAAAATATCTTGGAAATGAGTAAATTTGTATCCAATCATTCATTCTTAGGTGAAACTCAGGCTGGTTAGATAGGATAGATGTGGTGAATTCAAGCTCAACCCCAGATAATGGTTGTTCGGTACCTGTTTTTAAAAACACTATCCACAAAAAGAAATTAAAAAAAAAAAAAAATCAAATCAAATAAATTTGATAATAAAAAATAGAAATTAATTTTTTATTCTTAAAAATAAAAAATAAGATGTCTAGGACATCTTTTATTTGTTTATAAATGTTTTACACTGTGTTTTTTTGAAATTATTTTAAGAAATAATTACCAAAATATGGAGAATAATTAAAAATAAAACATCCTATATAAAAATTATTTTTATATATGGAAAACGGATTTAAACCATTTTAAATTCCTAAATAGATATTTGTTTTACAAAGTTTTAGAGAATAATTTTTAAAAATAATTACCAAATAAGACCTAAAAATTTAAATTTTGCATTTTATTCATTTGTATCTTAGTCTCATTTGTTTTTATTATATTCTTTTATAATTCTGATTTCATACATTTATGCCCTTATCAAATGATTTAAATCTCATCAAACACTTTCAATCCCAATATTACAAATTTGATGAGTATCGAATTACTACTCTTAACATTTTTCTAAAACTTATTTACTTGAAACCCAATTTAGCTTTTGGTTTAACTTAAATTTGATCCAAACTTATTTTTCTAAACTTGAGTTCAAATCAAATTAGATTCGAGTTAGCAAATATATGGTACAGATAATTCAACTAATAAACATTATATAAGTATAACATCCATTTTCCTAAATATTTTTAAATATAAAAAATAGTTATTCATAATTAATGCACTAAATCTTCATGTGAGAGATAGTTTTTTAGATGGAATAATATCGTATTATTTGATTAAAAAGACGAAATAATCTTATATTTTTAAATCTAATTTTTAGTATATTTTTATCCAAATAATTAATATTTTTTTCTAAAAATATTTTCTATATCTTTTTTGTAAAAATAATATTTTTTTAAAAAAAATTATATGAAAGTAATAAAAATATTAAGAAATATTTACATAAAAAAATGAATTATTTTCTACGTTGGGACACGGGAAAGACTACTTTTATAAATTTAAGATTATTTCATCTATTTTAATAAATAATCCTTATTTATTCTTAACACTAATAAAAATAAAAACACTTTCAAAAAAATAAAATTAATTATTTGTACTTTTTACTCCCCGAAGAAGCAAAAAATTGAAATCTTGGCCAAGACGTGGCTACAAATAAAAATAAGGGGTTTAGGTTAATAATGTTGGGAATGGGGCCCCGAGTGGCTCAACCTCTATGGACGGTCCACATTGAGCATAAAATCTATGGAGACATAAATAAAGAAAAATAGAATAGAAGAAAAGGAAAAATGGAAAGCATACCCACATTTTAAGGATGTCCTGCATCCAAAGGACAGCAATGAGGGCCCCCTGCTCTGACCCTTGTACCACTATGACGACAATTTGGTCTTTTTGGTATTTTCAACCATATTATCTTACACTTTTTTTCTTAAAGGCTGGGCTTCTCTGTACCCGCTTCCCCAAATTCCTCTCCATTTTTACATTAGATTCCCGATTACCCAAAGTGCAGAAATGTTTTTAGTCTTTCAAAAAATATTTTCAGGAGAATCATCTATGAAATGTTTTTTTACAAAACATTACAATTGATTTTTCAAAATTTGAAAAATGTTTTCTAATTTTCTTTTTCAAAAGTACTTTTTGGATTAAAAGTGTTTTTTAAAAACACTACCAATAGGCTCTTAATAAGTACTTTTTTATTAGTAAGATTTTGTTTGTCAGTGTTTTTAAAAACATTTTAAAAATTATTTAAAAAAAATTAAATATCTAATAAAATTTAAAAAACGCTTTTAAAAAATAAAAAATCGCTTATAGTGTTTCCTAAAACACACTTTAGAGTATGTTTGAGAGTGATTTTTAAAAATATTTTTAATATTTCTAATACTTAAATGATAAAGAATTTTAAATGTTATAAATATTAAAAACATTTTTTAGAAATATTAAAAAACACTTATATAAGAGCAATTAAAAGAGAAACACTATCACATCAAGTCTATTGATAACGCGTCATTTCTAATACTCAAAAAATAAAAAATTTTAAATATTAGAAAAACTAAAAATATATCCTAAATTTACTATCAAATGCACTCTAAGTGTTTAATAAAATTTAAGAAATATTTTTAAAATTTGAAAAATTATTCTATAGTATTGAAAAATCACTTATAACATTTTATGGAGAAAACTTCTTGAGTAATTCTTTTAAAAACACTTCATAAGAAATTATTTTAAGGAAAAACACTTTCAATAGATATACACGAGAGTATCAAATTGGGAGAGAGATGATTAAGGTGGATATGGACACCAATTATTTTTTAATCTCAAAAATACCCCCTGAATCGTACCGCGGGAGGTGTTACCCCCCGCACCCCCAACCTATCATCCGCCCTTAATAATAAAAATACAAGCTTGAATGACAAATGTCATCATTCCACTTCACTTTACTTCGACATTTGCCTCTTTTTTTCCATATATATTTTACTTTCAATTCACATACTACAATACCATGAAACAAGATTTTGATAATATTTTAACATATTAATTGATTTAACAATTTAAAATATTTGGTAATAAGTCAATAACATGTATTTAATTATTTGGACAACTCCAAAAATAAAAATAATTTCTATTTTTTATTATGTTTTAGTGATGTTAATGGTAAGATTAGTCTTTGATATTGTGTTGAACTGTCAATTTTCCTAAGGCTATATTTGGTTATGGGAAAGCAGTAAAGAAAGAAAAAAATATTAAGGAAAATAATTTTTTCATGTTTGATTTTATTGTGAAAAATGCAAAAAAAAGTTAAATATAATTAAAATTATTAAGAAATTTATATATTTTTAAATAATTTAATCTATATATAAAAAAGTTAAATACATGAAAAAAAGTTTGAAGTGACATATAAAAATAATTTATTACTTTTAAATTTATTTTTTATTTTCTTTCTTTCTATTTTTTTTTTCTTTATTTTCATTCCCTCACATTTTCCTTCAATATTCTTGAGAAACAAATATAGCCTAAATGTTTGCGGACATCATGCTTCTTAATGGTTATCACATTGGAGAGAGTTTTTCTTTTTCTTTTTATTTATTTATTTTTTGATAACTCTTTTTAGCCAATTTGGAAAATAATTTTTGTGGTAGATTATTGTGCATGTAAAAGTACTTTATTGAATGTAAATCTATTTTTTATTGTTTATTTCCTTTTATTATTTATTATTTATTTTCTTTTTCATGTATTTTCTCTCAAAATTTCCTATGTTTGGTTCCTAGATAGTAATAGCGAAAGGAAAAAAAAATGCTAAAAAAATAAATTTTTTATGTTTGGTTTCAATATGAAAAATATGAAAGAAAATAAAATATAAGTAAAATGAGTTCAAAATTTATATATTTTTAAATTACTTAATGTTTGGTTCCTAGATAGAAATAGCGAAAGAAAAAAAAATGCTAAAAAAATAAAATTTTCATGTTTGATTTCAATATGAAAAATACGAAAGAAAATAAAATATAAGTAAAATGACATATAAAATAATTTATTAATTTTAAATCTAATTTTTCTTACTTCCTCTCAATTTTTTCCTCCTCACATTTTTCAATAACCAAACATTACCTTAACGTAATAGTAAGATCACATTCAGTATTATGCATTGAAATAAATAATACACTAAAATTTTAATATTAATTTTATTTTAGCATTTAAAAATAAAAATAAAAATACTATTTAAAGCAATTAAGGGTATTAAATGATGGGGCTTGGCATTGTACATTTGTGCATAAGGAGATGGTAGAGGAGAGCAGCAAAAACTTAAAGGAGCCAAGTCATGAATTCAAAACAACTACTCATAAAGAAATTTAAATGCTGGCTTTGAGCAAAGGGATCACCTTCAATTTCTTCAACAACAATTCGTACCCACCATTACTTAAATTAAATTAATAACTGAACCAACTATTTTGTAGTAATTACTTAGCCCATCAAATTTTCCTGAGTACCAAACAAAATCTAAGGCTTCGTTTGACTTTTGTTTTCAATAATAGTTTCTTTTTCTCTTTTTTTCTTTTTTTTGAAAAATAAAAATAAAAATGAAAATATGTTTGGTTATTCATTTTTCCAAAACAAAATTTCAGAAATTATTATGAAATTAAGTCGTTTTTTAGAACATGTTTTAATTGTTTTCTAAATGTTATTTTACACAATAATTATATCCATATGGAGAATGATTAAAAAAATAAAATATTAAAGATTAAAGTCTTTTTTAAATATATTTGAAAACATAGAAAACAAGTTGAAAACATTCATTCTAAGTATCCAAACAATTTTAGTTTTTATTTTTTTTATTCTAGAATATAAAAGAGAATTGTTTTTACAAAATATTCTTAAATGATAATTTTTTAAAACATTTTCAAAACTTAGAGTCTATTTAGTAACTGTGTTTTAGAATAATTTTATATTTTTCAAAACCAAAAAAAAAATTTGGAAAATTAGTTTGATAATCAAAATCTATTTTTTATTTTTTTTTTAGGGCGTTTTCAAAGAATATTTTTTAGTTGTTTTGTCTTATTTTCTAAGAGTTATTTAAAAAAATAATTATATAAAGATGTAGAATGATTAAAAATAAAATATTAAATATAAAAATTATTTTAAAACATATTTAAAAATATTAAAAACATGTTAAAAATATTATAGATTGAAAAAAACATTGTTTTATAAAATATCAAATAACAGTATAAAAAACTATTATTAAATACTGTTTTTTTAAAACTGTTTTTGAAAACAGTTACGACATACCATAGTTTAAATATGTTTTATGTTTTTTTGTATAAAAAATCTAAATTCTTACATTTTAATTATTTTTTTAAAAATTATTATATTTTCAAGATGGGTTTGTAAGAATTTTTGTATTTTGTATACACGTTATTATTGTTTTAAAATTTTTGGGCTGTTTTCACTTTTTTGTTGGGTGTTGTTAAAAATTAATTATGTAAATATGGAAAATGATTAAACATAAACCCATAAAAAACATAATAAGAAAATTTTAAAATTTTAAATAGATTTTTATTAATGAGAACATAAGAAAATTGTTTTTAAAAAATGTTCTTAAATAACTATTTTTGAAAATGTTCCCAAATAATTCCTAAAATTTCCTTCCAATATCATTTTTGTTTTTTGATTTTAAAAATAAAAACTTTTATATTTTTAGAGCCATTGTATCGTAAATATAAGATTAAATTTGATAATTATTTTTGAACAGTTATAAAATTTAGCTTTTGAGAAGGGATTTTGATTCTTTAATGTTTTATAAAACAAATGTCAATTTGGAAATTTGAAATATTTTTAATATGTTTTCTATATTTTTAAAAATAATTTTTTATTTTTAATCATTTTTCATATTTAAATATAATTATTTTTTAAAATAATAGTAAAAAATAAGTAAAAATAATTAAAAGATGTTTTCTAAAAACATATTTTATAAAACTGTTTTTTATTTTCTGGATGCTAAATTATCAGCTGCAACTTACAGGCAGTTTTCAAGTGAATTTTTAGCCAGGTGGCAGTAGAGGAGGAGTATTATAGAGAAGGGTTGCAGAGATGGCAGGTGGATCGAATCACAGAGAGTGCCCTCCCAAAGGGGCCAGAGAATGGACCCTTAAAATCAAAAGACGTGAACAAAAGGCATAATTACAAAGCTACCCCCAACCCTCAAATTCCCGCCCTATACAAAACAAAAAGTGATCAGACATGGGATGAGATGACGACGGACCATGATGAGGATGCTCCCATTCTGACCTGTAGGCCCCACCCTCACAACTATACTTTAAGAATCTACCTGTCCTCCATTAACCCACATTTCCATACCATGAGCGCCCCCGCACTCGAATATTATTAAATCAAATTATAGTTGATCATTTTCAAAATTTAAATTAATTCTTCTCTCTGTGTATATATATAGCCTCCGCAGCATAGATTGCATACTCAGCCACTCAAATGGGCCAGGGCTGTGTCCGCCGGTTCTCGGCGCCCACTCTTCCCATGCTTCTCGCCCTTATCCTACTTTTCCTACACCTCTTCGCCGGCAACGCCGTCGCTTGGCGGCCGTGGCCTAATCACAATGTAAACGCCACCGATCTCCAGTTCGGCGGCTCCAAGAAGTACGAGGGCTCATCGGAGTTCGTCCACCTCAGGTACCATATGGGTCCGGTGCTGACGGAGAACATCACCGTCAACATCATCTGGTACGGCACGTGGCAGAGGGCCCAGAAGAAGATCATCCGGGAGTTCATCAACTCGATCTCCTCCCGCGACGCCAAGCGGCCCTCCGTCGCCGGATGGTGGCGCACGGTGACGTTCTACACCGACCAGACGGGCGCCAACATCTCCCGCTCGCTGCACCTCGCGGCAGAGAAGAGCGACCGGTTCTACTCCCACGGGAAGAAGCTCACCCGCTTATCGATACAGTCTGTGATCAAAAGTGCGGTGACAGCCAAAACGAAGCCGTTGCCCATCAACCCAAAAAGTGGGATCTACCTGCTCCTCACATCTGATGACGTGTACGTCCAGGATTTCTGCGGTCAGGTCTGTGGCTTCCACTACTTCACCTTCCCATCAATAGTGGGCTACACGCTGCCGTACGCCTGGGTGGGCAACTCCGCCAAACTATGCCCAGGCATGTGCGCCTACCCCTTCGCCGTACCGGATTACATCCCGGGCCTCAAACCGCTAAAATCACCCAACGGTGACGCAGGCATAGACGGAATGATAAGCGTGATTGGCCACGAGATTGCTGAACTGGCAACGAACCCCCTGGTGAACGCATGGTACGCCGGGACGGACCCAGTTTTTCCAGTGGAGATTGCGGATCTCTGTGAGGGGATTTACGGCACTGGCGGTGGGGGTTCATACACCGGTCAGCTCTTAGACGGCGAGGATGGCGCCACGTACAACATGAATGGCATCAGACGGCGGTTCTTGGTTCAGTGGCTGTGGAGCCACGTGCTGAGTTATTGCACTGGCCCGAACGCACTGGATCAGTAATATTTCCCTATTTCTTTCTTCTTCTTCTTCTTTTTTTTTTTTAATTTGAATTTTTTTTTGGGGTGTTTTTGTTGGGGACCTGGTAATGCATAATTAAGTAGTTGTTAAGTTAGTTAAGTTTGTTAAAAATGTAATAATATTTACGTATACTTTGTTCGTATACTAAATAGATTTTGGTGTTTCCCGCCATATTTTCAAGTAGGTGGAGATGGGGTGGAAAATACATTTTTGTTTGTGCTGGTGGCGTGTTTTTGTTTTTTCTGTTTTTTGTTTTCTTGTTTCTGGTATTATTTGTTTTTTTTTTCAAAAATTGGAAGAGAAAAAAGAGAAAAAAGAGAAAAGAGAGAGGGAGGAGCAAAGCACATAGGGACATGCGATAAAGGGACCTTACCTTTTGCAAGCTTCACTTTTTCCGGACACGAAGCAATTATTTTGTTTTTAGAGAATATATTTCATAACAATATGGCCCCGTTTGGTTCGGGATATACCAAGGATAGATAGAAAGAAAAACTGATTTTGATTATGAAAATTTTATATATTTTTAAATTATTTAATTTTTATATAATAAAGAAAAATTAAATAAAATAAATTTGAAGAAGTATATAAAATTAATTTATTTGATTTAAATCTATTTTACATTTTATATTTTTTTGTCCTATTTTTTCTTAAATTTTCAAAAATAAAACATGGTATGTGTGGTTTTAACTTCAATGGTTTTATTTATAGTATCAAAGAATTCTAATAAAATGTCATTAAAAATAGAATAATTGATGATAGAAAATAAAGTTTTCGATCGTTAACCGAGGTAGTTCAATAGGTTCGATCTTGGGTTTGCTCTCCAATGATCACTAAATCGAGTCCCCGAGAATCATTGTTATTTTCTATTAACATAGACAATTTATTTAGTTACAACATTAACTAAAAAATATTGGTGGGATATGTATCAACCATCAAACTCAACACCTACTTTATGGGGATTTGAGCTGCGAGGGTTATGAGGCAGCACAGCAGCGAGGCCTCTTTTTTTTTCAAACTATTTTGAATGCTTTTTCTGTCTTTTCCTTTCTTAAAGTGACCAACTTTTGTCCTGTTTCACTCACTGCCCTACCAATCATCCCTGCCACCCTTGCTCCCCTCTTTCCATTTTTTTTTTTTTACAATCTAATTTATAAAAAATAAGAAAAATAATGTATGACTCAAAATATATATATATATATATATATATAACTTTAAACCTACTACATTCTCACCACAACTACTTAATTATTTTTAAAAATAATACTAAAAAAACAAATTTAAAAAAAAAAAATGAAAATAATTTCTTTAATTTTTATAAAATAAAAATCTATTTAAAACCTAAAATATTTTTAATCCATTTTAAATAATTTTATAAATAATATTTTATTTTTAATTATTCTATATATTTGTATAATTATTTTTTAAAATAATATGAAACAATCGATGTTATATGAAAATACCTTTTTATTTTTATTTTTAAAAATAGAAAATAAAAAATATTTTTTTATTATCAAATATGTTTTTTATTTATTTTTTTAAAAATAAAAAATTATTCTAGAAAATAGTTTCCAACCAAACCCTCATGATATATTTTTTTATTATAAATATTTTTAAATAAAAATAAATTAAGTGTGCGTTTCATAATAATTATAGAAATATTTATAATATTTAAATGATAATTTTTTTTTAATTATTAAAAATATTAAAAAAACATTTTAAATAAACTCTAAAAAAATTAGACCATTCTTGATAGAATGTTTGTTGATATTATATCAAACATATTGAAAAGGAAAATATTTGTTTTGAAATATTGAGGAAAAGAATATATATATTATAAAATCAGTGGTTGGGCCCAGTTTGGTTGAAGACCGTGAAACCCTAACCCAAAAGGTTGGCAAATTGAGGAGAATGGTCAGACGACTCAGACGGCAAACTAAACACATTTGACTCCAACTGGAAGCCACTCAAGAACCCATTAAAATCCAATTACTTTTCTAATTTCAATTAAATATTATTATTAGCAGTCAACATCGGCGGAAAGTGCAGCCGCGCATGAAAACTTGGTCTTCTGTCTTGACCCTAAAGGATTTTTATTTATTTTTAAAATGATACTTTTATAAAAAAAATCATTCAGTTTAATTATGCCTATCTTCTCCTATTAATATTAGGAAAGAATGGTGAGGGTATCCCCATTCAACTTTTTAGGAGTCAATTTGGTAATGATTTTAAGGTACGATTTTAATATTTTTAATATTTAAAAATTTGTATTTTTTAATTGTTAGAATGGTTAAAAATATTTTTTAAAATTTAATAGATTTTAAAAATACATTTAAAAATAATTTTAGAAAATAATTTTAATATCTTTAACACTTAAATAATAATAAAAAATTTAAATATTAAAAATATTAAAAACACTCCTAGAATAAATAGCAAAAACGCTCTAAGTCTTATTTGATAACTTGTTTTGAAATATATTTCTATTTTTCATTAAAAAAAAAAAGAGGAAAAAACACTTTTAATGATCATAAAAATTAAAAACAGATTTCTAACATTAAAAATAGAGTATTTTTAAATTGTTATCTATTGCTTTTATGTGTTTTTTAAAAACTGTTTTAAAAAATAATGATAAAAATATGAAAAATGATTAAAAGAAAAACACTACATTAAAAACATTTTGGTTATGTTTGGTTATTAGAAAATACTAAAAAAAAAATGTAAAGGAAAATGATTTTATCATATTTGATTGTTAATGAAAAATATCAAAGAAAATCAAATATAATTAAAACTAGTTAGAAACTCATGTATTTTTAAATTATTTAATCTTTATATCGATAAGTTAAAATAAGTAAAACGAGTTTAAAGTAGTAAATAAAATTATTTTTTATTTTCCTTCACTTTCTTTTCCTTTTACTTTTCCTTTGTATTTTCCATCCCTTATAATTCCCTCAAAATTTTCAAGAACCAAACATAGCCGAAAAGGTTCCTAAACAAACATTTGTTTTATAGAACATTATAAAATTATTTTTAAAAATTATTTTTAGAAACTATTTTTTAGAATTATTTTTTAAAACAGTTACCAAATAGGGTCTTAGTCTACTGTTTAAAGTATACAAAAAAATCCGAATCGAGAAATAAAGGTACAACAAAATAAAGGATACAAAATAATGAATTTTAAATACACATATAAGGTCATATGATTAGTTGTATTCTTTTAGGTTATGTTTGGTTTTCGAAAAGTTTGAGGGAAAATGAGAAAGAGAGAAAATAGAGAGGAAAAGTAAATGAAAAGGAAAAATGAAGAAAAATAAAAAATAAATTCAAAGTCAATGAATTGTTTTGATATACTACTTCATACTTTTTTCACATATTTCAATCTTCTATATAAAAATTGAATAATTTAAAAATATATAAATTTATTAATAATTTTAATTATATTTGATTTTTTTTATAACAAAACCAAATATAAAAAATTATTTTTCTCAATATTTCTTCTCTTTCCCTAATACTTTCCGGGAACCAAAACCTTGCAGTAATAAACCCTAATATTAATATTAAGATTGGAAAGGGTAATGGTTATTTAGTTTTGATGATCTCCAAAGAGAGATGGAGAACCTACCAATCAAATTAGGTGACAATAAGGTATAGTATTTATAGAAAGGAGTAGAATGTGTGTTGGAATTTATCAATTGTCATTGCTTGAGCGGTTTCATTTGGGTTGTGTTATTAGTTATTAGTTATAAGTCATAAATAAGGGAGGATGAATTTATGTTCAAAACTTGTGTTGATTAGAGGGTTTTCAGTCTCTATCAATATTATGGGGATGGCGATGTTTTGAATCTTCAACCATAATGTTTAATGATGGAATTTAATTGACAAGTATTGGATAATATGTCGGTAATGACTTGAACATGTTGGATTGAGTTAGATTTGAGTTATCGGATAGTATGTCGGTAATGACTCGAACATGTTAGATTGAGTTAGATTTGAGTTAAATAATAATTTATATCGTACTATATGCTAAAATAAAATAAAAATATATTGTCAAAATAAAATGAAGTATATGGATGTTATTTAAAAAATTTATATTAAAATTTCGAAATAATTTTAAAAATTCAATCTAAATATTGAGAATAAGATATTATATTTTGGGTTTAAATTATAATCAACAAACTTTTATAATAAAAATGATTTTCAAAATTTAGTAATAAAAGCCTAAGACTTTAATATACAAATTATACAAGATGGAGGATTTTTTAGGGATTAAGGGAGGAATTTTTTTTTTTGAACCTGAAAAAAATTTCTCTTCACCACCTGCAACAAAAGCCCATTTGAGAAAATTAGAATTATAAGGCATGGGAATGAATTCTATTTTAATTAGCTGTGGAAATAAAACAATTTTAAGAAATAGTTTTTATTTTAAAATTGAAATTTATAAAGATATCATTTTTAGAGAAATTTTAATTATTAAAATAAAATAATAACAATATTTTATTTTTATCAGAAAATATTTTGAAACATGTTTTACTTAATATTTTCATTTAAAGAAATCAATAATCAGCTTAAATGATTATCTAAAATTTTGAAATTAATTTTTAAAATTTTCTTGTGCGTATTTTTTGATTATTTTTAAAAACGGATGAAAATAACTTCTATTTTTTTAAAGAAATTATTATCTATTTTATTTTGTTTTTAAAAAATTGAAAATAAATAACAATAATCAAACAGTGTTATAAATTTTTAAAAACTATTTTCTGTTTTTAAAAACAAAAAAATTGTTTTTAAAAACTTTGTCAAATAAGTTTTAATTTTTTCTAAGTAAAAACATTTTCAATCATTATGAAGTGTTTTAAAATTTTCAAAATATACCCATTTAATTATTTTTAAAAAAAGAAGAGGAGAAAGTAGAATGGCATGGGAAGGGAGAAAGGGGTATTGTATAATAAGAATTTTAGAGGGGGTGGGGGACCTCAGAAGCTCCATCATCTTATTTTGGCACTCAGAGTAAGAGAGAGATAGCCAATTTATATATTGAATGAGTTGGAATTTGGAAGTGAGGGACCAACATCCATTTTTTTTTTTTAAATTTTTTTATTTTGTAGCAGGCCATCTAATGATTGAGTGGTCCTGCATGTAGGTGACTCCAACACTTCCCCAAGGGTCAGTGTTTTGCATTCAATGTAATGATTTTGACAAATTTAATTTGATCCAGCAAATTTCATGATTTTCTTTAATTAGTTGTAACATTTTTAAATTTAATTTGGACTACCCTTGGGCTTAAATTTATATAGTTCTTAAAGTTTAATATTTTTAATACATATCACCAAGTTTTGTCAGCTAGTTTAAAGTTTTATTAAAGAATTAATTAGTTAAAATGGATGAAATAATTTTTAAATTTTTAAATTTAATATTTCTTATTTTTTTTCTTAAAAGATAATTTATTTTTTTACATAAATGTTTTTTATCATTTCAAGTATTTACACGTAGATTTTTTTTAAAATATAATTTTTTAAAGAAAATAATAAAGACATTTTATCATAAAAAAATTAAAACTTAAATAATCGGATTTTCAAACAACCTTTTAATAAAAAAAACCCTTTGTTAAACTTCATCAATATATATATATATATAAAAGGATCAACCCAAGTAGAAGTGGAGAAAGGTGGAAGAGTGTCCACCCACTATGGATGTGGTGGCTCCATAAAATTATTGGCCTATTTGATACTTTAAAAAAATAAAAAATAGATGGATTTTTGAAAAAAAAAATTTCTTTTGTCAGATTTTATTCTGAAAATAAGGCTACATGGTTTTTGAGAATTAAAAAAAAAATAGAAAATCATGTTTATAATAAAAAATAAAAAATAATTTTTTGTTTTTAAAAATAAAAAATAAGATTTTTTTTGAGAATATATTATTTTTGTTGTTTTCACTTCTTCTACAAAGATTGTTTTAAAAAAATAATGAAATAAATATGAAAAATAATTGAAAGTAAAACATTACATATATAACAGCTTTTGAAAATGTCCTTAAAAAAAAAATTACTTTTTAAGAACAATTTTCATAAACGTTTTCAAACAGACCTAAGTTTTTTTTTTTTAAAGAGTATTATAAGCAATAATTAAAAAGATGAATAATAATTTGAAAACTTGTGCATCGTACATGGAAAATTAGACTCCAAGACTATTTTACACAATGAAGTTCTAAAAAAAAATTTGTTCCGAAAATAATTGAAGACCATTTTTAAAGACTATTCACAAAAACTATTTTTTGATAATTATTTTTGAAAAAATTGCCAAACAGACAGTTGCCTTGAAAAATAAAAACAATTCAGACCAGTAGAACAACACTATGGAGTTATAAAGCCTGCAAATTAATATGGCTCTGCACACCAGGACATCCATTTGTAGCAAATTCACTAACACACAACAGATACTAAGATGCTCATTGCAAGCTCACAATCATTCAAATATCGCAAAAATCTCCAGAATCATAATGAGTGGTCCTATCACCCCCTGAAAACTGAGATGGATGATGGTTCACCCAGAAAAAAAGGGAAACTGTAATGCATTAATCCCAAAGAGTGATCCAAATTACAGAAGCAAATATGCAAAATCATACATATGGGAAGCTAGCCTCATAGAGACTAGTCACCACTCAATTAGTGTGCAAACCTACTTAAAAGTCTCCAGCATATGGGGAAGAGTTGTATTCACTTTGCCCAACTGTCTGAGTTATGCTATTTTACATCCTTCTGTTCATAGTGGAAGGCACTGCAGGTAGAAGCTGAGTCCATAAGAAACAACTCAATGGTCACCAGTGAGATGCTCCTCCCATAACCTGGAAACATATAACCTGGAAGTATTGTTTACATTCATGAAAAGTCATTTCGGGGTTTTGATTTCCTCGTTCTGCAGGTACTTAAGCACTCCATATGCAACAGTTCCAGCAACAAACAAGAAGACTGTTGGGGTGAAAGATGGGTATAGATACTTCACAAAGAATTTATCCCACTCTTCTGGTAGGAAGCCTGTGGATGTAAAAATAACAAAGTTAAAATCTGAACAACATAAGTCTTCCAAATTGAAACATACATCACTTGTTTGTTATTCTTTCCTTTATATCAAATCAGTTCTGATTCTATAGGAATCATGCTGGACGAGATATTAATTTGTCTGGTATGTGGTGGTCGCAAAGTCAGGGCTAATGCCATACGGTTGTCAGCCACATTACAGCTGAGAATATAATGTGCTTTAAAAGAGGAAATGACATTCGACTTACATAGGATGTGGATGGGACAAGTGTAAAGGAAAAATGAGAATCATTCTGCATGTAGTTGTGGTTTAAAAGAGGGGAATGTATTTTTACAGATGTTTGGTGTCCACACTGTTAGCTTCATCACCACAGTTTTTCTTAAAAGTATACACATCTTCCATGTGAATGAAGTTACTCTTCCTGGAAGTTGCTTTCACAACCATCAATAGACCCAGATAATGCCTAGGCATCATATGCATGTGTTTTGCCACCAAGCGATGACCACATATGTGCATTCCATCCCTTTCTTAACTCATTATATGTTTTCTCACCCACGGTTTGATAAAGGCAGCATGTAGGGATGGGAACTAGGTGGGTTTGTGACAAGTTGTGCAATTAAAAGAGCTCATTGTGTGTTTGGGTATATGATCTTAACTGATAAGCAACCCAAACCCAGATCACACCTGAGCCCAACTTGGGTTTGAGTATGTCATCTATCCCCATCTGCAACCCTGATTAGTGGGCAGGAATGATTGGTTATTTGAATTATATCAGACTAGTTTGGGTAGTTTATGTGGATCCATGCCATATTAAAATGTGATGTAATATAATATTTAAATAGTGATACTAATAATAATATGTAAGCCCAAACCATCACAACAAGGTTATGCAATTAACACAACCTCTGCCATTCACCAGCATTTGAACCCTCTCTGGTCAATACTAAGCAATAGTAAGATGAATCTGTGGCAACATGAGGTCTAACCAACAAATTTGAAAATCAAAATAAGCCCTGTTAAAGCTCCATAGTCAAGTTAGGGAGCTACTTGGAACACTTGCTAATTATAGGATGCAAATTCATCTTGGTTCTGGTCAATCTTCTTAAGCAGGAGGAGCTGAAGGAAAAACCCAAGCCAAATTCAATGATTATGTTTATTTGCTCTTATTGGGGCAGTACCCATGCTATCGTGCATTTTATGTCTGAGTACTGGATAATCATTTATTTCATTGAAATCATTCATTATTGATGAAGCCATAAGGATGTTTTGGCATAGTAGTATGGCAGAAAGCAGCCATGTGGAATCTTTTCAGTGGGTTTATGAGTATAGTTCAGAGGATTTACCTTAAATCCTCTTGACTAGGGTAAAGAATATTGTAATCCAACAAGACATCTGACATGAAACAATATTTTTGGTAGTTAAGCTAGGCTGCAGGTAGGTTTTACCTATTCCTTTCAGGTAAAGAAAAAAATAAGGCAAAAAAAAAAAAAAATTTTCATCCAAAGAGGAAACTCAGCGGTACAAACCCCCTATATCGAAGAATAAAAAGTTAAAGAACATGCAAAAGGCAACTGGCTGGAGGAGATTATGAATAAGTCAATGACCACAAACATGTGGCACATGATACCTGGGGTCTAGATGTGAGAATATAGCTGGAAAAGGTCATCCGGCTGTAGAAGGCCCAGAACACAGATTAAGGGCCCTGTTCAGATCTGGATAAAGCTTAAATCAAATAGCCCAAGTGGGAACATAGATTTTAAGTTGAAAGGTTCTTGTTGGATGGGTGAATGACATAACAAGGAAGCAAGTAGCAGTACATTCACAACTAATCAAAAAGACCTACTCCAAGCTTTTCCTAAGGTCCATCTTAAGAACTAAAGAAACTATTATCACAGTAGAACTAATCAGACACTAGCTTTTTACCAAACAAATCAAGGAAAAGAATGGTAGATTCTGTCAATGTCCCTCTCCAAATCCTAGTTAGAATGATCCAAATCATCCAATCCAACTATCTACAGCAGCCAAATGAACTCTATTCTGGTGGACAAGCCTGTCAAATCTGAGCCTTGAAGCACCATAAATACACCTGGGTCTTAAATGTGAGACAAAGTTGCAAATAGTCATATGGTTGTAGAAGGCCTAGATCATATATTAAGAGTCCAATCCAAATCTTATAATGAAAGGATGGTAGATGAAGATTTAACCAAATAGCCTAAGCAGCAATATAGATTCTAAACCAAAAGGTTGAGATGGGTGAATCATATAACAATTGAAGCTAGTAGGGTACATTTATAGATAGTCAGCAGGATCTAGTCCAAGCCTTTCCGACAGCCTACTTCCCACTAGTGAAACTATGGAATCATCTAACGATACAATGTAGCTCATCTTTTAACATAAACAAGTTCAGAAATTTTCACATTCTATGGAAAACACAATTGATGAAAATTGTCAATTAGTTTCCCTTTTTTCTTTTTTTCTTTTTTTTTTTTTAATTTTTTTCTGTTTTCTTTAGATATAGGATGCCATTGATAAGACAAAACCAAAAAAATGTTAAGTACATGTCCGTGTCCCCAGTCAAACTCTAATTAACATTATCCAAGTGATCCAACCCAACTACTCATAGCAACCAAATAAACTCTATTCAAGCATACCGACCTGTTACAAACCAAGCACCTACCTATTACAGACAAAGGCATTGAAGCATCATAAGTGTATCTTTTGCCAATGAAGCATACTCACATCCCTGCTCATCATTCCTTCAGAAACCTTCAGCTAGAATTCACTCAGATCTTGCAAGAGTAGTTTCTTGGGTGCAATCTCACAGGTATATTGATGGTATTTTAGTCCATCTTAGCAGGTCTCTCTTAGTCTTCCATTTAGTCATTTCACATCCTCATCTCTGTATATTTTTGCTTTATGTTTTCCAGAGTATTATAGTCATAAACACTTTCTTTTTCCATTTTAGGGTGGTGGCATTTGACGTTCCTCAGTAGACATGCATGAATATTTCCATTTATTTCAATCACAAGTCAACAATCAAGAAATACCCTAAGAGCACACCTCCACAACTGACTAAACCTGCAAGCCTCAAATCTCCTAGTTTCCAATTCCATTCATAAGTGCAGTTCAAGGTACTAAAAACTGTTTAATTACAAGCAAGCCAAAATTAATTAACTATGCTAAAGCAAGTAAATTCAGCCATGTTTCCTCATGTGTAAGTCAGTGGTGTTAATGAGTTGAAACTTATTCAATGACAACAATTGAAAGGTTGACCTTAAAAACCACTAATCAAGGGAGGGAAAAACCCGAATCAACTTCATAACTCCACAAAAATTGGTATTTGCAGATTCCTAAATGTAAGATAATATAAAACTAAAACAAATCAACAGAGCTTCTAAACCATATCATTTCTTAAGTTCACAAAAAGGACAATGCTATAGAGATATATTTTGCTAATCAAATTTTTTGTCTGTGAGATTAATATTTGTATCATTTTTCATTTTGCCAACTAAATGACCATCATGTTCTTATTCACATCTCATAAGTGCTCTATTCTTCCCTTATAAAATTAAATGACAGACTTGAAAAAAAAAACCAAAAAATTCCATAATTTGGAACTAAGAAAAGACAATTAGGATGAATCTGAATGCATTATTCATGTTCAAATTGCCTAAAAGTGGTGGAACTTGGGTTGAAATCGCTTCAGCATATAAAAACTTCTCTAAAATTTAATCTTACCATCTGTCTTTTTCTGATCACACCAAGGGCAACAGGGTGGATAAAAAAATTGTTTGACATTTCATTTTTCCTGAAACAATTTGCTAAATTAGAAAGGAAATGAAACGCATATCCTTTTATTTCCTTTCCCCTTCCGTTCTTCATTTAGATTTGGTCCTAGAAAGAGAAACCACACAATCAAAGCAAATAAAACCCAGAACCCAGAATGCAGAATTAGCATCTAAATTTCATTAACTCCCAACAAATCCAAGATAAGAAAGCGTACCAGAAGCAGCAAGAACAATGCCCTCCACAAGAATGATCCCACCAAGGCCTAGCCAAGCAAGAAGAAAAGCACTCTCATTTCTACCCTGCTCCTTAGACTCGCCCTGTTCTTCTACACCAAGAAACTCCGGTTTTTGAACTGGTGATCGACGGATTATGGATGCCCTCTCCCTTCTACCCTTCTCTTTCTTCTTATTGACTGCTGTTTTGACAGTTGAAGAAGCGGATCCAAAGCCCTGTCCTGGAGAAGTGGGTTGGGCACTGGTGGAGGGCTTTTGAGGCTCAGAGGAGTCCTGGCACTTGATTCTGAGTCTGGGTTTGGTGGGGGTGATGAGAAT
This sequence comes from Vitis vinifera, assembly GCF_030704535.1. Taxonomy (NCBI): domain Eukaryota; kingdom Viridiplantae; phylum Streptophyta; class Magnoliopsida; order Vitales; family Vitaceae; genus Vitis; species Vitis vinifera. Next base: position 18,199,014 of record NC_081820.1, on the reverse strand, counting down.
TGGTGTGTGGAGGAGAGCGTGCGGCTTTTGGATTAGCACTGCCATTTTTCAGTTTTGTTCTTCCCTCTTCGTGGTTTGTTGCTTTTGTTATGTACTTACTGAATTTTTAACACCACGAGGGAGTGATTTAATGTAATTTAATTTATTTATTTAATTTATTTTTATTTTTTATATTTAATTTTTTTAGATACATTATTTATTTATTTATACATACATGAAAAAAGAAAATGTCTTGTATTGAAAATGTGTGTCCAAATTGTAAACCATAATCCTCGTCGAATTATTACATTTTCTTGTTTTGATAATCCGATTTAAGGCTGGTTTGTTTGTCCTTTCTTAGTTTTTTGAGCTTTTTTTCTTTCGTTATCTTTGGTTATGAAAAATAGTAAGAAAAAAAAGAAACTATTAAACTAAATGTTTTGCATAAAAATTTCACATGATGATTCAAATTTTTGCACAAGTGATTATTTGCATAGCAATTTCGTATGATTATTTGAATTTTGTTATGATAGTGTGAAATGCACTAGAGAGCATGAAAATGACCTTTGCAATGACTCATTTTCTACCATTTTCTCATTAAATTGTATTTTTTTGCTTCATGGCTTTCAAATTCTACAAAATTATACAAAAATATAACTCAAATGTTTCACAAAAATCATTACAAAGAAAAGCAAATATATAACAAAAATGAAATAAAAGTAAAAAACATGGTTAGTTAGCCTAAAGACCATGCCCAATTCATCATTACATTTATTAAAAAATAAGAAAATATATTTGTTGATAAGAAAATACAACATTGTTTTTTGTTCTTAAAGTATAAAACATAACATTTGTTTTCAATAATTTTTACTTGTTTTTTAAAGTTATTTTAAAATATAATTATACAAATATGAAGAATAATTGAAAATAAAGAACTACGTATAAAAGTTATTATTAAAAAACATTTAAAAACATATAAAATAGAATATTACAAGTTCTCAAGTACATTTTTGTTCTACAAAATATTATAGAATAAATAATTTTCAAAATCAATTTTAAAAATAGTTCTAAAAATAAGTTTTAATTAAGAATTATTTTTGAAAATTGTTTTTTGATGTTTTATGAAACAAAAGTTTGTTTCGAAACTTGAAATGTTCTTAACTTATTTTATATATATTTTTTAAAATAATTTCTATATAGTGCTTTATTTTCAATCATTTCCGCATTCTTACAATTATTTTTTAAATCATTCCTCATAATACAAGCATAAACAACTAAAATATATTATTAAAAAAAAATGTTTATGTTTTTTGGTTATTAAACATACTTGTCTATTTCTTGTTCCTAAAAAAAGAAAAATTGTTTTTGAAAACAATTTTCAAACATATCCTAAACCACCAAATTTAAGGGATGAGCTAGACTTCGAACCTACCTCACCCCAAAGGTGGGCAAAGTAGTAACCTTTGTTCTTGTTTTTTGCTAATTTTATTTTCAAAATTAATGAAGAGAGAAATGCAAGAAAAATTACAATAGCTCTCATCCTTTATTAGGGTTTGCATATTCATGTCGCTGTATTCCATAAATAGAAATAAAACTAGAAACAAATTAGCTTTTTGATTAGAGAAATCTTTGACAAAGTTCGGAATTCAAATAAAAGAGAGAGAGAAAGACAAAACCTAAGTAAAATCAAAGTGATATAAAGGTTCTATAGCTCGTTGACAATAATTTTAGGAAATACTTCTAATTTATTTGATAATAATTTTAAAACGTGTTTATAACTTTTTTAATATTTGAAGAATTTCATTAAAAAAAGGTTATTTTCAAGTATTAAAAAAGATTAAAAACGTTTTCTAAAATTACCGTTAAATACGTTTGTAGTTTCCAAGTGAACATTACTCTCAAACGACATAAGAAAAATAATAATGACCGATAATGGTGTAATGAACCATGATGAAAATCCTAAGACATAACGAAAGATCGATATTTATTCATGACCCAAAAGTACTTTCACTTCATTTAGCATTACAAGCTGGGCCTCCAGGTCCCCCAAACAGCATAGCATATCTTTCAAACTCACCTGTGAATCCTTCATAACTCACCTGGTAACAACTAGGTTTGTCTGTAAATGCTTGAATACTTATATTTTCGGGTTCGAACAGTGCATTTGATGAATCAACAAGACGAATGCGACTAATATAACATGTCCTTTTGAAATTATTATTGAAATCCCCACTACCCATTGGTGGGGCAGGCTCGCTTATAGGGCTATAAACATCTCCTCCAAACTGTATCTCTGAAGCAAACTCAGCCATGGTTGTGAATATGGACTTTGGCCAGTATTCAATGAAAGACTTTTGTTTACTCCTTGGATTACCCACTATCCACCAGTTTCCTGTTTTTGGATCCTACAATTAAGAAATAATCATAATAATACCATGGTTAGAAAAATGTAAATGATTTAGTATAATGTTAACAAAGGATTTGGTATAAGTACACATGATAACTAGCTACAAAATCATGACATAATATATGCTATCGATAAGAGCAATGCTATGAGAAATAAGACTCCGCTTGATAACTATTTTCCAAAACAATTTTAAAAAAATATTTTTTGAAAACGGTATTTGAAAATTGTACTATGATATTTTGTAAAACAAAAAATTATTTGGGAATTTAAAATGTTCTTAACATGTTTTTAATATTTTAAAATATATTTTAAAAATAATTTTTATATTTAATCATTCTATATATTTATATAATTATTTTTTTAAAACAATTCTTAAAAAAACAACTATAAACAACTAAAAAATATTATCTGAAAACAAACTAAATGAAAACATTGAAAACAACTGAAATGTGTTCTTTAAAAATATCTCGTTTTCTGATTGTCAAACATGTTTTTCTGTTTTTTTTTTCTAGAGAAAAGAAAACTATTCTCTCGAGTAGAAAACTGTTCTTGAAAATAGTTGGCAAATATGACCTAATTTTTTATCTTCCTCTTATTTCTTTAAAAATAAGATAACTCCTTCATGGGTTGTTTGTCTCTAACAAAGAAAATAGTGATAATTTGTATTCAAAAATTTCTCCTAATATCTCTTTTGAAGTGGTTTTTGATGCACTATAATCATAGCATAAAACTTGTTACCAATATAGCACTATAATACATCAACAAAGTGGAAAATAAATTGGTGTTAGCAATTTACGTAGAAAAAATAACTACTGACATAAAATGTCTTACCTTAAAAATGAGTCTGTCCAAAACATACTGTCGAGATGCGCCATATTTTGAGATCTTCAGTGCCTCGCCCATATAATGTTTTTGACTAATTTGTACGATGCCAGGACACAAAGAGTTGAAACACCCAGTCCTTTCAAAAGCATCGGCCTATTGCTAGCCAAATATCCAACTCATAATCCAGTCCACACTAATCTTATGTAACAAAATTCCACATAAATGAAGGTTTGAAGACGACTTACAGTCCAAGAACTAAACGTTCGTGTAAGATTATCTCCATACAATTGTGGATTTACCTACAAAATGCATATAAAAGTGTTAAAAAAGACGGGAATAAAAACCGAAAAAGGCTGTGTATAGTACTTAAGAAAGTGACTCATTACTCAATTTTGAAACCATAATCCAATTATATCAAATATGAGAGCGATCAAGATATACATCGACTTACAGCCCAGCCATGATGTATACCATTAAATTGATTTTGGATCGATATGAAAGCTTCGCTGAATTGGCTGTCTAAAACCGTCACACTACGTGTATTGATATCTACTTTAGCTCCATAATATTGTTGGGATGAGTCCTGGACTGTTTTAGCTATTGCAAACTTCACATAAGATATGGACATTCATAAATGATTTATTTCAATCAATCACTAAACTCGACAATTACGTATAATTATTCGTATATATATTATAAATTGAATACGATAAATCATACATATGCAATCGTATTCTTACATGATACCCTGGGGATTTGGAGGTAGATGGAAAAGTATTTCTGCGATATTGATATAGTAGAGCTTTTGCTGCTATTAAATCTCTTTTGCTAGTCCTTCGGATGGGGATTGCTCCCCTTGGACATGTTATGCTTTTATATCTCTTAGTCATACTTGGCATGGAATCTCCAATCTTTGTAACTTCTTTAGGGAGAGAACTAGGTTTCATCTGTTTATAGATTTATTAACATATCATAAAGAAAATATTATTAGTAAAAATACAACCATTTAGGCAAAATATTATTGGTAAAAACTACTAATTGAATAAAAAAAAAAATACCTTCATTTTAATGATTAAAGACTTACTTGAAGTTTATAATTTTTGAGTAATGGATGATCAAAAGCGGGTTGCTTGCTGATATTAATGCAATCCACAATGTCGTGACCCTCAATCTGTTATTATACATATCCATCCATCATATTTAAAGTTAATAAAGTTAAAGTATAGATACAATTTAATATTTATTCTTGCCTTCGTATTTTAGGTTATATTTGGTTCCCGAAAAATTTGAGAGAAAATGTAAAGGAAATAAAATAAAGAGGAAAAGTAGAAGAAATAAAAAGTTGAGGAAAATAAAAAATAGATTTAAAATTAATAAATTATTTTTATATAATACTTCAAACTCATTTCACTTATTTCAACTCATCGATATAAAGATTAAATAATTAAAAAATGCATAAGTTTTTAATTAATTTTAATTATATTTGATTTTTTTTTAATATTTTTCATAGGACAATTAAATATGAGAAAATAATTTTCCTTAGCGTTTTTTTTTCCTTGATACTTTCCAAGAACCAAAAATACTTTTAAGGATGTGAAAGCATAAGTGCATTTAAAGTTTCAATTTAGGTTCAATCTAATTGAGCACGAGATCAATTAGATTTACCATTTGAGTTTGGATTATCTCATATTATGTCAATTTTAAATGCCATATTATTTAATTTTAAAATCATTAAAATAAGTAGCAAGTCATCAAATCATAAATATTTCCTTTCAAATGAGAGCAATTTTAAACTTCAATACCCTAAAACCAATGGATTATGGTTATGAATTTATTTAAATTTTTTAGAACAAGAAGCTAGGCTTGGAACCACCTTCACCCTTGTAGCCTTGGCTTAAAATGCATAGTCATTTTTAAGAGGTTGGATTACAAATTTATGTTAGTAATTATTATGCATATCTCACTAAAAAAGGGAAAATATAAAAAAGGAAATCTCAAAGTTCAAATGGCAAGACCTGATAACTCATAACAGGTGCTTTGTTCAAAATCTTGAGTTGTTTTTCCAAGTCTCTTTCTTCTTCTCCTTCCCATTTGCTCATCCTTCCCTGAATTCTCCAACTAAAACCCAGAAAAGCTAGCACAACGACTACAAAAATCTCATCTTACTAGCAAGGATGGTTCACAAAAAATAGTTTCAAACACTATTTTGATCTTGGTTCCTGGGGTTTTATATATAGTCACCAATGCAATGCAATGCAAATTCATTGTTGATAAGCATGTAATAAATACTTTTATGATATACTTGTTGATAAGCAAGCAATAATTTTTTTTTGTACTACTAAGGTAAAGTAGTAGATGATAAGCATGTAATAAATTTTTTTGTCATTACCTACTCCTATACAAACTTATCTTGTCATTAAATTAAAAGCATCTATCTAGCTCCCTTGTCAATCAAAACTTCAAATTTAATACTAGGCTATCATGGGTTATTTAATTGGACCTATCAAATTAATAACCAAACTAACATAAGACAAAGATTGAACATTTTGATATTTAACTGAGAGTGCGTTTGACATGAGTGATTGATTAGTCATTTTAATATTTGAAAATTTTTATATTTGAAGTATTAGGAATGTTAAAAATACTTACTAGCATCACTGCTAAATGTACTCTAAAATATGGTACTTGATTCTCTATTAAAGTTGTTAAGGTATTTTTCTAAAATCTATATATTTGACAATTTATGTCAAAATTAAAGGTTTTCTTGCATATTATTTTCTTGCACCCAACTCAAGAATTTTTTTTTTTCGAGATTCACATCAATATAGATATTTGGAGACATCCTTCAATTTCAAATAAGGTTAAAAAAACATCATATTTGAAAAGTTTATTGTGTTCCTAATTCCATCTCAAATATTTTTTGAAAATTTATTAGTCATCCATATTTGTCTACAGAAAATTAGTTTGGTAGCATTCAAACTTATCCAAAAAAATTAGTATGAAAAGTTTCTAAATTATTTTTATGAGTAGAATTAGAGATTAAACTTAAACCCAAGGTTAAAAGCATCGGTTCTAGTTCTTGATTCCCTCTCAACCTTAGGCCACAAGCAACTAGTTGAGGAGGGGGGCTAGTTTGGGGGTGCATTTCTCAAAGGATCTCCACTCTTGATGCCTACTTTGCTTTCATATTTCTTTAGTTAATCACAATACAACATTTTCAACCAGCTTTTGCTGCATTTTCTGATCACCACTTCCAATGCCATTCATCATCTACCTCCCGCTTCTAAACCTCATCTTGGAAATCATCCCATCTCCTTGGAATCAATGCTCTTTTACTCAAAAAGTATATTAGTTCAAAGATAATTAATGCTTAGGGAACCAATGACATGATCTAAGCATAAGTGCTTACCACTTGTTTGGAAGGAGAAGTTTATCTAAAAGAATTCAAAAAGTTTCCAATTTTTTTTTAATATTAAAAAAAGGTTACCTTGTAATATTCTTATTGTTGAAAATTGCATTATTTTAGGAGTTAAATTTCATTACTTTAGGGAGCTAAATTTGGGATTGTCATTTGCAATTCAAATTTAATTCTTATTCTAGAATAGGTTGACAATTGTACACTTTCCTATTTGAATACATCTTGTATGGGCTATAAATATCAAATTGGACTCCTCAAATAATACTGAAAAAATTCATATTCAATCCATATTTGTTTACATGGTAACTTTGATTTGTAAACCCGGCCCGTTCCTTCGTATTTCTTCTTTTTTCATATAAAAAAAAACCTGTTCCAACTTTGTTCAAAATCATGTTTGGTGTAAGTAATGAAGCTACATCCAAGTCAAACATTGAGTAGTCACCACATGCATTTCAAGTTACTACCTAATCCTTCCCTTCATAAAACATCTCACAAACGAAACATATAAAACTACTTGCAATGTGTACTCAATCTATAAAAAACATGTTTATTTGAGGCAAGGGAAAATTTTGTTATCTCATTGGAGCAACATAACAACTAGAAAAAGAAGATGAGGAAGCATTTCAAACATGGGAGGTAGAAAACTTGATGGTGATGGCTTGGCTTGTTAACTCAATGGAGCTAAAAATCAGACAAACATATTTGTCATTATCAATAACAAAGAAAATGTGGGATATTCTCAAATTTAGGCACTTCAGCTCAAGTATATGAGATTAAAACTCGAATCTGTGAAACGAAACAGGTAGCTTAGGGTGTTACAAAATACTATGTATTCTTAAGGGTCTTTGGCAAGAGTTATATCAGTATTGTGAAGTTGAATGAGAGAATGTAAGAGATGCTGCCTAGTTTAAGTGGTTGTTGGAAAAATAACATGTTTTTGAATTCTTAGCAGGATTAAACTTGGATCTTGATGAAGCAATGGGGACAGTCCTTGGACAAGAACCTCTCCCATATGTTTGAGATGCTTGTGCATATATGAAGAGTGGAAAGTAGGAGGATTATTATGATGAATGGCCTAAAAATTGGTCAGAATTTAGAGAAACATGTTGGAAAAATCATGAGAAGAACTCCCCTTGTTTCTAGTTAGAAAAACTATAGGAAATGAGAAGAAAAGGCCAAAGTTTGGTGTGATTATTGTAATAAACCTAGACATACCAGAGAAACATGTTGGAAAATTTATGAGAAGCCTACTAAACTAAAAAATAACTGGTTTCCAAAGAGAAACAACCTTTTTCTTTAGGTTGAAAACTCACAATCAAGTAACATTGGAGGAGCCGGAACTTAGCTCTTCATAAAGGAACAATTAGAGCTTCTACATATGTTTACTAACCAATAAAAAAATGATCCAACTCCCAATCCTTCATGCTCCCTTGCCCAAAAAGGTAATTTCTTCATGCCTTAAGTGTTTCTTCTAATGTAAAAGATCCCTATATCATAGATTTAAGAGCAAAAAATCATATGATTGGTTGTACTAAATTATTTTCATCATACCATGTTCTAGTAGCCTAAAGGTAAGAATAGTTAATAGGTCTTTGTCCTTAGTTGTAGGAAAGGGATTTGTTTCTATTCCTAAAATGCTTGATCTGAATTTGATTTTGCATATGCCGACCTTTCTTGTAATCTTTTTTCCATTAGTAAATTCACCAAAGATAACAATTGTGGCTTTGGGAATAAAGATTGAAAGTGTTAAAAAAGTTGTTAGGTGATAAGAACTCAAACTCAACACTTTTATGGTGCTAAAGAACTCATTTTAGTGTGTTTCAAGAATTTAGAATTAACCCAATGCTTTATCTTGTTGTTAGAATCTTAAAAACTTTTATTTGATGCATTTTGTGAGGATTATGTAGGCTTTAAGATTTTTTTTTTTTTGTGTGGAAGAGCTTTTTGGGGAGAAAAAACAAATTGCACACCTTTCACATGTGCAAGACTCAATTGTGTACTCCTCTTAAGCGTAGAGCACAAAACACACCTCTTATGTGTGCCCTGAAGACCAAGCGCATTAGGCTCTCTAGATCACCTCCTAAGTGTGTTGGACCAAATTGTGTACTCGGTTTAGGCAACTCAAGTTGCATGCTTGTTAAGTGCACCAAGCCAAGTAGTTGTGCACCCTTTCACCTAAGCTAGTAGAATGTTCACACAATGCACCTCCTCAAGGCTTGAAATGTGTAATTAACTATTGACATTTATACTTGGGATGACATTTATACCAATAACATAGTGCACCTTTGGATGCCATTTATACTTGTGCACCATTCATATCTTTGTAAGGGCTATGCACTTAACTATTCTTCTAATAATTAGCATGCTCGCCAAAGTAGTGTAACCATTCATGCCTTAAAGTCTTCAATTGTACTACTAAAGCCTACACTATGCTGATTACATAGAAAAAGAGTTAATCACTAACTCCAAGCTAACACATCAAGAATGATGATTGATTGATTATATTGACCAATGTTTTAAAAACTGGATTGGATCGGTCGATCCAATAGGTCTGATCACTAACCAATGGTCTTTTGAGTATAGTCTCCTCTCTTGAACCTTTTAGCTATTGAACTGGCCATGAACCACTTGAATCGACAGTTGGATCAATGAATTGGGTGAATCGAGCAGTTCTTCAAGGACTGAATGGTTCAATGACCCTCCATTTTCCTATTCAAAACAACCCCCTTGCTTATTGTCCTCCAAGCCTCCAACAACCTTTGCCTCCAATCCATCGGAATGGCGACATTGATGACTAGTCGACATCGATTGGCTTGTTGAGAGGCTAGGTGGGGTGGTAAGAGAAAATAGGTGGTAAGAGAGAGAGAGAGAGAGAAAGAGAGAGAGAGAGATGGTAAGATGAGAAAGAAGAAGGGGGTTGTTGGTCGGAGTGGTGTCGTTGGTGATGGTCAATGAGAGTGGTGATAGTGGGGGTTGAGGTACAGTGGATGTGGTGAGGGAAGAAAGAAGAAAGAAAAGAAAGAGAAGGGAGAAGAAAAAGGAAGGAAGAGGGAAAATAAGGGTGGCGGTTAGAGAGAAAAGATGGGTCTTTAGGGCTTATTTTGACTAAACAATAGGGATTGAAGCCTAAAAATGGAGGGTATAGATTGGTTCTCTAAAAATCGATATAAAGGAATGAGCTTGGACCTTAGGCCACAAGTCAATCAGAAAAGGCCAAGAAAACATAGAAAATAAAAAGGCCTAAAAACCACAATTAGAAATGGGTTTGAGACAATTTTTGAGGTCTACAATTATATATATACATTCTATTTAATAAAATTTAAAATATTAATGTATTTATATTTATCTTTATCATTTAATTTGACATGTCAAATATAAAAATAAAATAATACTTCTCTACACCTATTTCATTATTAAAAAAGGCATATTTTGTGCAAAAACATGACTTCTTGAAGAACAAAGTAAGGTTTGATTTTGTTAGGGAGAGAAAGAGAGTAAAGAGGGAATATGATGAACTCGAGGTGAGAATCAACTCCTTACTAGAATCTATAAGGTGAAGATCGAATGCATATAATGCCTATGAAGAGCTTCGAGCAAAGAAGAAATAAATGGAGATGAGGGGCAATCTTTCGAAACCCATTAAAGTTCCAAAAGCTACTTGGATGGTTGATGGTTTATATTAGCCTGGAACATGGTCATCAATAGAGATAAACCACTCAAGAGATATCATGTTGGTATAATTCAGGTAATTTTCATCTCATTTGATTTTAAATTGAAAAATATATGTATATATTGAATTGGGTGAAAATTTGAATACTAAAATTCCTACTCTGATTTTGCAGGCAATGTTAATACCCCCAAATGTAGAACTAGTTTTTGGCATAGAAGCAAGTGGCGAGAACTTGATTGATACAACAAAAGTTAATACAAGGTTGCCAATGTTGGTTTATGTATTTTGTGAGAATAGGTCAGACTATGATTATAAGAAGAAAGTCAAAGCCACGAATGCTTTAGTCCAAACTAATACAATTATGTCAAATAGGTCGTCTATTCTAAATCTTGATCGTGATCACTATACCCAAATTATAATATGTTGTGGTTTAATTTCAATTTTAGAAATTACAAGCACATGTATCATGATTGTTGTTTATGTTTCACATCAATATTATATACCAAAGAATTGACAAATAATGAATTATATATAAGAAAGAAAATAGTGATCTCTAAGACAAATAGGCCAAATTCAATTGATCTTTGTGTACAATTTAAAGATTTTTTTTTTCAATAAAACATAAATCACCAAAAATTTTGGGTCCCAAAAAAACTCGTCTCATTGCCTTCCCTGTTTATAGCCATCCTATTAGCATTCATTACATAAATCACCAAAAATTTGGTTTAATAGAATAGAAAAAAAAAACATATTACCTGTTTGTAAGTATTAATTTGCACTAATTGGATGACTATAAATAAGGAGGAGAGACGAGTAGATACTCACACTATCCCTAATGGAACATATTTGAAATTTAAATAAATAAGTTAGGGGTGGGTTTAAGATTTTTTTTAAAAAAAAACTAGGATGAGTTCGAGTATTGTCTTGTCCCGCTTTGCCCTACTCCGATTATATATAAATTAATTTAATTTTTATTTTTCTATTTTTAAATATATAATAGTAATAATAACAATAATAAAATACTTTTCAATAAAATAGTTTACAATTTTTTTAATATTTTAATTATTTATAAAATATTTATTTTTTAATGTAATTAAATTAGAAAATTTTCAAAAAAGGTTAAAAGGGGAATAAGATTTTTTTTTTTTTTTTTTTTTTTTTTTTTAATGGGACAAAGATGAAAATTATTTTAAATAAATGGGGTGGTGTATAGAAAACTCATTCTATACATTATGCCATTAATTTGCATTAATGACATAACCAGAAAAAATATACCACATACATATATATGCTAATTATATCTTCATTTCAACATTAATAGGTTGAGCTATATATGCAAAAGTCTAATAGCAAAAATGGGGATATCCACACTAAAGGTAGTACTCCCTTACAGAAAAATTATTATTTGATTCATTTCTGCAACTAATTTCCATTAATTGCAGCACCAAAAAAAAAAAAAAAAAAACAATCGTAGTATTAACTATTAATTTTCATTAATGGTTGAGCCTATGCATAAAAGTCTAATAGACTTAGATTCAGAAACTGCTTGATGCTAGCAAGATGAAGATTTTACTTGTTTTTGCACTAATTTTTCTTGGTCTAAATTGGAGGAGCCAAAGAAATATTAGTGTCCTGGAGAAAGAAGAGTCCGAGCTAGAAAGACAACTCAAGATTTTGAATAAACCGCCTGTTAAATCCTTCCAGGTCTCACCATTTTAATTTTCAAGTTTTTGGTTTCATTTTTTTCTTCTCAAACAAGGATTTTCAATTTCTACTTTAATCTACCCTCCTGAAAGTTGTAGTGCACTTTGATTCGGAGTCTCGCTTGTTTGTATCAAATATTTGAATAAAACAATAGGGTTATGTTTGGTTCTCGGAAAAATATGAATATGCACATTTTTGGTAGTTTAGTTCATCAGTTTGTTCCATTACTAACATCTTTAGAATTAAAAATCTAATGGATGCATATTTATGTATGACAGGATGTGGATGGAAGCATTCTGGATTGCATTGATATCAACAAGCAACCTGCTTTTGATCACCCATTGCTTAAAGATCATAAAATCCAGGTAAATGCAAATCCCTTCTGAAAAAGAAAACATGTTTTTTTGTTAAGTGATAGATAAAAAAGGAAAAAAAAAAAAACTTATGAAAAAAAGGAGAATCTCAGTTTTATCTTCATCAATTTAAAAATATTTTAAAATACATGCACTTTTTTATAAGTCTGATAATTATTTTTTGAAATGATATTTTACTTAATAATATTAAATAAAATTATCAAAAAAATAATTTATCATTTTAAAGTAATAAAAATATATTATAGATAAATATATTATAAATTTTTATTATTTAATATGAGGTACAAATCATTGTGGAAATTTTTTAAGGATTCTCAAATGATAAATAAAATATTTTCTAATTTTTTAGTTAATAATGATTTTATATTTATATTATATATATATTTTAATATAATTGAATAAAATTTTTATTGGTTAACATGGAGAATAAAATAAAAAATTTTAAAAAATTTGAAAGCTAAAAATATAAAAATAAAATATTGACTTTCATTTTGTTGGTAAAATATGTTAGTTAAAAATATAGATATCATATACTTATTTTTTAAGTTTTTTTTTTGTTTTATTTGTATTTAATTTTTAAGTATTTTAGTTTTAGTTGTATTTTTTTTTTTTTTTTAAATCTTAAGTCCGACCTCATGATTTTTATTTTTTATTTAAAAAAAAAATAAAAGTAAAAGGGAGATCGGTTCATTACAATTAAACATCTATTTTATTGACTTGCTAATTAGCATTATTGATATAACAAGTGAAAGGATCATCTCAAGAAATAATTATTTGAGGTTTTTCTTCAAATGGATGAAAATAAAACCGATTTAAAAAATTTGTGGATATATTTTCAAATTAGTGAATCATAACCCATTTTTCTCATTTTTTATATTCTTATGATTGATTCTCTTATTAGAAATGAACTGATTCATGTCTAAATACCTTGTAAACAGATGACACCTAGCTCTCTCCCTAAAGAAATTCCAAACATTAGAGATTCAATACCGCAACACCCCATGCCCAAGACACTGGAAAAATGTCCCGAAGGAACAGTCCTCGTACGAAGGACTAGGAAGGAAGATTTAGTTGCAGCAAAAGCCGTCTCAAATCATTATCGCGCAAATGCAAATGCTCATCCATCTACCTCAAAATATTTTGGATTTCATGTAAGCCTTCCGATCTTTTCCAACTCATGATGTATACACACAACATTAGACATGTCAAAAAATTAATTGAAATAAAGTATTGATTCATGTTCGTGTCTTGCATGAAGTTCCAACTGGTCAAAACAGCACCAGACACGTCCAAAGGATATTGTGGAGCTGCAGCAAAGATCAACATCCGTAACGTAAAAGTTTCAGAAAACCAATTCAGCGAAGCTTCGATATGGATTCAGAATAGTCTTGAACAAACCAATAACATACAATTCGGATGGACTGTAAGTGATCTAACTCTATGATCTTCCTAAAATGATTTTTCTAGCTCTTTTAATATGCATGTTGTAACTTTTTTATTTTTTATTTTGGATGCTTTCAGATAAATCCGAAATTGTTTGGAGACAACCACACAAGATCTTTTACTTATTGGACTGTAAGACTTCGAAACTTTTATTTACATGAAATTTTATCATATAAAATTGTTGGTTTGAATATGTTAATTAGACGTATATTTGGTTTGCAATATTAGGCTGATAATTATCGAACAACCGGGTGTTTCAACTCTTTGTGCCCTGGTTTTGTACAAATTAGTCGAGAAAACTATTTGGGTCAGATACTTCCGATTTCCGAGTACGGTGGGGATGTGCAATATATGTTGGATATACTCATTTTCAAGGTAAAAACTATACATATATACATACATACATATGATGTTTTTAGATAAGTAGAAAATAGAAAATAGTTTTCTATTCTTAAAAACAAAAAATATGGTGTTTTCAGATAATATATTTGAGTTGTTTTTATTTTTATTTTTAAAAATAATTATTTTAAAAAATAATTATGCAAATATAAAAAAATGATTAAAATTGAAAAACTACATATAAGAGTTATTTTAAAAATACATTTAAAAACATAGAAAACAACTTAATAATATTTCAGGTTTTCAAACAGACTTTTATTTTACAAAATATGAAAGAAAAGTTTTCAAAAATTATTCTTAAATTTTTTTTTTTTAGAATTGTTTTTCAAAACACTTTTTGAACAAAACCTAATTTTTTTCGGTTGCTCATTCATATTATGTTGAATTAATATAAATTAGAACATCAATAAAAGAAAACAATCATTAAAATCAAAACTCACTCTTATCAAAATTATGTTTTCCTCTTGCACACAATATTGTGATTTAGTCCAAAATTTCTCTATTTCAGTGCTAAACACACGTCCAAATTGAAGTATGCAAGACTACGTATTAATCATGCTCATTACTATCATGTTCTTAGGTACATACTTTATGCTAAAATATTTACACCACTAATGCATTTTTTTGTCCTTTTGGACTGTAGGACCCAAAATCAGGAAATTGGTGGATGGCACATGAAACAAAGCATGGAAGAAAAGAATTCATTGGTTATTGGCCAAAATCCATATTCACAACCATGGCTGACTCTGCCTCAGAGATTCAATTTGGAGGAAAGGCTTATAGCCCTCTAAATCAGCCAGCCCCACCAATGGGTAGTGGCCATTTCGATGCTAATGATTTTTCAAGGACATGCTTTATTAGTAATATGCAACTTGTTGACTCCTCAAATATACTTTTTGAACCCAAAAATACAAGCTTGCTCGAAATTACAGACAACCCTAATCCTAATTGTTATCAAGTGGCATATAAAGGATATACGGGAGAGCCACGGCGGTATGCTATGCTCTTTGGGGGACCTGGAGGAACAGCTTGTGATGCCTAATGAAAGGCAACTAAACTTTTTGTTTATGAATAATGGTTTTCTTGTACCTTGAACTTCTATCATGATTGGCGTGAATTATATAGTTTGAAATACTGCTCAATTCAATTTTTATTATTGTACTCTCACAACTAAAATGGTTGCTTTGCAAACCATCTATCTTTTAAGGCCAATGGTGCCAATTGGTTCAGCCGCCACCCGAACCGAAGATATTGTCGATCGACAGTTCAGCCAGACCAGACCCACAACTTAGTCTTTGAAAGTATAAATAACCAGGACTTTGTTTGATATTTACTCATGCAAATTGCACTATAAAATTAACTTTTAGATTATAAATATATCCAAAATCAATTACGGTACGAATTTCTAAATTACTTTTCATTTTTGTAAGTAAGCCAAATTCATTGAAAAATAAAAATACTTAGAAAATGAGTACATCCTTCAACATAGAAATAGTTCAATTATTCTTAATCAATAATAATGTTGTCACTAAGTTTGACACCTTACCGTGAAACCACAACTAATGAGCTTACTACATGCAAATGTGAGCATTATGTGGTCAATGCAGAAATCAAGTGACCAAAACAACAGTTACTGCTTGTCTATCAAATCTAACTAGCAAAATGTTCACATTTAACTTTAGGATCACCTAGTTCAATACAAGCATCGCATAGGAGGCAATTCAAATGGATTACCAGTTGAAATATTAAACTTGAAAAATAGACAAGGTGATTGTTAACTTATTGTCACAACTTATCAAAATGACACTTATTTGAGCTTTTATAGTGAACAAAAAGCTTTCGAAACCCCTAAAATCATCTACACTAGTCTACTAGTGGAGAAGTGTGGAAGATTTTAGAGAAGCCTAGAGATATTCACAAATTTCTACACAAGAATGGAAGACAATAAAAATATGTAGAGAAATATAGAGAGTTCCGAAAATATCTTGTATAGAGCTTGTACATAGGATTTGTGTAGGTAATTATAGAAAATTCTATAGATATAAAGAACCGTTGAGGGTTTTAAAGAGTTCTATAGGTGGCTATAAATAGGGGATAATCTCATTTAGTTAAGGCACCAAATACTTAAGAGCATTCTTAGTCTCGTAAAGCATTTTAGTGCAACACAAGTTTCATTTTTTTCAAACTCTTTGAGTGTTGCTTCCTTTGTTGTTCATAGTGTTCAATTCGTGTACATTGCTTAGTATGAAAAGTTAAGTTGAGAAAAGGCTCACTTAGCGGCTTGAGTTGTCTAAGTACCACATATAAGCTTGGGAAATACCCATGTCCATGACATTATGCTTTGAATGGGCAAATATGAATGCATTAAATTAATTTATGAGAAAACAAAATCTCCTTCATATCCAACCACCCTTTAGCTTAGCAATAGAGAGAAAATGGGGTTTCTTACTTAGAAATGGTTTGATTGATGCGGTGCCAAATATAAGCAATGATTGGTGTAAAGGTGAATAAATGGTCTTGGTGACATGATAAGTTAATACTGAAGCTATATGGCCGTAGGTTATAAGCATAGTTTTAGGTGAATAAGTTATTAATATTAAGATCCTTTCAGTTCTTTTATCTACATGACACTAAATAAGTCAAGCTTAATAAGTTGACACTGTAAATTTTTGAAGTCATAAAGAATTAAACTTTGTTGCATATGCATACCTACAAGTTCTACATTTTTGGCTTTGTATTAATTAGCTTAAATCAAATATTGAATAGGAAGTTCCTTTACAGTTTTATCGTAAATTTATCTATTATTGAGTAATCAATTATATCACGCATACTAAATTAATATTGTTTACCATTGCACTAGAAAAAAATTGAAGTTAGCAATCTCTCAAGATATTCTAAACTTTTAGAATGTTTGATAAATCAACTTAATAGCTTAATATGATTTAGTAACTTAATTTAAATCATTAAATAAATTAAACATATTTAGTGAAATAAATTAATATTACATCTTAAAATTATTTTTAACTCTTAATATTAAGTTAAAATAGTAAATTTAGTTTTAATCTCAAATCATTTTTACCTCAATTTCCTATATGGGTGAAAGCATATTTTAGAATCATGATTCCACATCCATAACTCATTTTTTATGATAAATATTTTTATATTTATCTTATGTATCTACAATACTTTAAATATAGACTTTTTATAAATAAAATTATTACTTAAAATTAATAAAAATAAATATGAGTTAAAATCAATGAGGAGAAACATTAGTTAAAATTAATAAGGGTAAGTGTATCATTTTGATAGATTTAAAACAAATTTTAAATTGATTTTATCAAACAACTTTAATATTTAAAGTAAAAAATAAATAATAAGTTTGAAATTAACAACTTAATAATAATTTAATTTAAAATCAATTTAAATAATAAAGCAATAAGTATTAAGTTTTATCAAATACCCATTTAATGCTTTATAAAAAATATTAGATGTAAACTCTAATTCTTATGACAATTTTTAGCCTTGTCATTTGGAATTTGAGTAAATTGAAGTTTCCTTCCCAAAGTTTCAACTTATTTTGACTTAATTGAGGTGAAACTTAAAAACTTTTCTGTCCTAGTGAAATCTTAGATTGCAAACTAATATAACAGCACCTGAAAATTGGTTAAGTAAAGAGGCCATTATTTTGAGTATCTACTCCATTGAAGAAAAAAAGCATGCATTTAAGTATATAAGTCTAGGTTTGATAGTCTTGGCTTCGGAATTGCGACAAAGGGCGTCGCTTTTCTTAACACTAGGCCAAACTTCTCAGTGAGATCGACACCATTCACCCCATCCGGTAGCCTCCAATCGAACAAATGTAACATTGAAGCTAGGATATGTGGTACTATTCGCTCAGCTAATGGAACTCCTGCACAAATTCTCCTCCCTGACCCGAAAGGAAGATATCGAAAATCATTTCCACTATAATCACATTTCAAGCTCCCGCTCAAGAACCTTTCAGGCTGAAACTCTGAAGGACTGTCCCAAAATTCAGGATCTCTATGTATCGCCCACGCATTTACCAGGACTTGTGTGCCGCTTGGAATTGTATAGCCCCTTAGAACACATGGCTCACGAGTGCGACGAGGCACCAGGAATGGTCCGGGAGGGTGTAACCTTAGAACTTCCTTTACTACGGCATTTAGAAAAGGAAGTTTTGGGAGATGAGTCTCTTCTACCATATTGTTCATACCAACCACTTGTTCTAGTTCTTTTTGGGCTCTTTCCATTTTTTCGGGTTTGTTCATCAGTTCAGCCATCGCCCATTCTACTGCGCTTGATGCTGTATCTGTTCCTGCTGCTACCATGTCCTAATTGTCAAAATTTAAGTGGTAAGTTGTTGTCATACAGAAAGAATTGGCTGCAAACCAATCTCACCTAAAACAGTTGGAGTTAATACTAGGCAAGATATTCAGCCATTGATCAATCAACATTAATCAATTGAGCAATGGCTAAAATTCTACGCTCCATTTGACACTTAGAGGGTGTTTGATAAATCAACTTAACGATTTAATATAACTTAATAACTTAATTTAAGTCCTTATTTAAATTAAATATATTTAGTAAAATAACTTAATATCACAACTTAAAGTTAAAGTAATTTTAAGGATTAAATTAAAATAAATAATTTATTCTTAATTTTATTTTTTATTTTTTATTTTTACCTCATTTGCTCACATCTAATGATAATATATTTTACAACTATAATTCCACATTCATAACTCACTTTTTATAATAAATATTTCATGGTTATTTTATATATTTACAATATTTTAAATATAGGTGTTTAACAAACAAATTTATTATTTAAAATTCATAGAAATAAACATTATTTAAAGCAAATAAGGATAAATATTAGTTAAAATTAATGCAACTAAATACTTCAAGTTGATAATTTAAAATAAATTTTAAGTTAATTTTATCAAATAACCTTAATACTTAAAAATAAAAAAATTAAATAATAAATTTTAACTCAACAACTTAATAATGATTTAACTTAAAAGCAACTTAATTAATTAAGTATTAAGTTTTGTCAAAACACTTTCTTGAATTTTAGCACCTCTTCAAGCAGATGTAACGACTTTCTTGGCCCTAGCCAAGCGTGAGGGTTGGAATTTTGGACCAGAATTTATCCTAACTACCTAGGAAACACTACTTTTCAACATTTATCTTAAGCCTAGACATGCATCAATCTTATGTTGTGCTTCCTAGGAAATCTTTTAACTCAATTTGGAGATTAACTGAGTTTACCCAACTTTGTAGATACTAAATCTAACTAGTACCTTCTTAGTTTGGATCAAACGAGGCAAGTTCCCTTGACTCGGTAGGAGATTTATGACAGTCTTTGGGGTTACTACTACAAGAATTATGCTTTGGCCAAGATGAGTTTCAAAAGACAGATAATTTTGATTTTGCAAAAAGCAGGAAATTGTTATTATGTCACCAAATTATCATTAAATTTTACGACACTGCAAGAACAAGGAAAGAGATTATGGACAAGAGACTTACTAAGAACAAGGCCTTGAGTTGAGTCTTGTCCAAGATTCCCTTAGAGCCTTCCTCATTCTGCAGAAAGATCTGTAGTAAATCCTTGTGCTCTCTATCTTTGTTTTCTATCCCTTCCATGCTTAGTCCTTTAACTTCATGGTGATTGATGATGAAGTCGAAAATCCGATCCAATCTTGATCCTAGCTTCTTCATCTTACTATTCTTGCCTTGTATATCCAATGGGGCCAAAACAGGAAAAAGATCTGAAACATCAGGTTTTGTTAAGAGGTCAAACATTTCCCACACCACTTGTCGAAACTCTTTGTCTGCATGTCTTCTTTCCTCACCTTCTAGGGTTCTTCCCCATAACATGCTGGTAATCACATTTATCATAGCCGAGAAGGTATGCTCATTGACATTTACTGATGTACCTGCATTTGCATATATCCTTCTCATCGAATCCCAAACCTCTCGGTGTCTAAGAGCATAAAGCCTGTCAAGGCTCACTTTGCTTAGCATCTCCCCAACCCAAACCTTCCGAAGCATGCGCCAGTTTTGGTCACACCGCGCCCATATCAACCCAGAGCCACCATATGTCATCGTTAGCATTGCAATTGGCGTGTCCCGGTCCGCAAAAATAGCATCGTTGTCTCGAAGAACCTCCTTTGCTAGAGAGGGTGAGCTCAGTACAACAGTAAGCTTGTTACCGAGCCAAAGCCTCATCACCGGGCCATATTTTTGAGCCATTTTAGCAAAGCAGCTGTGAAGGTCAGGATGTAGAAATGGGAGGTTGCCTAGTACAGGCATGCCTCGAGGACCTGGTGGCAACGCAAGACTTTCCTTCCTCAATATGTGCCATGAGATTGCACCCACAGCAATAACCGCAAAAGAGACAAAGAGTCCAGCACCTCCATAGCCAATGTTGCACCACTGTGACCAGAAAGAAGATGCCATAGCCAAAAGTCTATGAACCATGCTGCTCATCAGCACTGCTTGTGAGTTGTGCCTAACAACTATACAATGAAATACACAACATATTAGATAACCACAGAATAAATACATAACATAAAGTTATTAGATAACCACACAAGTTAACATAATTCAATTTTATAACAATCTGCTTTCAATGAAAGCATATAGATATCGTCAGTTTTAGATTTGATGGACTTTTATAACTATAAAATATGTCCACATAATTAAGAGTTCATATACGTATATCTAGCATCATAAACATTTTTTTCTATCCAATATAAGATATCATAACCATCCCCATACAAACACAATATCTTTATTGTATTCTACAGAATTGAGGGATCAAGCAAATAGACACTATTTACGAAGTGCTTCCAAACAAACTTTCATATTGGGATAGGGATTTTAATAAAATTTGTAATGATCCTGTAGACCCCTCTTGGACCAGAGGATGATAGCTGGTCACCCGGGAAGAGCTGGGATTTTCATTTTGGAGGAGTGGGGGACGGCTTCCATGAACGAGCTGCTGAAACGTGTGGCAAGGACCACCAACTTGCCATGGTGGTGGTTGAGAGAGGGACAACTCTGAACGAGGAATGATGGCTGGAACAGGGAACTTTTGGGTGAAGAGAAGAAAAGGCTGGGTAGATGATGATCCGGGGGGAAAGGAAATGGTGGCAGAAAAAATTGGTTTTTTTAGGAGGACGTTGAAGAAAAGAAAAAAACAGAGAAAAGAGGGAGTAGCAAGAAACGAAAGAGACTTTTTGGGATTGGGAGAAAAACAGAGCTAGGGAGATGGCTGGAACGGGAGAGCTTCAAATGATGATGATATGAGCATTAGATAGAGAAGTTGAAGGAGGCGAGCCGTGGGTAGCAAGGAGGAAGGAAGTTTACCAGTCTTTGGAAGATTGGAGGAGCACTTTCAGGTTAGAGCAGGTTGAAGGACTGCAACCACGCCCTCAAGATCCAACCAAATTACACCAAGGCTCTTCTTCACAGAGCTGTCTCAAATGGGAAGCTTGGACGATGGGCAGAGACAGTGAAATATTATGAGGTCTTGAGGAGGGAACTTCTTGGAGACATTGAGGTTGCTGAATCTCTATCCCAGGCACAGGCTGCATTGCCAAAATCATGGGAGGAGGAAACTCATAGTGTGAAGTTTGGTGGTGAAGTGGAGGAGAGCCCAACAGTAGCAAAAGCCGAGAGCATAAAAAGTGTTCCAACCTTCAAGATTTACAAGAACGGGGGTAAGGTCAATGAAATGATATGTCCCAGCCATCAATACTTGGAGTACTCAGTGAGGTATCAGCGTCTCTAAAATGGATGTGCATTTGTGTCCACCCATTGCCCAACCCCACTTCGGATTGGGCTCTTCCCAGTATCCCGACGGCCATATGCCATCCTCTCGTTTCTTTATCCTTGTATGTTGAAAATTTATTTTAATTTTTAAAAATTTCATTCACAAATAATTTTCCAAAATTCTAATTTTTAAATTTAATTTTTAAGAAATCTCATTCTCAAATAATTTTTCAAAATTTCAATTTTCAAAACTTCAATTCTCTAATAATTTTCCAAAATTTCAATTTCCAATTTTAACTTTCAAAACTTCAATCTTCAAATAATTTTCAAAACTCCAATTTTCAAAACTCCAATTTTCAAAACTCCAATTTTTAAAAACTTCTATTTTCAAATAATTTTTCAAAATTCCAATTCTAAAATTTAATTTTCAAAATTTAAAAATTCCATTCACAAATAATTTTTCAAAATTCCAATTCTCAAATTTAATTTTCAAAACTCCCATTTTTAAATAATTTTTCAAAATTTCAATTCTCAAATTTAATTTTCTAAACTCTAGTTTTTTTTTTTTTTTCAAATAATTTTAAATTCACTCAAGTTTTCAAATAATTTTAAGTCCTCAATTTTCTGTATTTCCTTAAGGTTTAGGGTCACCAAAAATCTCGTTTTTAATAAACTTACTACCTTTCCCTTCAAGTAAGTACTTTCACAAATTTCCTTTGATTTTCAAATAATATTTTGTTTCTCTTGATTTTTAATAAACATGAATAAATTTTTTATAATTCTAAAATAATGGAATTTGTGGGATTAATTCATACAAAATCAATTGGGCTTTAGTGGGGACCCAATATTCATAACATTTATTTCTAAAATAATTCAAGTGAATTGCATAATTGATATTGTTTGATTTTAATTGGTTTTGTGTGAGACATTTTACACTTATCATTGCGCACTAACTCTATTTCATGATAGTGCTTTATTACCTGCTTGCAAGGTACACTCTCATTCTCACCTTTTTTTTTTATTATTTATTTATTAGTTATCATGACTTGTTTTGATCTATGATCATTTTGTTATCCATTGATTTCTTAGTTAATTGTCATGTTTGCTTCACCTTATTTAGTAGAGACCCGTTTTTAGGGATTTAGAGTGGTATTATGGTATTTTTACCTTACCTTCCCAATAAGTAACCTGACCCTCAGACTCGACTTTGGTTTTTCACAGACATATTTTTTTTCCTTTAGGAGTCACACTTAGGGTTTTTCTTTTTTATTTTGTTTTTCCCCTTTAAAAATAAAACAAAAATAAATGTTGACTCCAAGTCTTTTCTAAAAATCAAATTTTCACCAAATAAGTAAAAAAAAAGGACTCATGCCATCAAGTGGGAACACGTCGAGCAAAATGCGGGGTCCACAGATCCACTCTCCGTCATGTCAATATTGTTCATTATAGGTTTAATAGACTCTCGCACCTTAAAAATGTGTCTACATAATTAAGAGAAGTTCATACCTATATAACATTAAGAATCCTTATCCAATATAATTTAAAACACAATTTTCTCAAGATGGGTCAGGACTTGCATGTGGAGGCTTGATTCATCATTTAGCTTTGCTAGCTATGTTATATTAATTTGGAAAGCACTGTGGGTGGGTGGCTTAAAGAAATGGGGATGGATGAATGGAGTAATTTTTTGTTCGTTTCCGATCAAATGATAAGGAGGTCCAGCTACATATATAGGGCCTGTTTGGTTGTTGTTTTCAAGAACCGTTTTTTGTTCTTGAAAACAAAAAGACACTGGAAACATGTTTGGGAAAGGGATGATTTTTGTTTTTTATGTTTCCTGTGTTCTTGAGAGGCCTCTTTTCAGAGAAAAAAAGAAGTTGTTTTGGTTGTTTTCTTCACTATTCAAGGAAGAGTTGTTCTCTGTGTTTTCTTCTTTTGTTTTTTTTGTGTTTCCCTACATGTGGTTTCTCCTTCAGCAACATGAAATGAAGGTCATGGAGGATGAAGATGGTAGCCATGTTGGCTTTACCATGGTGGTCTTGGCATGAGTGAATGGTTGTGGGTGTGAAAGGCATCAATGACCGTGCAGTGCTTTGAAGGGCAAGGCCACAGGTAGAGATGTCGTGAGCGACGACGCGTGGCAATAGGGTGGAAAAGAGTGGTTGTAGGGTTCAAAATATCTGTCAAGTCAGCCAAGTCGTACCCACCACGACATTGACCGCGCTAAGTCTGATACTAGGTATGACGAGTCCGATTATGAGATTCTCAAATCCCAATTTCAAACCATCAATCTTGTCTGCCATGAAGATTAAAGAAGGAGAAGAAGTATTCTCATTTAACCCAACCGTTACCTCCAAAGTCTATTAAGATGAGAGATCAGGGGATGAGAGCTCCCTTACCTTACTACAATTGACGAACTACGGGAGCTTCGATGCCAGTGGATGGTGACTCATCGTCGCCGACGCCGGGACTAAACATAAGATTCCTTCTCCAGCTCTGACAACCCTCGACTGTGATTGGAATTTGGAGGAGAGCTTTGGGTTTGGGGATTTGCTGGTGGTTGTTAGGATATGGAGAACCATATTTGGTAAACTTGTAATTTTATAATTTATAATGCAACATCATAATTAAATAAGTATCAAATTTAATATTTGGTAAAGTAATATTTAGTCATTCATAATTTATACATTATAAAAAAAAAACTTGAAAATTTTATAATTTATATGCAATATCATATTTAATAAATAATAATATGGTTTGTATAAGGTACATTTATATGTTGATCAACATCTGACATATATTTATATGGTAAATAGATTATATTTACATTTGAATCATTTTTAATTTATTATATCATGTAATTTTTTTTTATCTTATAATATTTTAAATTATATTAGGAAATCAATAATTATTTTTAAATGGTATAAAATTTATATTTATATTTGAATTATTTTTATTTTATTAATTTTTACATTTATTTATCTATGTTCATATTTATCTTCTGAAAATTAACAAAAATTATAATTGATGTAAATAAATTTCAAAATAATTTTTTTTTAATTTAAATAAAATATTAATTTAAAAATTATTTATATACTTACAATATCAAGTTAATTGAAGAAAAAAAACCTTTAAATATGTTTTTAATTTTACTTGTTCTAAAAAACTTCTTTTATTAACTCAATCAAACACTTTTTTTTTTTAAATAAAAAACTAGGGCCTGTTTGTTTAGTGTTTTCAAGAACTGTTTTCTGTTCTTGAAAACAAAAAACACCAAAAACTCGTTTGGTTGAGAGAGTCATTTTTGTTTTTGTTGTTCCCCGTGTTCTCAAAATGACACTGTTTAGAGAACAACAAAATGTTGTTTTCCCCGTTTTTTTACTGTTCACAGAACAAAATTAAACAAAAAAAAAACAATCTGTTTCCCGTGTTTTTTTTTTTTTCTTCCCGTTTTCATCTCTTTTCCAGCACAGTGGCTCGCCTCTTCTTGATTTTTCCCGTTTCTCAGTTTTGATTCAAGGTTCGTGAAATTTAAATCCAATCGCACAATAGCAAAGAGACCCCTAAAACGGATCCAGAAAACGCAGGGAGCAAAAGAAAATCCATTTTTTTGGTTTTCCTTGGGGTTTTTGCTTGGATTTTCTCGGAAATCAAACGAGGATGAATTTTCCCGGAAATCGAATGGGGGATGGATTTTCTTGGGAATCAAACGGGGGTTGCAGGGTTTTTGCTTGGATTTTCTCGGAAATCAAACGAGGATGAATTTTCCCGGAAATCGAATGGGGGATGGATTTTCTTGGGAATCAAACGGGGGTTGCAAAAAAAAAATAATAATAATAACATGATTAGATTAGTACCTGCGAGGATTGAGAGTGGCAGAGGAAAATAGGGCCTTTTAGGGATTCTCTCGGCTGGAGGGCAACTTCAGAAAAGGGCTTCTTGATGCCCGATGAGAGAAGTGGGTGGAGAAGTGGGTGGCATTTTGAATTTTAGATTTAGTAGAGATAAAAAAAAATTAACATCATGAGAACAATTTTATCTCCACTTAATAAAATATGCTGTAATTTTTAATAAAGTTAAAGATTAAATAAAAAAATATTAATAAAAATAATTTTATTATGTTTGATTTATTTTAAAAAAATATAAAAAATATTTTTATTTTTAAATTAATAAAATAAATAATTTTTTTAATTTAAATGAACTATATATCTAAAAATTATTTATAAATTTATAATATAAAATTACTTGAAGAAAATATTTTATTAATTAGAAAAGAAAAAAAAATATCTTTAAAACGTGTTTTTTGTTTTATTTGTTCTAATTTTTTTTTTATTAACTCAACCAAACATGTTTTTTTGTTTTTTAGAACAAAAACTGTTTTTCAAAATTCAGTTCCCAAACACGATTTTTTTTAAAAAAAACACCAAAAAACTGTTCTCAAAAACTGTTTTCTAGAATAGTTTTCAAAAACAGCAACCAAACAGGCCCCTATTTTCCAGAATTCAATTTTCAAAAACAATTTTTTTTTTTTTTAAAACACCAAAAACTGTTCTTAAAAATTGTTCTTAAAAACTATTTTTCAGAACAGTTTTAAAAAACAACAGCCCAATAAATGCATAATATCTCTCTATTTCAAAAACCCATATGGGGCCTTCTCTCAATAATAGAGATATGAGATAACTAGAAACCAAAGTACGAGTATTAGACGGATATGCAATGTCTGAAAATCAGTAAATTCACAATAATGCATACTTTTTAATTCATAAATCATTTCAAGCTAAGCTCCTCCAAGAGGTCATATGCGCTGGCTGCATGCACCAAGAAAAGACTAGAACAACATATTGGATTAATTTATTTTTATTTTTTAAAGTGAAGTCTTATTTTATTTTCAAATATTGTCTCTTAATACAAAAAAATCAAAATTCACAATTCAATTAATTAATTAATTTTTTATCAAAAAAAAAAAACTAGTTGATCCTCTTATAAATAAAAATATAAAATTATGTTATGTCACAATTGTTAGATGTCCAAGTTGGCAATCAACTAATAAACCTAATATTAAATTTTAAATATTTTTAAATGATATCTCTTATAAATAAAAATTGGTGAGGTAAGTGGGTGGTGAAACAATCCTTTATCCTAATTATTGTTTCAATTTAGAATATACCTAAATTGTTGGTGCATGGATAACAATTTCATTTTCAACTAGTTTCCTCCAAATGGATGATGAGCATACCTCCAACAAAGCTTAAGTTAGTGTTTAAAACGACAATAGTTTTTCTAGGAAATTATTTTTCATACCTAAATTCAATGTTTGGTGGTCTTTTATTTTGATAGAGTTGTAACTTTTGTGTCTCTTTAATGTTTTACATATCAATAATTGGTCTTTATGAATAATAGTTTTTGTGTTTGAATTCAAACATTTATGTTCATTATTTCTCTTAACGTAACAATTCAATATATTTACCTCTTATGTAATGAATGTAGTAGTTGTTGCCCAAGTGACACTTAGCTCATTCAATACCAGGCCAAGAGAGGGGTTACTAGATGAAAGTGGGGACCCACATAAATTAAATAAATACATCTACAAATGGGCATCTAAGGCTTGAAAAAAATTCATAATTATAATATTAATCAAGCTCAAAATATTATAATTAATTACACTCTATCAATGTAATATAACTTGATAAAAAACTCCATCTCTAATGTAATCAAATGAAATGCTAGTGAGGGGCCTTCCACCTAAGGAAGGTATGGTAAACTTAAGCATGCTTAAAACCACAATTTAAACTCAGCATAACATACACAAACAAATGGGAAGATATAAAAATTTATTTACATAATTGTAGACCCACGTTTCGCATGATGTGTTCCCACTTGACGGCGAGACTCGCTTTTTTATTTATTTGGTGAAAAATATGATTTTTAGAAGAGATTTGGAGTCGCTACTTATTTTTGTTTTATTTTCAAAGGGAAAACAAAATAAGAAAGAAAAACCTCAAGTGTGACTCCTGAAGGAAAAACAGGTCTGTGAAAAATTGAGTCTAGGTCCGGGGGTTAGGTTACCTATTAGGAAGGTACGGTGGTGAGTCGTAACACTCCTCTAAGTCCTTAAAATGGGTCTACTAAATAAGGTGAGGCAAGTGTGACAATTGATAAGAAAATCAGTGGATACCAATGAAATGATCAAATAA
Source organism: Vitis vinifera (assembly GCF_030704535.1). NCBI lineage: Eukaryota > Viridiplantae > Streptophyta > Magnoliopsida > Vitales > Vitaceae > Vitis > Vitis vinifera. The sequence goes on along the minus strand of NC_081820.1, from coordinate 18,170,801 downwards.
TAAAACGAATCATGTATAAGAATAAGCAAAGTGGGAATGAGATCGTACTTTAATAGCAAGTAATAGCACGCTATCATGAAACAAGGTTAGTGCACAATAAAGAATACAAAACATATTGCAGGTGTCACAAAACAGAGCAAGAAATCATCAATGACAATTATGCACTTCACTCAAATCATTTTTTCATAAAAACATTATGGATGTTGGGCCCCACTAAAGCCCAATTGATTTTGCATGAATTAATCCCATAAATTTCATTATTTTGGAATTATGAAAAATTCATTCATGCTTATTAAAAATCAAGAAAATAAAAAAAAATTAAATCAAAGAAAATTTATGAAAATGCATGCCTAGAGAGAAAAATGGCAACAAATTTATTAAAAACGAGATTTTTGATGACTCTAAATCCTAAGGAAGGAAGAAGAAGAGAAATGACTTAACATTATTTGAAAATCGAAGTGGAATTAAAATTATTTGAAAATCTAGAGTTTTGAAAATTAAATTTGAAAATTGGAGTTTAAAAAAAATAAATTTTGACATCAAAAGATGAAGAATTAAGAGGATGACACTTGGCATTTGGGTGGTGAACTAGAGGGTGGCCATGCGCACGTGGGGCCCAAGGTGCAATTGTGAGATGTTTTCGTTGTTGTAATCATCAGTTCCATTAGAAAGGTAGCACCTAAGCCCTTGATGACTAAGGATCTGTCCCTTGAACAAAACTCTGGCAGCTCAGGTCGATAAAAAAAATAAAAAAAATAAAAACCTTGCCATACAAGGCTTGGACATCCATCATTTGCAGGGCGTTCATCATACCATTCAATTGGGCATCTGAGTTTGAATCATCACGGTTGTCAAAGCTTGAACTATCACTTGATTCAACCTTCTTTGCAGCAGCCAATATCCATGTCCAAATTGTTAGAATCTAAAGCCTTAAACCTTGAACCAAGCTTAGACACTAACAAAGCTTCTTTGCATGCTTCCTAGGCCTCCCTATCCTCATTATTCAGTGTTAGACTTATAGTTTTAGCTATCTGGTGTTGCTCCCATGCATTGTAGGTGGCCACGCAAGTTGAACCACGTGTATGAGAGCTCGGGATGGAGTTTATGAGAAATGAGTGGTGGGGCTGCTAACTCTCATGCAAATCACAAAATGATGGAAACTTCTAGCTGTAGACTCACCTTTTTAGCTACATTGAAACCTACAGAACTGGAAATGAAGTTTCGCCATAAAGACGTCGTCAAGGATGACGACGTTGATGGTGAAGAACGAAGAGGAACAAGGTTTGCGAAATAAAAAAATTAACGAGTTTAAACATAGGTAAGTGAATCTGAATGAATTTTAAAACAAGAGCACAAGTATTATTCAGTCATTCTACAGGAAAGCTATAATGACAAATTTTTCTTAAATAGAGCCAAAAGAAATAAGATATGAATCAACTTTAGCCAAATTACAAAAGAGGTCAACAACATCATTTGTGTGGCCTGTGACTATCCACACCCAAACCAACGACAAATGATACTCAAAATCAACAATGGCAGGGAAGGAAAACAAATAAATCCAGAGTAAGGATATCCATAGTGGCCATACCTGAGCTCCTCAAGTAAAGCTTGTTCAGCTTCTTCTCTTCTGGCTCTTTTTTTCCTTGCTTCTTTATCTCAAAAATAGTTTTTCTCACAACCTCTCATTCCTTTTGTTTCATACATTTTCTAGAATATGCTTACTCTCATTCTCTCCTCGGAATCCTCCTCTCAACTCTCACTCAAACCCCTGAATATCAGAAAACTCATCTACCATACCCAGCTCCCCTTCATTTGCTCAACTCAACCTCTCTTAATATTCTTTTTGAAAACCCCCCTATTTTTCTTCTCTGGCCAGCCTCTCTCTCTCGAATCCCTTCCTCATGACATTCCAGCTCATCTCCTCTTCTCCGACCCCCTTATAGCTGGTACTCACTCCGTTTTTCTATTCATCATTTTTCCTCCCCTCCAAGCCTCCACCAATTCCATTGCTCACCATTGAGTAAAAAGGTCTCCATCCTCAACCACCACCATGGCAAGGTGGTAGTGTCTTTTTCCACACGTCCCATGCAGCCCGCCCCTATGCAGAGGTTGTCCCCCACTCCTCCAAATGAAATGCCCAGCTCACCCGGGTCTACAATAATATAATAATAAAAACTCTAATCATACAAAATTAAAACAACCTGATTAATTAATTTTTCTATTATGATCATATATCATATTGTGTTATCAAATCACCCACGTTCCGCTGCCCTGAAGTGGTCCAACACTTGGCCACGTCCTTCATCATGTAGCTGCTGTTAAGGAGCACGTTTCTCTCAACTGCTCATCGTGTGGCAAATCAGAGAAACGTGGCTTTGATGGGAAGCCACGTTTTCTTTGTATTTTAAATATCGGTCTTGGTCCCGAGCTCCTCTCTCATGCTGCTGAAAATCTTCAGAAACTACACCATCCATAAGGAGAGATAGAGTTTTGGAAACCAAAGACTTGCAACCCAACAATGGCTGGAGGTAAGTATGGCATAAGTTACAAATTAAGATTGTTTATATGCATTATGAATTACTTACATTTGGTATCAGAGCCTTGCAATCTTGCCTCTGCCTTGGTGTTAGTTGCTTAGATAATTGTTTCCTTTCTGGAAATAAAATCAAATAGAACAAGAAATTGGGTGAAATGGTTCAGCTTTTGTGGTTTACTTCCACCTACAGCCATGCCACCCATTCAACTACAACGTCTTTGATCTAGATTATTTCTTCACCATAAAAACCCATTTCTTTCTCTATCTACATACATATATTATATATATATATTCACTACATGCGCCATTTCGAGCCCCATTTAGAGCACCATTAAGCACCACTGCAGGTGCTATTCAAAGCGTCGCTGCAGGCACCATTTAAGGTGTTCCAAAAGAGCCATTTTCGGTGCTTTTGGGGCTGCAGTTTCAGCCACTACAGGCCCCACATTCAAGCGACATTAAAGCGCCGCTGCTGGTGCTGGTCAAAGGGGCTGCAAGTGCCATTTCCAAACGCCATTCAGGCGCCAATTCTGAGCATTATTCAGGCACTCATTCCAGCATCATTCAGGCACTCATTTCAGTGCCATTCAAGCGCTGATCTTTGCCGCTGCAAGCCCCTGTTACGAGCGCCATTCAGGCGCTGTTCAAGCGCCGATGCAGGTGCCTGTTCCGAGTGCCATTCAGGCACCACTGCAAGCGCCATTCAGGAACTAGTCAAGCGCCGCTGCAGGCACCATTTTCGGGCGTTCCAGAAGCGCCATTTGAGGTGTTGTTTTGGTGCCGCGGATGATGCGGCTGCAGGAGACTAGGGTGGTTATGATGCCAACGTGCTGAATGTTGGAACAAATAAATTAATAAATAAATAAAAACTAGAGAGATATTGGGTTTTTACTTTTGGACCCATTAGGCTTATTAGTGACCAATAAAATTATTAAAGGTCCTTGTGTATTGGGCCATGGGTTAAATCTAATAAATTATTTTATTGGTTTTGAATTAATTGTTTTTATATGGATTTAGGTACCCTTTCATAATATGAATTCCTTTTAAATTATTCTAAATTATGTGTGATTTTTATACATGCAAATTAAATTATTTATTTTAATTTATATGTTTGTATGTGTAAAATATATAGCCTAATTGATGACATTGTTGACTAAAATTTAGTTAGATATATTAAAATTATATCATATGATTTTAATGTCTAGTGAATCCATATGATTTTTTAAATAATTAAGGAATAGCCACAGCATCCTTAATTATATATAAAAAATTATATATTAATAAGGATCGCATTATGGACATTAATTGTAATTAACTATATAAATATGATGTTTTACCCCACAGGGTTTTCATTATGTTTATATAATTAATTAGGATAAAATATTAAAATTAATTTTTTCTAATTTACCCACAGGAGTTAGGAAGAATTAATTTAATAAGTTTATCATAAAGATTATAGACAGAAAATATCAAACTATATTTAGAATAAATTTCATGATTTAATAAAATAGTTTGATAAAGTCTATCATAAAGATAATGAATCTTATTGAATTAAAGATTTAGCCCACAGGCAATTTTTAATAAAATTAGATTCAATTTTAAGCATGTTCTACATTGGTAAAGCATGAATTTATATTAAAGCCTCAAATTTTTAATAAGCTTCTAATCCTTTTGTGCAGTTTTACCTAGCATATCTGATATTCGTTGTGAGGTTCCCGAACTTAGAGGAGATAACTTTAAGATATGGAAGGAGAGAATTCTTCTTCAATTAGGGTGCATGGACATAGATTATGCTATAAGGAAAGATGAACCGCATAAGATCACAGATACCAGCACACCTGAACAAATTTTATTGTACGAACGCTGGGAGAAATCTAATCGCCTTAGCGTGATGTACATTAAGACAAAAATCAGTGCTGGTATACGTGGTTCAATCGAGCAACATGAGAATGTCCGTGAATTGCTAAAGGCTATTGACGAGCAATTCGTCACTTCAGATAAAGCCTTGGCAAGCACCCTAATTATGAAGTTCACATCCCTGAAGCTCACCGGTGTAAGAGGTGTGCGTGAACATATCATGGAGATGGGGGACATTGTGGCTCAATTGAAGAAACTCGAGGTAGAAATGTCTGAATCTTTCTTGGTGCACTTTATTCTTAACACTCTTCCACCTCAGTATGGACCTTTCAAAATCTCTTACAACACACATAAGGATAAGTGGTCTATCAATGAATTGATGACCATGTGTGTTCAAGAGGAAGGAAGGTTATTGATGGAACAAGGAGAAAGTGTCATGCTGGTGACGCAAAGGAAAGGAAAGAAAGGAAAATCTCAAGCTAGTCAGAAAGGGAAGCAACAAATTCCTCCCAAATCTGACATTAAGAAAGACGAAAAGTGTTTTTTCTGTAAAAAGAAAGGACACGTGAAGAAGAAATGTCTGAAATTTCAGAATTGGCTTGAGAAGAAAGGTAACCCTACCTCATTTGTTTGCTATGAATCTAATATGGTTAATGTAAATACCAACACATGGTGGATTGATTCTGGATCTACAATCCACATTTCAAATTCCTTGCAGGGTATGCAAAACCTAAGGAAGCCAGTGACAAGTGAGCAATTCATCTTATCCGGAAACAAGATGGGCTCGCATGTGGAAGCAATAGGGATATGTTATTTAACTTTAAATAGTGGTTTTGTTTTAGAATTGCAAAAGACTTTTTATGTACCAAGTTTCTCACGAAACTTGATTTCAGTTTCTAGACTTGTACCGTTTGGATATTCCTTTCATTTTTCAGAAACATCTTTCAGTTTGATTTATAAATCTGAATGTGTTGGGAATGGTATCTTGTCTGATGGTCTTTATTGTATATTCTTACAAAATGATACTGCTCATAATTCATTGCATGTCCAAACTGGCATTAAGAGATGTGTTGTAAAAGAGGATTCCTCTACATTGTGGCACCGGAGATTAGGTCATATCTCCATAGATAGAATCAAAAGATTGGTGAATGATGGGGTACTTAGTACTCTAGATTTTACTGACTTTGAGACTTGTGTGGACTGCATTAAGGGTAAGCAGACCAATAAGTCAAAGAGAAGTGCTACTAGGAGTTCCACCATACTAGAGATCATACATACTGATATATGTAGTCTTGACATGGACTCTCATGGTCAGAAATACTTCATCTCTTTCATAGATGATTTCTCACGATACATGTATCTCTACATACTTCATAATAAAAATGAAGCTTTAGATGCCTTTAAAGTCTTCAAGGCAGAAGTAGAGAAACAATATGGTAAACAAATTAAGATTGTGAGATCAGATAGAGGTGGAGAATATTATGGTAGATACTTGGAAGATGGACAATCACCTGGGCCATTTGCGAAGTTTCTTCAAGAGCATGGGATTGTTGCCCAATACACCATGCCTGGTTCTCCAGACCAAAATGGTGTAGCAGAAAGAAGAAACCGAACTTTATTGGACATGGTGAGGAGTATGCTTAGCAGCTCAAAACTTCCTAAATTCTTGTGGACTGAAGCACTTAAGACAGCTGTGTATATATTAAACCGAGTTCCAACCAAGGTTGTCCCAAAGACGCCATTTGAGTTATTGAAAGGTTGGAAACCGAGTTTGCGACATATGCGCGTTTGGGGATGCTCGTCTGAAGTGAGAATTTATAATCCACAGGAGAAGAAACTGGACCCAAGGACTATTAGTGGGTATTTCATTGGATATGCTGAAAAGTCTAAGGGGTACAGATTTTACTGTCCATCTCACAGCACTAGGATTGTGGAATCGAGAAATGCTAAATTTCTTGAATATGACTTGGTCAGTGGGAGCGATCAATTTAGAAACATAGTTTCTGATATTGATCATACAGAGTCTCAACCTTCCACTTCAAGTGATAGATTGTTTATTGTTCATAACACCCCTCAAGTACAAACGGGTGTTGAACGAACAATCGATGAAGTTCAACCAGTCATTGAAGTTCCACAAGTTGTTGACAACATTCCAGTAGACCAAGTTGATCAGGAGTTGCCTAACACTTCTGAACAACAAGTTGAACCTCATACTTCCTTGGAAGATATTGGTACAACCTTAAGAAGGTCTGCTCGAACTAAGAGGTCAGCAATTCCTAGTGATTATGTAGTGTATCTACAAGAATCTGACTATAATATAGGAGCCGAAAATGATCCCGAATCATTTTCACAAGCCATGAGTTGCAAAGAATCTGAATTGTGGTACAATGCCATGAAGGATGAGATGAGTTCCATGAAGTGCAACGATGTTTGGGACCTTGTTGAGTTGCCTAATGGTGTGAAAACCATTGGTTGTAAATGGGTTTTTAAGACAAAGAAAGACTCATTAGGCAACATTGAGAGATACAAGGCCAGACTTGTTGCAAAGGGGTTCACTCAGAAAGAAGGAATCGATTACACGGAAACCTTTTCTCCTGTATCTAAGAAAGATTCCTTGCGCATTATATTGGCATTAGTAGCCCACTTTGATTTAGAATTGCAACAAATGGATGTGAAAACTGCATTTCTTAATGGAGAGCTAGAGGAGGAGGTTTACATGAAACAACCTGAAGGATTCCCCTCTAGTGATGGTGAGCAATTGGTTTGTAAGCTTAAGAAATCCATATACGGTTTAAAACAAGCATCCCGTCAATGGTATTTAAAATTCCATAACATAATTTCTTCATTTGGTTTTGTTGAAAATGTTATGGATCAATGCATATACCTTAAGGTCAGTGGGAGTAAAGTTTGTTTTCTTGTTTTATACGTGGATGACATCTTACTTGCAACCAATGATAAGGGTTTACTTCATGAGGTAAAACAATTCCTCTCTAAAAATTTCGACATGAAGGATATGGGCGAGGCATCTTATGTCATTGGCATTAAGATCCATAGAGACAGATTTAAAGGTATCTTAGGTTTGTCTCAAGAAACCTATATCAATAAAGTTTTAGAGAGATTTCGGATGAAGAATTGTTCACCTAGTGTTTCTCCTATAGTGAAAGGTGATAGGTTCAATCTGGACCAATGCCCGAAAAACGATCTTGAGAGGGAACAAATGAAGAACATTCCATATGCTTCTGCAGTCGGAAGTTTGATGTATGCTCAGGTCTGCACAAGGCCTGACATTGCATTTGCTGTTGGAATGTTAGGACGATATCAGAGTAACCCAGGTATAGACCACTGGAAAGCTGCAAAGAAAGTGATGAGATATCTTCAAGGAACCAAAGATTACAAGCTTATGTACAAACGAACAAGCAATTTAGAGGTAGTTGGCTACTCAGATTCAGACTTTGCTGGCTGTGTTGATTCACGTAAATCAACATCTGGATACATTTTTATATTGGCCAGTGGAGCTATATCTTGGAGGAGCGTTAAGCAGACCATGACTGCTACTTCTACTATGGAAGCTGAGTTCATTTCTTGTTTTGAGGCTACTTCACATGGTGTATGGCTTAAGAGTTTCATTTCCGGGCTTAGAGTTATGGATTCAATATCTAGGCCATTGAGTATATATTGCGACAATTCAGCTGCAGTCTTTATGGCAAAGAACAATAAAAGTGGAAGTCGAAGCAAACACATCGACATTAAGTATCTAGCCATAAGAGAACGTGTTAAAGAAAAGAAAGTGGTTATTGAGCACATTAGCACTGAATTGATGATTGCTGATCCTTTGACTAAGGGCATGCCACCGTTGAAATTCAAGGATCATGTAATGAACATGGGACTTAGTTCCCCTATGTAGTTTTATTGTACAAACTCTTATTATGATGTTTTCTCATATTGATGTGCACCTTTATTTAATTTTGAGAAAATTCAACTTCATTGGACCAAGAATGAACATAGGGTTTATTCATTAAGCAATATTGCCACATAAAGTAAAATGTTAAGAAATGAATACATTGTAATACATGGAAGATAACACTCGTTATAAAGAGGACTTATCGCCATGATTCATATATTTGTTACTTAATGCGGAAAAATGATGATCTAAGATAGGACATGAGGTTAAAAGTGTGGACCAAGTGGGAGAATGTTATCAAATCACCCACGTTCCACTGCCCTGAAGTGGTCCAACACTTGGCCACGTCCTTCATCATGTAGCTGCTGTTAAGGAGCACGTTTCTCTCAACTGCTCATCGTGTGGCAAATCAGAGAAACGTGGCTTTGATGGGAAGCCACGTTTTCTTTGTATTTTAAATATCGGTCTTGGTCCCGAGCTCCTCTCTCATGCTGCTGAAAATCTTCAGAAACTACACCATCCATAAGGAGAGATAGAGTTTTGGAAACCAAAGACTTGCAACCCAACAATGGCTGGAGGTAAGTATGGCATAAGTTACAAATTAAGATTGTTTATATGCATTATGAATTGCTTACATATTGACCATTCCCAATTACATTTCCTTCCCGATACCTTCTTATAAAAATCCTAAAGTGGATCCCAAATTGACAGATTCGTGTGAGTTTATCTAAAATAAATTTTTTCGATATATCTTTTTAATAATATACTTAAACATGTATTATATAATCATTTAGTATATATACCTCTTTCTTGTAAATAAAGACAAGGATACAATGTTATTTTTAGGCTTTCATTAAAGGATACATATTTATATTCAAATACAATCATCATTCAAAGTTTTTTTAGATAAACTTTTCATAGTAAGTATCTCACTCACTTTTTAATTCAACTTATTTAGGATCTTTGCATTTCTCATTTTCCTTTATTTTCTTTTTTATTATACAAATTGCTCTTTTAAAGGTCTTTACATTTTCATTTCCCTTTCTCTTTTCCTTTTCGTTTCATACAATTTTTTTTTTCGTAGTCATTTTTTGTACAACTATAGATGCAACTGGAATCATCAAGGTAAATACATTGTTCAATATTATTCTCAAATGTTAAACATATTTTTTTAAATAATATGAAAAATCTAAATCAACACGAATTTAATCAACAAAAAAAAAAAACTATTAATACCAACATTATTATCATCAATAACCAACAAAATTTTCATATAATCATAAAAGAAATAAGGTATAAAATATATATACATGAAATCACATGAAAATTCCATAGATCCTTATTTATTTTATTTGGCGCTTCCACACCAACTCCCACTCATCTTTTATTTTAATTTTTTCCCTTAATCTTTTGCTTTTTTCTATTTATTTTTTCTTTGGAGACTTCTTCCTCTTTTTTTTTTTTCCATGTTTCTTCCTTTGTCATGGCCGCCATAGACTTTGTTTTTTCGAGCTGCCATAACCCTTCACAACAACTCCCAACTATGTGATTTTATTTTATACTATACCCTTTTCCTTTTTTGTCTTTGGTTTTTTCTTCTTTTTTTCTTTGAAGTCTTCCAAATCTCTACCTCTTACCCCAGTAATTCACCGAGTGTGTTTATTTATTTAGTTTTTTTATTTAATTTATTAATTTATTTTTTTATCGAAAGTAATTTGTTTTCAAATTTTAGGTTGTTTGCTTTTTTATTTTTTTTTCATAACTTATTATAAATTTTTTGCTAAATAGAAAAATTTAAAATATTTTACTTTTTCTAAATAGAAAAAGTAAGTAATATGTTTGTTTTTTTTTTTTTTTTACTTTTTAATGTTTAATAGGAATAAAATATTACAAATATAAATAATCTGATACTTAATACTATTAAACATTATTTAGTTTTAATTTCTATTTAAAAATAAGTATAAAAAAAAAAACCAACACCATCCAACTCTCTATGCCTTTTATCATGTAACTTATAATTAATATCTTAGTAATTTATAATCATATAATCATATTAATTTAATCCATTTTTTTTGTCAATTATAACCCAATTAAACCGGTCTTTCAAAATTTAAATCCACCAATTAACAATTTAAATTCTCATCTTTAATCAGTTTATGCTTTATATAAATTTTCATATTCATATATATAACACAATTTTATTCCAATTTTAATTCCCTTTCATCTTTTTTAACTTTATAAGGTTCATTTTTAATTATAAAAAAAATAAATCTAATTCTTTATAATTTTTAATTATGAAAATCTAATTCCATTTCATCTAATTTCATTGGAAAAGAAACTAGGAGTGAGCAAAAAAAATATTTTCTTATTAAATTTGGTGGGAAAATGAAGCCCTTTTTTTGTGTGCTCTAAAATGGTAATTCTAGCATCAATCAATTAATGATGATGTGGAAGCATTTAGAGATAACACATGTTACAAATCAAATATTTATATTTCCTTCTTGTTCTGGCCTAGATGGGGTTTCGGACGTAAGAATCTCACTATACCAGACGGGTGTTTATGGTCATAATGAATATAGTTTAGAAAAATGTTTAGGTAAATTTAAAAATAGTTTAATTAATTAATTAATTATTTTTATTTTCTTGACATATAAAATTTAAAATATGATTTTTCAAATAAAAAAATTTGTAACATTTATTTATTTATTTATAAAATATATTTATATTAAATATAATTTCTGTTGTAAAATGAGAATAAATGTGACTCAAATAAAAGTAGAGATGACTATGTATTACTTTAATAATATATATATATATATATATATATATAGAGGGGAGAAAGAAATCAAAGAAGAGAAATGTTGAGAGAATGAGAGGAAGAAAATATATTTCTTTTGCTCGGGATGTTTACATGGGGTGTAAGAAGCCTTTTATAGGCTTCACAATATGAACTCCCATTACTCATCTTAAAGATGAGTAAATGGAGTTCATAAATAACCATAATGTGGTCATTCACCATTATATTTACAACACTCCCCCTTGGATGACCACCATATTAAAAGAATATGTCTCATTAAAACTTTGCTAGTGAAAAACACTATAGAAAAAACCTAGCAAATGAGAAGAGTACAATATTCTTTTCTTGGTATGTTAGGACTACCTCGTTAAAAACCTTGCCAGTAAAACCCAGTAGGACAAAACTTGGACAAAGGAAAAAAGAGTACAGTACACTAACACCCTTTTACAAGCATACTCCCCCTCATGTTGATATCTTTGAGTTGACGCATTCTAATCCTATGTATTAACTTCTTGAATGTTGAGGTTGACAATGATTTTGTGAATAAATATGCTAGATTATCACTTGAGCGTATTTGTTGCACATCAATTTCACCACTCTTCTGGAGTTCATGTGTATAAAAGAATTTTGGTGAAATATGTTTAGTTCTATTTTCTTTAATATAACCTCGTGTTATTTGTGCAATGCATGTAGCATTGTCTTCAGATAGTATTGTCGGGTCACCTTTGATAGAGGAGAGTCCAAATGATTCTCGAATATGTTGGATCATAGATCTTAGCCATATACATTCACGACTTGCTTCATGAATTGCCAGTATTTCTGAATGATTTGATGATGTGGCCACCATTGTTTGTTTGACAGATCTCCATGAAATAGCAGTACCATTGCAATTAAACGCATACCTTGTTTGTGACCTACCTTTATGTGGATCTGAAAGATATCCTGCATCTGCATATCCAAACAATTGTTGCTTTTATTCTCTTGAGTAAAATAAACCATATCAGTAGTTCCGCGAAGATAATGCAATATATGTTTGATACCATTCTAATGTCTTTGAGTTGGAGCGGAACTGTATCTTTCTAATAAATTGACAGAAAAAGCAATGTCTGGACGTGTACAATTGACAAGATACATAAGTGCACCAATAGTACTAAGATAAGGTACTTCAGGACCAAGTAACTCTTCATTTTTTTCACAAGAACGAAATGGGTCATTTTTCACATCAAGTGATCAGACAACCATTGGAAAACTTAAAGGATGCACTTTATCCATATAAAAACACTTCAAAACTTTCTTAATGTATGTTGATTGATGTACTAAAACTTCATTTGGAAAATGCTCGATTTGCAGGCTAAGACAAAATTTTGTTTTTCTAAGATCTTTCATCTCAAATTCCTTTTTCAAGTAATTTGTTGTTCTTGTGAGCTCTTCAGGAGTTCCAACAAGATTTAAGTCATCAACATACACTATAATAATTGCAAATCCGGTTTCTAATTTCTTAATGAAGATGCATGGGCATATAGGGTCTTTCACATACCCTTCTTTTAACAAGTATTCGCTAAGCCAATTGTATCACATACGTCCAGATTGCTTTAATCCATACAAGGATCATTGTAACTTGATTGAGTACATGCTACGAGGCTTTGTACTATTTGCTCTAGACAATTTTCTCATTGCGCTTTCGTACAAATACCCATTTGTACCCAACAGGCTTTACATCTTCAGGTGTTTGGACTACAAGTTCAAAAACTTCTCATTTTGTTAATGAGTTTAACTCTCCTTGTATAGCTTCTTTCCATTTTGGCCAATCATTTATATGTTGACATTCTTCCACATTTCATGGTTCGGGATCTTCATCATTTCTTATGATATCAGAGGCCACTTGGAAAGCAAAAATATTGTTAATAAAAATATTATTTCGATCCTATTTTTCTCCCGTATGTACATAACCAATTTTCAGGTACTTGTGCCTCTTCAAGGGCTTTTCGTTCAATATGTGGCTCTTCAGGGGCTTCTCGTTTAATATGTGGCTCTTCAAGGGCTTCTTGTTCAATATGTGCCTCTTTAGGGGCTTTCTGCATTATTTGTGCCTCTTCTAGGGCTATAGATTTATCAATTTTAAACTGATTAGTCATTTTGATGACCTCTTCTAGAGTGCCAAGTTTTTCTTGGGGTCTCCTCTTCCGGGGAGTTACATCCTTTGAGCCGACAGGTCTACCACGCTTTGACGTATCTTAGATTCATTTGTTAACTGTCCAACAGGGACATGTAGACCCCCATTTAGGCATGGGTCACTTTTTCTCTATTTGTTTTTGCATATCACATTTTTAGCCAGGTGTCACTATCCCAGCGGGCCACGTGTCACATCCTTAGTGGCCATAAGGAATCAACCTCGCTTTTTGAAGTTGTAGTAGGACTTTGACTCGTGGAGGAACTTTCTGGAGGGGGGGTCCCGCAGGCCGTCAAAGGGCGCGGATGAGAGAGAAAAAAATGTGGCTATAGAAGGAGTGGTGCAAGATAGGTGGTTGCGGCAGAGATCGTTGGAAAGACAAATCCAGGAAAAAAAAAAGACAGATACAGAAGGAAAAGAAGAAGAAGAGAGGAACTTGAAGGAAAAACGGGATGACGTTTTCTGAAAAGGGGGAGGGAGGGGGGGACAACATTGTGAAGGAGGGAGAACAATTTTTCTGAGAGTTTTAAGGGAAAGAGAATTGGTTGAACTGGAGGAGGAAGCTAAGAACAGAAGAGCGTAGAGTTGCTGGGAAGAGTCCAGGACACGGAGCTGAGAAGAGAGATTTCCAGGTATGACCATTTGTTTTTTTTGGATATTTTCCATTCTTTTCATACTGTCCAGGGCTGATTCTTAGTGATTTTTCATTTCTGCCTGTTGGGTTGTTTTGTTTTGGTGATTACTGATTAAATATTGGAAGAGCTTGTTATGTTTTATGCCCTATTCTGACGAGTATTTTCCATCTTAACTCACTGGATGTTGGACCCACGGATGAAATGATGAAATGGGTCTGATATGCTGGTTAAAGTCTTCGTGTTCTTCTTCTTGTTGCTATCCTGTTATCTCCTTATTTTCTTTTCCTCCCTGAGTGCATACCTTACCCGTCGTTCATCTATCCACCTTTCTCTCTAGGTCGTCAATACCCATTTCCTCACTCAAGCTTTACAGGAATCAAACATCCTCCACCACACCCATCTTCCTCTCATTCATTCTCCATCCAACTCCCTCACTTACATGGAGTCTCACGGGTGCATGCCATCCTTCACTCCTTCACATACCCATTAAAACCACTCACCTAAGCCCCCATATCCATACAACCCATACCTATCCTTCATGCTACTCATAACCACGTTCTACCTTATCCGGATGTCTCGTATCCGGAATTCTTCTCCACCGACATTCCACTCCGGATGTCTCACATCCGGAATTCTGTCCGGACGACGTTCCACCTTCTCCAGATGTCTCACATCCGGAATTCTGTCCGACCGACGTTCAACATTCCACCCAGATATCTCACATCCGAAATTCTGTCCGGCCGACGTTCCACCTTCTCCAGATATCTCACATCCAGAATTCTGTCCGGCCGTCGTTTAACCTTCTCCGAATATTTCGCATCCGAAATTCTGTCCGACCGACGTTCCACTTTTTTCTTCATCCTTAGAGAATTTTTTCTTTAAGTTCCAAAATCACATTTTTAATAAAGCTTTGCTGCCACTTTTATTTCTGGCAAGCAATTTTCATACTTCCATGTTTTTAAAATGTTTTAAAATAAGTGTGAATTTATGTTCGTAATTCTTAATAATAGAATTTGCGAAACTGATTCACCCAATAGTAAACGGGCTTTGGTGAGGGCCCCACATATGTGACTGATCGATTGATTGACTGACTGATTGACTTGATTATCATACATAATCGATTTATCCTGTTCTTTGATATGTATGCTATTGTTTCTTAATTGAGCACTAACCTTCCTTCTTGATAGCGCATGGTGGCTCACTGCCCAGGTACATATCTATTCCCATTCTGGTATTTCTATATACATGATTTGATTCTCATATGTGTATGATAGTTCTGGGTATTCATTGATTTCCTCATCAATTGCCATGTCAGCTTCATTTTATTAATAGAGACCCGACTTTAGGGACTTAAAGGGGTGCTACGGTCAGTATCGTACCTTCCCGATAAGTAACCTGACCCCCAAACCCGATCTGATTTTTCGTAGACCATCTTTTCCGAAATAAGAAGTCACACTTAGGATTTTTCTTTCTTATTTTGCTTACCCTTTAAAAATAAAACAAAAATAAGTGGCGACTCCCAAGTCATTTTTTTTAACCAATAAAAATCAATTTTTCAAATAAAAATCGAGCTCGCCATTCGAGTGGGAAACGCATTGAGCCGAAATGCGGGGTCCACAAAATGGCGACTCCGCTGGGGATCATTTAGAGGGTCAAGCTTGAACTTAAGATGAAACAAACATGGCATTTGATTTGTCGATCAGTGGATGCCTATCTCTTCATTGCACATTGAGAGTTCCCGAGTTTTCACTTGGGACATTGACATGTTGATCATGTTGGTTGATTATTTTGGTTGGGGATTATGATATAGCCAGTTTCTTCATGCTTCATTGATATATTTGTTTAGGATATTTGACATGCTGATTATGATGATTGATTCATCTTGATAGAGGATTCTGAGATAGCTATTTTCTTTGTGCTTCATTGTCATATTCGTTTGAGATATTGACATGCTGATTGTATTGATTGCCTATCTTATTTCACTTAGCATAGTGATTCTGATATTTGTCATGATTGTTTTGATCGTCTTGCACGTATGGATTCATTGTTATACATCGTTTGATTTGACATGTCGATTATATGGATTGTATATTCTCTTGATCGTCTTTGAGCATGGTGTTCTTATCACTATTCATCTTGATTGTCACGGCTTGTATGTATACATGAGTGATATATCCTGTACCCTGCCTAACCGCATGTTGCATGACTGTCCTTCTTCTATATGACTGCATGTCGTCTGTTCATGTGGGCCACATTTCTATCCCCTTAGCTCCAACTCTCTTGGTTTCGGTCATTCCCTTCATTTCGGTTCTCACTTTTGCAAGTGTGAGACCTTCTGTGTGCTTGCTCTCTGACCGAGCCAAAGATTAGGAGTAGGGTCTAGCGACGGGCTATATCGATGTATGGGAGCATTCTGGAGGAGAGCAACACTTTGATGTTGATTGGAGTTCGATCATTGAAGACCTGTATAGCCCGGAGCTAGGTTTCATGGATATTTGTGTGGCCAATGTGTTTCATTTTCTGTTTTAGCTTCCTAGGGTTATCGGATGCACCCACACCATTCACTGTCCACTCTAGTCGACCATTGAGCGTTAAGAGTTTGAGAGGTTTCACCATAGGAAACACCCTGGGATGTCGAGGTAGTGCATGTGTGGAGGTGATGACCACCTTGCATGGAAGCGCCCCGTCTCTTCAAAGGCGTGCAGAGGGTTGCGTATCGCCGGAGGGTACGATTGCTTCTGCTAGGGATCTTTAAAGTCCACCCATATCCATTTAGAGCCACTTTGACCTCGTAGGTTGAGCCGTAGATCCTTCGATTAGGACTCTCTCCCTATACGTGGGTGCATCTGAGGGCCTTCAGAGCCTCTTTAGTTACAATTCGGATCCGATATTCCCTCTTTTTAGTCTCCAGTTGAGAGTGCTCGGAGATCGGTATGAGTTTGAGTATTGGTTAGATCACCTTTCGTCTTGTCGTTCTAGATTATATTTTTTACTCGATGAGTTTGGCATGTTTTCTCCCTAGGGATTTCGTTCTCATTTCTTGGCTCAACACACCCCTTCACTTTGTTGTCACTCACTCGATACTTTGGGATATGTTCATTGATCATCTTTTTGCACTGTACACTCATCACGGGCTCAACACCTCATCATTTGTTTGATCCTTGGTTCGATTTTCGACTAGATGCTCATATTTTTATTACAAAAAGGTGAAAGGCACATTTTCATATTTACACCTTTTTCGAGAGATTCGTCTTGATCACCTTATCTTTTTTTCTCTTATGGAGCTCGATTTGAAGGTTGAATCAAGGATATTTTGGTCTATATTGAGTATCGATCTCGTGATAGTGTTCTTCACGCCCCATTTACTTTCTTCACACCTCGATCATTTTTTGGATCATCGATAGAAATTCTTTAGTCATATTTGTAGTTGTCTCACACTGGACACTCATGTGACTCTAGAGATTCTATCATCTATCCAAATTTTGATTGTCACCATATGATTGTGTGTCACACCCTATCATGTATTGTATCATGCATTGGTCATTGTTCGTTGCATCACATGTTGTTGCATGAGTCATGTTTGAGTCGTTTTGGTTGGGTTCTTTTGTAGGAGTCTATTTGTAGTCCCATTCTTGGTTCAGTGCCCTAGGTTGAGTGGGAGAGGGGTTGATTTGTATCGTTGAGCTGCTATAGACGGATTCATAGTCAGGTTCGATTGGTTAGCTTATCGCTTTTGTGGTTTCGATTCAGGGGGCATTGACCAGTTTGAGTTAGAGGATGGATACTCAGCAGAGTAGGCACGTAGTGCTCGAGGACACGTCATCTGATTTAGTGGCACCACTTGTTATACCTGTTCAGATGCCAGCTACACAGACTTTGCATGATCAAGCTGCTGTCATTCCACCCATTGTCACACCAGTTACCATTATTGAGGATCCTCATTCTCGTATGGACAGACTCGAGCGGAGGATTGGACAAATGAGTGATCCTGATGAGATGATTTTGTGGGATGACCCTGACGATGTGCCAGTGGCCACTTTACCAGTCGGTTTCAGGATGCCTGGTATAGAGAGATATACGGGTGTTGGATGTTCTCGTATTCATCTCAGGCTTTATAGCACAGTTATGAGGGCTCTTGGCCTATATGAGGCACAGTTGCTCTCTTTGTTCCCATTATCATTGAGCGGCATGACACAGAGATGGTACGCTTCATTAGAATCATCTCGTCGGAGAACTTGGGAGGACTTAGCACATGAGTTTCTGAGACAGTATTCATTCAGTGGTGAAACAAGCGTTACACGTAGAGAGCTCGAGTTTCTTAGACAGCCATCAGATGAGCCTATTTCTTCTTTTATCTCCCATTGGAAGGAAAAGACCACAGAGATGATTGAGCGACCTACCGAGAGAGATCGGATGAGCATGTTTTTGAGGAGTTTGCATCCTAGGTTTGCTCGACATCTGACATGAGTCCCATTCCAGGATTTCAGATCATTGGTTCAGGCTTTATTCTATTTAGATGATGGCATCTCTAGAGGATTATGGTCAGATATTATTCCTTCTCCGGATACTGAGGGGAAAAGAGTTGTTGGATCATCTGAGAGCTATGGAGGCGTATGTTCTGCGGACTTTCAACATCGACGACCTGGTTATCATCCCTATGCGAGATCATTGCAGATACCTAGGAGTGATTTCCCGTCTTTACATCATCGTCATCCTCATTCAGTTCAGAAGTACCCTTCTGTGCATCCTCATATTGTCACGGTGCGACCTTCATTTCGGTTTCAGTGTCCACAGACTAGTATCCCACGACATGAGCCGTCTCGTCCCCATCGACGACATCAGAGGACTTATTCTGATTTGGGGATGCCTTTGGATAGAGCTTTTGAGCGACTCAGAGCTACTGGTTTTTTAGTACCACTGGCCCCTAGGCCACCCCGAGTACTTTACCTCCGCGTTTTCGTGCTCACGAGTTATGTGCATTTCACCAGATGGCAGGCCACCGTACTAATTATTGTGCTTCTCTACGTCATACCATACAGGATCTTATTGATAGTGGTGCGGTTAGCTTTCCCGTATTGACCACAGATACTGATCCTGGTCCAGATATGACTGCGGATTCCTTTCTAGCCAATTCCACACATGCAGTTCCTCCTCTCTCAGGCTTATGCCATCATGTTTTGGACACCCAGGGCACTGATATTCATAGGACATTTTGATATTGCAGACCTTGTTGGTGTATTTTGGGACTACATTGTTAGTTGGTCGTTTGAGTTTTTGTTCTCTTTTATTTTATATTTGAGTCTTGTTTTATAGTTAGTGATTCGTGTTCGTACCTTGTGTTTCGAGAGTAGACCTTATTGTCTCATTATTTTGCACGATGTACTCTCATTTCACTTAGTGATATTGTTATTTTCTTGGGTATGTGTTTCTGTTTTCTTTTTATTATTATCAGTGTTTTGTATCATGCATTTTATGTGTTGTTATATTGGGTATCATCTTGTGTTGCTTTGTTTTTGTCTCTTGCACGTGTTTGCCTTAGAGTCTTGGACAGTTTTAGTGTCGTGACTGGTCCCCGAGCATAAATTGATGGCATGATGGTTATGATATTTTTAGAGTACATTGAGATTAGACTTCTTCAGTTGAGGTTCACCATGTCGGACGAGATCGCACCCATTACTCTTACTACTCTTTATGAGATGATGGTGGATTTGACGTAGAGGGTTGAGAGGATTGAGCTTATTTTTTCGGAGTATCCATCGTCATCGAGAGGAGCTCCAGGAGTAGCGATGCCTTCATTGTCACATTTGACTTCATCGACATTTGTTATTTTGGGTGCCTCGCATCCACGACCTCGCCCACATTCAGTGCTCCAGCAGCATTCCTCATCCATTTCATTGGCTACGTCGACACGACCTCCATCCCGGCTTCGGGGCCTCTAGTTATTACAGTTCCTCAGGAGCGACTTCACCCTCGTCGACGATGTCAGAGACACTTTTCAGATTTGAGCACACCCCTGAGCAAAGTTTTTGAGATGTTCCAAGCCATGGGATTTTTGGCTCCTTTGGCTTCTAGGACACTTCCAGATCCTGTGCCTTCACAGTTTCATCTTGATTTATATTGTACGTACCATCAGTCAGCAGGACATCACACTGATCGTTGCACTACTCTACGACATGCCATACAGGACATTGTTGATTCTGGGACGTTTGGGCATCCTCAGTCCGATATGTTTCCTATTCCTACCTCAGCTCAAGCCATGCATGCAGACTCCCCTTCACCAGCAGTCCCTGATCTTATTGATTTGGGCGATTGACTCATGATTGGCTTACCTTGGTACGATGGGGCTCAGATTTTGTTCCTTCTATGGCCAGAGATGTGATGACAGGACCAGTCACTGTTTTTGTTTTTGTTTGTTTAGTCTTGTTTTGCTTTTGACTTTTAGAGACTATAACTCGATTCTTGAGTATTGTCTTTGTTATCCTTTTTTTGCATGATGTACTCATCGGTTATCCCATTGGATGTCTTTTTCTTTATGGACATATGCTTGTGTTTTGTGATATGTTGTGTTGTTATTTTTACTTGGGGCATCTCTTCACTTGCACATTGTGATCTTGAGGCTTGACTTGTCATGGAGGATATTGAGTCTATTAGCCTAGGATAAGAGATTTGACTTAAGGAGTTCGAGATTGTGATCCATTTTCTTATGATCAGAGCAGTACCTTGCTCACTTCCCGCACTTTGACTCTGTTTTGACCTGCATCCATCCATTATGAGCTTTGCACAGCATCACCCTTGAGATACATATATGATATTTCCATCCTCGACTTTTCTAGCTTTGCACATCCCCTCTCTGATTCGACCAGGTAGAGTGTGAGGAGTTTGATCCCATGGTTGTTTTTTCATGGCGATGGATAACTTATGATCTTTGGGTGGCTTACGATATGAGGATTGGTCGATTGCTTGATGAGACTATCACTTATTTTGCCTTGAGTACAGAGGTTGATATTGTATGATGAGAGTTGGCTTATGATGGGCAGTCGTGCCTGATGAGATCACCATTCACTTTGCTTTGAGAGGATCATCTTTGAGATTATTATGGAGCATTTGGAGTACGGTTTGATGCATGATTCTAGAGGGTTGACGTGGTTATATCAGATGGGCATCAATCTTTAGTATTGATCATTTGAGGGCTTGAGAGCACGATGTATGAGACCGTGGTCGCAGGATGGGTGGCCTTTATTTCAGTTAGCTCACACCCTATTACCTTTATTGACATCAAGACTATTGCTAGTCCTTTGAGCCTCGCATGAGCATCATAGCCTTTTCTTTCTTATAGCCTTGCTCACCTTCTGCACCGGGATAGGGGCCCTTTAGTGTATGCATGCATTGTTTAGGAGTTTCATGAGCCTTGGACCGAAGGACGCATCTTTCTCATTATCTTTTCACATCGTTGCATCATTGCATTTCATCATACTTCATCGATTGTGTCCTTTATCCTATCTGTTGCTCGTTTTGCATCACTTTCTCCCACCCCCGAGTGGTGATCATCCTCAGTTCCTTACATGGAGGGTAGTCATGTCATTTTCCACTATCTATCCTATGGACGTTGATCTAGGGATCCTTAGCTTGAGAGGGTCACTTCAAATAAATAAGTGCATGTGTGTATTATTCTCTATCATTGAGTATGTGTATATTGACGTTTGAGGGTCGCTTGATTGAGTATGTTTGATGATGGGAGTTCGTATGTGAGCTTTCCAAGACCTTCTATTCTTTGTATTCACTTTGTCGTACATTTTGAGCGTGAGATGAGTGACCTTCTCTTAGGAGCTTTGGGTCATTGTTCATTCCATCACTGTGTTCGTTATTGACGTGACCTCCTTTCATATTTGATTTGAGTGGATCATTACTCGTTCTCGTATTCCATGCTTCATCATCGTCCTCGTATTCACTTCTGATTCATCATTTTCATTTCACCTCTTATTCCGTTCTTACAGTAACCTAATTTTCGGGTTTGATACTCTCTTTGCATCATCATTATACATCTTGTCATCAATTCGGTTTTTCTTCATTGCATCATCACTGTTACCATGTTCACAATAGGCATCTTCAAGTCCATGGCTCACGAGATTTTCTATACATGTTGCATTTTATACATGAGGGCATGGGTTTTGATCATTGGGTATTTGGGCCTAGTTTCCCTTCATTTCTATCACCCTATCACCCTAGCCTTCGTTACGTCCTGAGTCTTAAGACCACCTTGAGGCCATGACATCACACATTGTGTTGGATAGCTCTTATGTGAGTGATACTTGGGATTGGTTCGAGAGCGTTCTGATTGTGATAGACCCGGAGTTATGGTATGATCCCTACATTGGGGCATAGCCATCTCAGATATTGTTTTTTTTTATCGGGTATGCGGTCTTTTCTGCTTGATACATCGCATTGGGGCACACCTTCATTGGTCGGAGGTTGATTTTTAGATGACCATCATGCCGAGGCACACTCCTCTCAGTCGATTTTGGATGTTTTTGAGTCATGGCTATCCCTTGGAGGAGATCAGACATTCTTTTTTCACATTGGAGCATGAGACATGATTGACATATTTCATCCGGTGTACTTTACACAGGGGCATACCTCTTTTGATAGAT
Source organism: Vitis vinifera (assembly GCF_030704535.1). Taxonomy (NCBI): domain Eukaryota; kingdom Viridiplantae; phylum Streptophyta; class Magnoliopsida; order Vitales; family Vitaceae; genus Vitis; species Vitis vinifera. The sequence continues at coordinate 18,148,257 of NC_081820.1, read as the reverse complement.
GATGGTTTTTAGGCATAGATGTTCCTTGGAGGTGTTTAGATTCCTTTCACATTGGAGTACCAGATATGACCGGATGATTTCTTTGATGTGATTACAGGAGCGTAGCCTTCTCATCATTGTTGACAGATTTTTCAGATGATTGGATCAGGACATAGACACTTATGAGAGTATGTAGCGGAGTTTAGTCATTTTAGAGTTTGCCCTATACTGGGGCATAACCTTTTCATTGGCGATTGATCTTAGAGATACCAGCTTACATCAGGGCATGATCATGTTTGAGCACATTTTTGTTGAGGCATACCACCTTGCTTGGTATTTTTCACATTGAGAAGTGCTTTTTCTTTAGAGGAGATCAGATACTCTCTTCACATTACCATGATGACTTTGAGGAGCAAAGGTTCATTTTGATTAGATGATGTATGATTGGTTGTACTCCTCTCATTGATGTTTGATTCGGAGATGCTTACACTAGGGCATAGCCCACTCATCGATGATGATTTTGTGAGATGATAGTTTATGCCAGACACATGCTTCCTAGAGTTTTATCTTGCACTGAGGGTTTACCCATTTTGAGATGATGCATTCACACTAGGGCATAGCCACCTTGCTGATTTTAACATTGAGACTCCACCTTCTGTTTATGATTGTTGTTTTCGATGGATCATAGAGTCATTGACACCCTGGGCTCAGTCTTCTCAGCATACCTAGTTTGATTTGGATATTCACTTATCTTTGTTACACACCCATACATCCTACATTGGACACTGGTATACCTGCACCCATCTTATCAAAGCCTTACATCTTTTGAGCCCACATATTTCATCGTCTTACATGACCTTATCCATTTCTCTTGTGATCAGAGGAGGATGCAGACCAGTCTCGGGCTTTCTAGTCGAGTTTTCACATGCCTTTGGACATTAGGTTCAACATCTCCCATGATGGTAGGGCCTGTTATATTGTTGATGCATTTGGGATGATGTACTCATATTGATAGTTGAGATGTTGTGTCTTGATTTGCTTACATTTCAGACCTAGAGTTTTGGTCAGCATTTGTTTGATCCATTATTTTGGTTTTACTTTGTCAGCATAGTTTTGGTGATGCTTGGTCTTGTTTTAGCATTGGTTCATTGAGGCTATGTATATCATTTTCACTGCATCATCATTGAGCATATCTCAGAGTGTCTTGTTTGGTGACATTTTGTGTCTTATGTTGGTTACTATCTTACACTGGGGCATACCCCCATCCTTGAGTTCATCAGATCTTTTGCGGACTTTCTCACTATTCGATCTATTTTTTGATCTTTGTGGGTCATCACACTGAGGCATACCCCCATCCTTGAGTTCATCAGACCTTTTGAGGACTTTCTCTTTGCTTGATCTATTTCTTGATCTTTGCGAGTCGTCACACTGGGGCATGCCCCTTTAGCGCTTTTCTACTGGGGCATACCCCCTCTCTTTGGGTTTACCGTGTCTCGTGTTGATTTCATGGTTGTCAGACCCATTTGTCAATCTTTACGAGTTATCACTTAAGGCATCTGTAGACCCTCAATTTTGTCCTTTTAGCACATGTCTTTAAATTCACTTCTAGTGCTCCACGGTAGGTCCTTGGTGGCCCATTACTAGTCATACGACTTACCTTTTTCTGAGTCACCTCGGAGACTTTGGTTAAGGGATTATCCGCCCCTTTATTGTGACCCTTGGCAGTTTCGATTTAGACTTAAGCTTTCCATTCCTTTTTAGGATAGTTCTTAAGCATGTCTAGGTCACTTAGACAATATCCCGATCACTTTAGGACACTTAGTTCATTAGGCACCCATGTAGGCCCGTTTAAACACTTCATCGGGCTTAATTTTTATATACATATATATATATATATATAACTTTTATTAGTATTATTATTATTACTGCATGCATTCGATAATTATATTTATTTTGTTTATTCATTTTCATTTTAGACCTTTTATTTGTTCATCATTGTCATTGTCATTATTATTATTATTACTATTTTTATTTTTTTATTTTTATTTTTTATTTTCTTATTTTATTTATTCACTCATGTAATAGGAAATTGCTCGAATTGTTTAGACTCCAAAATGTGCAAATAATCCTTGATTGGATGGTGGAATTATATAACCTGGTTTCTCTTTCTTGGCTTTTAAAAATGCACCGGAATTTCTCAAGAAGGATCCGAGGCACCAAAGTCTGAGAGATCGCCAAGAAGAAATCTTCATGCACAGTCGCACATGGGAGGAGTGGGTAGCGGTTGCACATAGGGAGATTATGTTGGAGAGAGGCGGTTTGACATAAGGGGAAAGGAGGTTGAGACTCCACATGGTAGATTGAGATTAGAACGACTTGAGAAATTGGAGAGGAAGAATTTTAGAGGACGGCTACATAGGAGAGGAGATATAGGCATTGGCGCCCTTTTGTTTTGAGAGGAAATTCACGCTTTGATAATAGATTAAAGAGCGAGTTGCTACATGAAAGTGGATTTTTTAAGAGAAGAAATACACGCTTCGATGATAAATTAGAGAGTGGGCTGCTACATGGAAAAGAAGAGGACTTTTTGAGAGAGGATGATTCACGGTTTTGGGTATTCAAGGGAGGAATGACAACCACTTAATGCTTAGAAAACATGGATGATCGTGTGCTTGAACTTTGAAGATACAGCCATCACAGAGAGCAGGCTGCTACATGAGAAAAAAAAAAGGACTTTTTGAGAGATGAGACTCGGATTTTTTACGGCGAATTTTCTCCATGTATGGAGAGGGCGACCATCTGAATGATTTACCAAGAATCAACATGCACCATGAGAAGGAAGGGAATTCCACAAAATTGTCCTTGAAGAACAGCGCACATCAAATTCGAGTAGAACTAGATTTTCTCTTAAAGATTGAAGACGTGATTTTGGAATAGAGACATCATCAGATTATATTTTTGGGAGAGAACACAAGCACCAGAATTTTCTGGGTGGAGATTAACACCAGAGTTTTCTGAAGGGATGTTGAAGAGATCGTGAGATTTCAGTTTGGTAAAAGACACCACTAGAATTTTGGTTTGAGGAAGACATAACCAGACTTTGGTTTGGAAGAGGAGCCACCAAAAATCCACAACACGCACTCCCTTTGATAACGGGAGCATGCACCAGATTGATGAGGACGCTGTTCAGGAACTGAGTGGTGAACATCAGATTTTTTTATGGAGCATGGTGTGGACAATTGGATAAAAAGAAACAAAAATCTGAACCCACTTTAAGAGAAACAAACATCTCATGCTGCCACTTTGGATGGACACTTGAAATCCAAGGGCACGGATTGAAGAGCAGACTGCACTCCCATAGGGACCATGAACTAATAGCAACGCTCCACTCCGGCGGCTAATCCTCAGCCATATCAAGAAGCAATCCCACGCACCCTCACTTTTCTCTTCAATCCTAATCAGATGGATCATCCTCTTCACCCAAATCTGGGAACTGAATCAATGCCCACGCACCGATGCCGCCACGATTGTCTAAGACCAGTTCGGCCTGTGGCTTCCACAACCCGTCTTTGAGGAGCAGACACGTGTGAGTGCACATGGTTGGCAGATCCGAAGGAGGATGATGAGATGGAGGACTTCGATGAAGACAACAATGAAGTTGACATTGAGTTAGGTGACGTAGATGATTTTGATGATGATGGGGATGGTGATAAGTATGATGAGAAGTGAATGTATGCTTTCAATCATCATCACCAATACAAAACGGCCATGCGATCACTAGGATTTGGACTTACCAAAACAACATGGGCTACATCCTTGAAGAAATTGCTAGGTAAGTCACGCATACATCACTTCCCATATCCACATGCATTCAAAAAAGGAAATAGAATATTCAATGATGGAGAGGTTGCCATAAAAAAATCCCCACTTCCCATAAGAAGAGGATCGCTACATGCTGGCTGTACTAAGGGGAATTTTGGAGATCCTCACGCAGCCATATAAAGAGGGGCTGCCGTATAAATAAGAGGAGGATTTTTTGGCTTGAGAAGGAGAAAGGCGAGAGGATTTTTTTCGAGGAGCAGAGAGATCCACACGAAGAGGGGAGCCACCTTAACGCATCAAAGGCAATTTTTTTTGTTAATACAGGTGAGTTTTTGAAATAGTTTTGATTATTTTTGTTCGTAATTCATAAGTCCATGCTAATTTTGTTTTAATCCATGTGATAGTTAAAATGTGTTTGTGAGTTTAATTTAATTAGTTTTGTCTTAATTCACTCCTTAGTTTAGTTTTGTTATTGATTCTGATTTCTTAGTTTAATTAATTAATCTTTTTTTAGGTACAATTTAGGTTTCGATTTGGTTTATTAATTTATTTTATTCATAATTCTAATTCATTGATAAAATTGATTCTATGTTTGAAAGTTTGCGTTTTTAGGATGTTTTAATTTAATTTGATTCATTATATTTAGTTTAGATATTTGTTATAGTTTAGTTCATTAATGAAATTGATCCCATGTTTGAAAGTTTCATTTTTTAGTTTGCTTTGATTTAATAATTTATATTCATTATTTTTAGGTGTTTTTATAGTTTTAATTCATTAGTAAAATTGATCCCATATTTGAAAGTTCATATTTTTAGTATTCTTTGATTTAATTTCGTTCATTTTAATTAGTTTATGTGTTTTTATAGTTTTATTAGCTTATTGATAAAATTGATTCTTTATTTGAAAGTTTGCGTTTTTAGGATGTTTTAATTTAATTTGATTCATTATATTTAGTTTAGATATTTGTTATAGTTTAGTTCATTAATGAAATTGATCCCATGTTTGAAAGTTTCAGTTTTTAGTTTGCTTTGATTTAATAATTTATATTCATTATTTTTAGGTGTTTTTATAGTTTTAATTCATTAGTAAAATTGATCCCATGTTTGAAAGTTCATATTTTTAATATTCTTTGATTTAATTTCGTTCATTTTAATTAGTTTATGTGTTTTTATAGTTTTATTAGCTTATTGATAAAATTGATTCTTTATTTGAAAGTTTGCGTTTTTAGGATGTTTTAATTTAATTTGACTCATTATATTTAGTTTAGATATTTGTTATAGTTTAGTTCATTAACGAAATTGATCCCATGTTTGAAAGTTTCAGTTTTTAGTTTGCTTTGATTTAATAATTTATATTCATTATTTTTTAGGTGTTTTTATAGTTTTAATTCATTAGTAAAAATTGATCCCATGTTCAAAAGTTCATATTTTTAGTATTCTTTGATTTAATTTCGTTCATTTTAATTAGTTTATGTGTTTTTATAGTTTTATTAGCTTATTGATAAAATTGATTCTTTATTTAAAATTTCATGTTTTTAGTGTACTTTGATTTAATTTAATTCATCTATTTAGTTTAGACACTCTCACAATTTTTGGTTCATCAATAAAATTAATTCCATGCTTGAAAGTATATATTTTTAGTTTGCCTTGGTTCATTAGTAGAATTAATTCTATGTTTGAAAGTTCATGTTTTTAGTTTAATTTAGTCAAACTCGTTATAATTAGTTTAGGTACTTCTATAATTTTAGTTCCTTACCCGAATTGATCCCTTTTTAGTTTTTATTTCAAAATCATTAATGTTAGTTCCTGATCACCCTTGTCTTAGCTTATATGCTTTTAAAATCCTAGCGGTTAGTTCATGAATTGATACTTTGTTAGTTTGTCTAATTTAGAATGTCTTGCCTGTTAGTGATCCTTCATTTAATCTGATTTTCTTTCTGAGGCCATTGGAAAATCATGAAGATTGGCCTCTACTATCACCATTATCATTTTTGTTAATTACTAAAAAAATTTTACTTTGAGGTTTCATTTTTGTTTTGTTTGGTATTTTATTTCTTATATTTTATTTTTTTCCCCAAATTAATCCCTTTTATTTTAAAATAAAATACTTTTCTCAAAAAATCATTTTAAAAATCTATTTCAAAAACTCATTAGAGTCCTCAGGATCAAAATTTCCTTTTTTTTATTATTTAAAAATAATATGCAACCATATCTTGTTCGGTTTGCATCCTTCTCGGTTTTCAACAAAAATTTTGGTTTTGAACAAAGACACGAATCAAAGCTTGTGGTCCCACATAAATGGGATAATTCTGAGCTAAATTCGTGTATATCAATTTGGGGAATTGGTGAAACCCCTACATAAGAAAATCTTTTCAAAATTTATTTTTGTTGCCACATTTGACACTTGTTGAAATCATGTCTATCTTTTTTTTAGAAATTGTATACAAGATGAGTGTGATAATTATTGTTTTCATATACTTTGATAATTTCTGCTATGATAACTAGATAACGAGTGCTAGGATTTCTATATTTTATTATTTATTATCTAATCCCTTACAACTTGAGGAAGCACGTTACAAATTATCTATGCTATCCAGGTATGTCCTCTATCATCTACTTTCTGAATTCTGTGAATATGCTTGTCATTGTGAAATAATATTTATGTCTAATAATGCTTGAGTGTCCTGATACGCATGTTTCATTGTTTGATTATTTCCAATAAAATACATGTTAGATGATATATTGTTTAAATTAACCGTTTATGTTTTATGATAGCGCTTGAAAAGCGGTTCAGGTACGCACCCTAACTCTCCTTTATTGTGATTTGATCTTGTTTAGCATGCAACTTTCTTTGAAATCACCTAGCCTACTTAGGTATCCATGATCAACCATTTAATTGTCATGCTTCCCTTAACTTAGTCAGTAGAGACCTCTTTAGGGCTTAGAGGGGTGCTACCTCCTAGAGGTACCTTCCCAATAAGTAACCTGATCCCCGAACCTAGACTCGGGTTTCTCAAAGACATGCTTTTTCCAAAACTATGGAGTCATTTTTTAGGGTTTTTCTTTCTTGTTTTATTTTCCCTTTAACATAAAAATAAAATAGGTGGCGACTCCAACTTTTTTTACACCACGATAGATTTTCATCTATGGGCATTTCAATTATATCACCACCATAGATCAGACATCTATGGGCTTTGATCAGTTATCACCACCATAGATCGGACATCTATGGGCATTTCAGATTCACCACCGTAGATTTTCATCTATGGGCTTTGATCAGTTTTCACCACCATAGATTTTCATCTATGGGGTTTGATTAGTTTTCACCACCATAGATTTTCATCTGTGGGCTTTGATCAGTTATATCATCACCATGGATTAGCTATCTATGGGCATTTCAGTTATTTCACCACCATGGATTTTCATCATTGGGCTTTGATCAGTTATATCACCACCATAGATCGGACATCTATGGGCATTTCAGTTATTTCACCACCATGGATTTTCATCCTTGGGCATTTCAGATTCACCATCATAAATTTTCATCTATGAGCATTTGTTTTAGATTCACCACCATAGATCGGACATCTATGGGCATTTCAGTTATTTCACCACCATGGATTTTCATCCTTGGGCTTTTCAGATTTATCACCACCATGGATCAGCTATCTATGGGCATTTCAAATTCACCACCATAGATCAGACATCTATGGGCTTTGATCCATTATCACCACCATAGATCAGACATCTATGGGCTTTGAGCAGTTTTCACCACCATAGATTTTCGTCTATGGGCTTTGATTAGTTATATCACCACCATAGATTTTCATCTATGGGCATTTCAGATTTATCACCACCATAGATCAGACATCTATGGGCATTTTTATTGTATCACCATCGTAGGTCTTCACCTATGGGCCTTCTAGTTTAGTATTTAGAGTTAGTTTTTTGGTTTGACTTCCAGAGCTATTCTCTTCTCAGTTTAGCATTTAGAGTTAGCTTTTTGGTTTGGCTTCCAGAGCTATTATCTTTTTAGTTTAGCATTTAGAGTTAGCTTTTTGGTTTGGCTTCCAGAGCTATTATTCTCTCGGTTTAGCATTTAGAGTTAGCTTTTTGGTTTGGCTTCTAGAACTATTATTTTCTCGGTTTAGCATTTAGAGTTAGCTTTTTGGTTTGGTTTCCAGAGCTATTATTTTCTCAATTTAGCATTTAGAGTTAGCTTTTTGGTTTGGCTTCCAGAGCTATTATTCTCTCAGTTTGGTGTTTAGAGTCAGTCTCGTCATTCAGAGTCACAGCTCCTAGCATTCATATTCACTGGCATTGCACGTCTCACCTTCATGGATTTGCACTTATTCTCACTCTCCTCACCTCGTTACCTTGTGCTTGTCGTTTCATCATTGCTCTTCTAGGCTTCCTCTCCCATTGCACATGACATAGTCCTTTGAGTTCACGACACATATTTCAGTCATATTGTTGGGATCCCTGGACATAGCATTCCCATGTAATTCGCATAGGGCGGTCCCCTTTAGACGCATTCTTTCTCATACTCTAGGGTGGTTCGACCGTTACTCATCTTTGATATGGTTTTTCGAGTCACTTTTGGAGGCATCTTAGAGGGAGTCTGGATCCTTGGTTTGAATTTGGAGGCACTTTGAGATATTGTTTTCTTCTCTTAGGATTAGAGCCCTTTTGTTCACCTATTTGGCCTGAGTAAGTTCGTGTTATACTAGCTTTCCATATGGGGGTCTCCTTGGTTCTTTGGTAGAGTTCACTTCACTCCACTCACTATTCACACTTGTTTTTCACTCCAGCGTTCATATTCCTTACACTCGTGAGCTCTACCGAAGAGGGGCATATTTGTAGACCCCCATTTAGGCATGGGTCACTTTTTCTCTACTTGTTTTTGCAAATCACATTTTTAGCCAGGTGTGACTATCCCAGCGGGCCACGTGTCACATCCTTAGTGGCCATAAGGAATCAACCTCGCTTTTTGAAGCTGCAGTAGGACTTTGACACGTGGAGGAACTTTCTGGAGAGGGGTCCCGCAGGCCGTCAAGGGGCACGTATGAGAGAGAAAAAAAGGTAGCTGCAGAAGGAGTGGTGCAGGAAAGGTGGCTGCGGTAGAGATCATTAGAAAGGCAAATCCAGAAAAAAAAAATGACAAATACAGAAGGAAAAGAAGAAGAAGAGAGGAACTTGAAAGAAAAACAAGAGCAGGTTTTCTGAAAAGGGGGGGGGGGGGGGGACAATATTGTGAAGGAGGGAGAACAATTTTTCTGAGAGTTTTAAGGGAAAGAGTATTGGTTGAACTGGAGGAGGAAGCTAAGAACAGAAGAGCGTAGAGTTGCTGGGAAGAGTCCAGGACACGGAGCTGAGAAAGGAGATTTCCATGCATGACCATTTGTTTTTTTTGGATATTTTCCATTCTTTTCATACTGTCCAGGGCTGATTCTCAGTGATTTTTCATTTCTGCCTGTTGGGTTGTTCTGTTTTAGTGATTACTGATTAAATATTGGAAGAGCTTGTTGTGTTTTATGCCCTATTCTGACGAGTATTTTCCATCTTAACTCATTGGATGTTGGACCCACGGATGAAATGATGAAATGGGTCTGATATGCTAGTTAAAGTCTTCGTGTTCTTCTTCTTGTTGCTATCCTGTTATCTCCTTGTTTTCTTTTCCTCCCTGAGTGCATACCTTACCCGTCGTTCATCTATCCACCTCTCTCTCTAGGTCGTCAATACCCATTTCCTCACTCAAGCTTGTAAGAATCAAGCATCCTCCACCACACCCATCTTCCTCTCATTCATTCTCCATCCCACTCCCTCGCTTACATGGAGTCTCACGGGTGCATGCCATCCTTCACTCCTTCACATACCCATTAAAACCACTCACCCAAGCCCCCATATCCATACAACTCATACCTATCCTTCATGCTACTCATAACCACGTTCTACCTTATCCGGATGTCTCGCATCCGAAATTCTTCTCCGCCAACATTCCACCCGAACGCCTCACATCCAGAATTCTTCTCCGCCGACATTCCACTCTGGATGTCTCACATCCGGAATTCTATCCGGACGACGTTCCACCTTCTCCGGATGTCTCACATCCGGAATTCTGTCCGGCCGACGTTCAACATTCCACCAGGATATCTCACATCCGGAATTCTGTCCGGCCGACGTTCCACCTTCTCCGGATATCTCACATCCAGAATTCTGTCCGGCCGCCGTTCAACCTTCTCCGGATATCTCGCATCCGGAATTCTGTCCGGCTAACGTTCCACCTTTTTCTTCATCCTTAGAGCATTTTCTTTAGGTTCCAAAATCACATTTTTAATAAAGCTTTACTGCCACTTTTATTTCTGGCAAGCAATTTTCATACTTCCATGTTTTTAAAATGTTTTAAAATAAGTGTGAATTTATTTTCGTAATTCTTAGTGATAGAATTTGCGAAACTGATTCACCCAATAGTAAACGGGCTTTGGTGGGGGCCTCACATATGTGACTGATCGATTGATTGACTGACTGATTGACTTGATTATCATACATAATCGATTTATCCTGTTCTTTGATATGTATGCTATTGTTTCTTAATTGAGCACTAACCTTCCTTCTTGATAGCGCATGGTGGCTCACTGCCCAGGTACATATCTATTCCCATTCTGGTATTTCTATATGCATGCTTTGATTCTCATATGTGCATGATAGTTCCGGGTATTCATTGATTTCCTCATCAATTGTCATGTCAGCTTCATTTTATTAGTAGAGACCCGACTTTAGGGACTTAAAGGGGTGCTATGGTCTGTACCGTACCTTCCCAATAAGTAACCTGATCCCCGAACCCGATCTGATTTTTCGTAGACCATCTTTTCTGAAATAAGGAGTTACACTTAGGGTTTTTCTTTCTTATTTTGTTTACCCTTTACAAATAAAACAAAAATAAGTGGCGACTCCCAAGTCATTTTTTTTAACCAATAAAAATCAATTTTTCAAATAAAAATCGAGCTCGCCATTCGAGTGGGAAACGCATTGAGCCGGAATGCGGGGTCCACAGGACATCAATCCATGCTGGAGTATTTGCAGTCGGGATATGTGACTTAATCACTTTCTTTGTATCAATGAATGCATCTGGTAATTGATTTGTAAGATTTTGCAAATGAATGATCTTTTGAACTTCTAGTTCACATTGATTTGTACGAGGATCAAGATGGGTCATAGTAGATGTCTTCCAACTAATTTCTCGTCGTTCTTCAAGAATCGACTTTTCTCCCCCTAATGACGGGAAAATACTCTCATTAAAATGACATTCCGCAAAGCGGGCTGTAAAAACATCGCCTGTCAAAGATTCAAGATATCTTATGATGGATGGAGAATCAAAACCTACATAAATCCCAAGTCTTCGTTGGGGAGTCATTTTAGTGCGTTGTGTAGGTGCAATTGGTACATATACTGCACAACCAAAGATTCGTAAGTGAGAGATATTTGGTTGTTGTCCAAGCACAAGTTGGGAAGGGGAGTATTCATGGTAACTTGTAGGTCGAATACGGACTAAAGCTACAGCATGCATAATAGCATGTCCCTAGGCGGAAGTAGGTAATTTGGTTTTCATTAGTAATGGTCGAGCTATTAATTAGAGATGTTTGATGAAGGATTCTGCTAAACCATTTTGGGTATGAGTATGAGCAACATGATGCTCAATATTTAGCCCTACTGACATGCAATAGTCAATGAATGTATGAGAAGTAAATTCGCCAGCATTATCAAGACGTATTGTCTTAATTGGATAATTTGGAAATTATGCTCGTCATATGATTATTTGTGCAAGGAGTCTAGCAAAGGCAACGTTACGTGTAGAAAGGAGACAAACATGTGACCACCTAGTAGAAGCATCTATTAAGATCAAGAATAGGACAAAACATTTACATGTACACATAGATAGGTGCATGAAACGAAGAAATGTTGATATTAGGCAACAATTATTGGCAGTAAAGAGAAAAGGTCATGGAAAAGTTCAAATTGGTGGTTTTACCTTTGATCAAGAAATCTCAAGAGATAAGCTTGCACGTGCAATTATATTGCGTGAGTGCCCGCTTTTAATCGTTGACTATGTGGGGTTTAGAGATTTTGCTACTAGTCTCCAACCCTTGTTTAAGATGGTTTCCCGCAATACGATTAAGTGTAATATAATGAAGATTTATGAGGTTGAGAAAGATAAGATGATTAGCTACTTAGAGAAACTTCAAAGTAGAGTTGCTATCACAACTGATATGTGGACATCAAATCAAAAGAAAGCCTACATGGCTATCACTGTACATTACATTGATGAGTTTTGGTTACTACAACATCATATTGTAAGGTTAGTTATGTTTTTTTTTTTTTAACTTCCAAAGTGTTTTTTTATTTGATCATTTAATGATATTGTTTGTGTTAATGACATGTTTTTTTTTCTTAATGTAGGTTTGTTTATGTGCCTCCTCCACACACAAAATAAGTTATTTCTGATATATTAATGGATTTCTTGTTGGATTGGAATATGGATAGAAAAGTATCTACAGTCACTATGGATAATTGCTCAAGTAATGACGGAATGATCAATATCTTGGTGGAGAAATTATCTTTGAGCGATTCACTGTTATTGAATGGAAAATTTTTTCACATGCGATGTGCGGCACATGTGTTGAACTTAATTGTTAAGGAAGGTTTGGATGTCATTGAAGTAGAAATTGAAAATTTTCGTGAGAGTGTTGCATGTTGGTCAGCAGCCCCATCAAGAATGGAAAAGTTTGAAGATGCAACTCACCAATTGCGTATTCCATGCAATAAGAAGTCAAGTCTTGATTGTAAGACACAATGAAATTCCACATACTTGATGTTATCAATTGCTATAACAGATAAAGATGTGTTCCCACGTTTGAAGCAACGTGAAAAATACTACATGGTTGTGCCATCAGAGGAAGAATGGAATATGGCAAAGGAAATATGTGGAATATTGAAATTGTTTTACAACATAACAGAGTTGTTCTCAGGACGAAATTATCCCACTGCAAATACTTTCTTCATCAAAGTGTGTGAGATCAAAGAGACATTGTATAATTGGTTGATCTGCTCAAATGATGTTGTGAAAATGATGGCATCAAGTATGTTGCAAAAGTTTGACAAGTATTGGAGTGGGTGTCATCTTGTGATGGCAATAACATCTATATTTGACCCAAAATGCAAGATAAAGATTTTAGAGTTTTACTTTCCACTAGTGTATGGGTCTGCAGCTTCAAATGAGATAGAAAAAATTCGTGGAATGTGTTATGAGTTGCTTTCTGAGTATTAATCAAAGTCTAAGTTGGGGCAAAAAACTTCATCCTATGGTACTTCATGAGGTTCAACTATTTTGGAGTTAAACTATGATGAACAAGATCCTCTTTCAAAGTTTGACTTATTTGTTCATAGTACCATTGGAGAAAGTCATACGAAGTCGGAGTTAGATTATTACTTAGAGGAGTTTATTCTGCCAAGGACTTCAAATTTTGATGTTTTAAGTTGGTGGAATACAGATGGTATAAAGTATCCAACTTTGTAGATGATTGTTTGTGATATCTATGCTATGTCGATATCTACAATTGCATTTAAGTCAGCCTTTAGCACGGGTGGTAAGGTGGTATCAAAACATCGTAGTAGGCTTCATCCAGATACTTTGGAGGCCTTAATGTGTGCTCAAAGTTGGTTATGGAAGGAAAAAGAAGGTAACCGATTTACATAATTATCAATTTTATGAATTGTTTTATATTAAAATATTTAGTAAAGTTCTCTAATTTTTTATTTTTTTTTTGTGTTTTCTTTTTACTAGGTGATTCATCAATTCATGACTCATAGCCCCAACTCACAATGATGGATGAAAATGATGATTTACTTGTGCTTTAGATTTTTTACTTAAGATGATGTTAGAGGATTTTTTTTTTTTTTGCTAACAATTTCTTTGTAATGTCTTTTTTTTTTTTTTCAATGTTGTTAAGCTTATGGATATCTTTTAATTTTGGATGTTGTATTTTGGGATGTCTTATATGGTGTTGATTACCATGGTTGTAACTAAGAACCGTCTTCTTTACAATCAAGTTCAAGACTTGCAAGGTAGACTCCTTGATAGGAAATTGTGGGTGCACGAACATATGCTAATTGAAACCAACAATGCCTTGAGAATGAAGGTACAAATTCTCAAATGAACCAGGTCTTTGATTTCAAATTGAAATCCTGTGTTATGGGAAGTGGGTCTGGTCAGTCTAGTCCAAAGGCCATTAACAGGCCTTCTAAGTCCAACTTGGTTAAAGGGGATTTAGGAATTTGCTTCATTCTGAAAATGATTTATTGCATGAATTGTCCTACTTTCATTCTTATGGGACCTTTTGGCCTGCCTTGTTGCTACTTTTCACCAGTTTCCACACCCATTACCTATACTTGTTTTATTAATCACTATCGAGCCATTAACTTGCTCTCAATTTTGTGATCTTTAGCTGGAAGAATCTAATGGAAAATATCCCCTTAAACAGTCATGGGAAGCGGCAGGAAACAATGGTGGTCTATAGATGGTTCTTCTTAGTATATTTGTTGTTGTTCGTGGCTCTTTCGAATTTGGGTCATGTGTAAGTATTGAGATCTCTTCCAATGGTGTTCTTGTCTCATTTGGTTTGAACATGATTTCCTGAGTCAATGAACTGGAAAGAATATGAAAAAGCATTCTACTAGTCATATTCAGAAATCAATGGCCATAATATTATCTGATTTGATGAGACTCATGAATTGGGGAAGCAGTAGATGTTGTAGGTTGTTTTTTATGTTACGAAATGCATATTCTAGAAAAGAATTCTAATGGCAATGATGTTTGCTGCATAAGGAATTATACATTCAGTTGGTGTCAAAATATATTATTCTTTAAAGTGCTTGTCTTTCTCTTTGTATCCAGTATTTTAATTTTCCTCTTATGAAAAACATTGAATCTGTTTATGTACTTTCTTTTCTTGATTTCATTTTCCATTGGCAAAGGTGGGACTTTGTTATTTTAGTGCTTATAAGCTTCTGACTATGTAGGCAGGACACTCTACACCTGCCTAGTATGGCATAATGAATGAGCTTGGGCTATCTTACTCATAGGTCTACTTTTAACTCTAATCTTATTCAAAACTTCATAATTGAGCCTTCATAACATTTTTGGTCATTGTTATATCCAGATAAATTCATACCTCATTATGCATGATATCATAGTGTATAAGCAACTTAGTTTACAATGGACCAAAAGCTAAAGTGTTTGTTATCAATGATAAATTTCACCAATTTCTATATCATGTTTGATAGAAAATTATATCAATTGCAGTACTCAGTTTTTTTATCCATATTGTCCATTGGTGCAATGATCGATGCCATTTCAAGTGGGTGGATTGTTGATTCCATTAGTAAAAAAGGAGCAAGAATAGAGGATACTCTGTCAAGATTACTCATATTTGGGTATTTATTACTACACAAACCTTTTCTCACAACTTGATTTCTTTGTAGGTGGAATGAGGCCATGAGAATGTCATCCATGGTCTGTACTGCAGGATGGATCACGATTTACTTATCTTTTGTAGGTTATTTCCACTTTTCAGTTATAATTTTGATATATTTATGTATATTATTCTGCATGTTTAACTCTCTAGTGGTTTCAATATAGGGATCTGTTTCTCTTTATTCTGGCAGATTTTTACTAGGATATGGTATTGGTGTTCTTTCTTATGTGGTATGCTTTTCTGTGCAGCATCTCTTCTTGGATATATAGTTCTGATAAATATGTAAATTAGTAAACTTTAAACCTTTCTCTCTTTCTTTGTATGACCATATATTAGTGTTCATTATTGAAATAACACCTAAAAGTCATCGAGGAACACTAGCAACATCAAATCATGTTCAAGAAGCATTGTTTCTCAATGTTTTCAGAAGCAATTTTATTGAAGAATAATTTATAATGATCATATAAATGATTTCAAGTTGTATGATTTCAATGCAATTTGTTATTGCATGCAATTAGTCCAAAAATTAAGTGATTAGGCACATAACCTTAGAAGAAATATATATATATATATATATATATATATATATATATATATATATATATATATATATTATTTTTCAAATTCACAATGACTCTAATATTCAGAATCTTCTAAAATTCTTTAAAAAGAATTATTCCTTGAACTTGCTTCCAGAAATAATCTAGATTTGAATAGCTTATAATGGGCATTCGGTTTTTTGTTCATCATCATCAAGCTTTTTATTGGCAATTTACTTGCTTTGCAGCTCTTTATTGTTACTAGGTTGTTCATTGCCTTTGTAGTAGGTGCATTCGTAACATCGAGGACATTGGTGTTAACCGATATCTTCAAATGCTCTACAATTGTTCTTGTTAAAGAAATATATTTTACAACTATTTGGTTTCATCAATAACTCTAGCCCAACCCTGTCTCGTTTCGTCCCGACAACACATACCCGGGTCAGGCCGGGCCAGGGATGGGATTTTAATTTTAACTTTATAACGGGGATGGGAATGCATACCTTGCCCCGCCCCGGGTTTGGGACGGGATGGGAAATAACCAAATATTTTGGGATGGGAATGGGATAGAGGTGATTCGTCCCAAACCCGTCCCGTTGTCATACCTACTTACTCATCTTAAAGATGAGTAAATGGATTTCACAAATAACCATCAATGTGGGACAAACCTATTGGTTTTGCAAATTTTCTAATGATGGAAGAGAGAAAGCGAGAGAGAGAGAGAGAGATAGAGAGAAAGAGAAAACTAGAGTAAGGGAGACTGAGTGCGATGGAGGAGAGTGAGAGTGTCTGCGACTGAGAGAAAGGGATGGAGAAGATCAAGGGCTCCTGCGTCTGAGGGAAAGCAATGGAGGGGAGAGAGGGTTTCTGCATTTGATTGGGAGCGATGGAGAAGAACGAGGGCGTTCGAGCCTGAGTGAGAGTGTAGAGGGAGTTGTCCTCTTGGGGCCTTGGGATAGCTTAAAGAAGGGCAGATTTAGTATGGAATCAAAAACTTTTGAGATTGAGGTAGAAGAAAAGAAGGGCAAAATTCAAGCTATGATTGTGGAGAGGAAAAAAGGGATCTCGTCGTGGATAATAATAGGACTAGAGAGCCTAGGGTTTTTTTTTTTAAGGTCTAGTCCATTGCAGTAGGACACGAGTGTTGGAAAATGAGGAAGAAACTGGAAGGAAAATGGGAAGGCCTATTCTATGGTGCGCGATGAAAACAAAAGTGGGTGTTTCATCATATTAGGAGTTGTGGACCTGGAGAACAAAAATTTCAGCATTTTTATCCCCAAAGGGAGAGGAGCAGTGGAAGGCTGGACTTCAATGATGGATACGTTACGGCGTCTGGGTATCGATAAGGAAGGGAAGGAGGGCCAGAATGACGAAGTGATGCTGTTGAAGCCTATTATGACGAAAACCTTTGCGGAAGTAATCAAACAACCGATGAGCAAAGGAAGAGCAGTGATAAGGTGGCGGTCAGAGAGAAGGAGATAAGCCGAAATTTGAACAAATTGGGTCATTGTTTGGTTGGGTCCTGGAACCCTAAATCAGGGAGGGGGGTGACCTGAAGAGTTGGGGGACCTTCTTGGCAAAAGCTTGGGATATGAAGGGCAATTTAGGTATCGCAAAACTGGAGAGGGGTAAGATTTTGCTAGAATTTGAAATATTGGCAGAAGCAGAGAATGTCCTAAGCCTTAGAAGCATTTCGATAGGGGGGATCTTTCTTCGACTGGAAAAATGGAGTCCCAAGACAGGGTGCATGTCGAAAGGGGAAAAAAGGCATGAGACATAGGTGCGAATCGTGGGTCTTCCCATTTCCTTATGGGATCAGATCATTCTGAGAAGGATAGGGGAGGAGTGTGGGGGGTTCCTTGTAGTCGACTCCCAAACAGAGAAACTAGAGGAGCTGCAGTGGGCGTAGATTCTAGTAAAGATGAACAGAGACGAGCTACCCAACGTGGTGGAAATATGGATTGAAGATTTTTGCTACGCCTTAACCCTCTAGTGGGAGGTTAGGTCGATTTTGAAAGTGGGGTCGGTAGGGTTGAGAGGGGTGAAGACTGCAGCAGCAAGCAAGGTTGGGGGTGAGGCTCATGCACGCACGAGTAAGCGCATAATGGAGGAGGGCGGTGTCACTAGGCTCGAGGCCTTGCCGCAGCTTGTTGATGGGACGCGGAGACAGACTTGCAGGTCGGGGTAACCTGTGGAACTTTGCTTGGGTAGGCCTAATGTGACGAGCCCCGCCCAGTCTCCTTGGAGCTTTGACCTGGCCTCTGGATCTTTTGGGTCTGACCCAGCTGGTCTTGAGGCTGGGTCGTCTAGCGCTGGGTCGACTGGGCTACTTTTTAATGGGTCGTCTTTCTCTAGGCTGCTGCCTATGAAGGATTTGGGGTGGACCAAGGCCAAGGAGCCTTTAGTGGTGTTTGGGTTGGATTGTCGAGGCCCGTTTTTGCCTGGTGCTAAGGGTTTAGCCCCTTCTAGTGAGGCCCGCCCCCTAGTATGGATTGGCCCATGCCTTCTGAAGGGCCCAGATGCTAGCATCTCCTCCTTCCGGTTGAAAACCGTCTTGAGTAAGCAGGAGGAAGAGGAACCATGTCCTGTGGAGATTTCGAAGGTTGACGACGCCTTATTGGAGGAAGCTCTGAGATATGGAACCGCCTCTAGCCCTTTTGGATTGTTGGTTCCTGTTGCCTTTTCTTCCCCCTCTTCTATTTCTGGTCGGACTCCTTTGAGGGAGTATTACGACTTTTCTAGGGTTGGTTGGGAGGTAGCTCAGATGGAATCTCAGTGCTGCATTGTCAATGGACTGGGGTCTATAGAACAAGGGGCAGTAACTAGTTGGGAGTTGATGGAGGCTATTAATGGCAGCAATAGAGAAGGTGGAGAGGAGCTATGTTTGGTCCATATAGTGCCATAAGAAGCTAGAGGATGGGATGAGATCAATTGGGAAGATAGTGAATTGGCCAGATTCAGCAAATTCTTGGGGTTTTCGAAAAAAGGTTTGGAGAATGACATTTTGGACTTCTTGGTCAAGATAAAAAAAATGAGGGAAAGAGTCCATAGTAAGGTTCTTCTGGACAAATCGAAATTTGAAAGGGAGTTGAAAAGACTAGAATGCTCCATTAATTACGAGGGGGCGAAGAAGCAGAAGAGTGGTACGCAAGAAAGAGGGAACCAGATGTTGGAAGTTTAATGAAGTTAAGGTTGCTAAGTTGGAACGTGTGGGGAACTAATGATAGCTCCAAAAGAAAGGTGATTAAGGCCATGATTAGGAATCAAAGGGTGGACTTGTTTTGTCTTTAGGAGACAAAAATTCAATCAATGTTTGAGGGTGTGGTGAGGAGTCTAGGCTCTGGGAAGTTCCTGGACTGGGGTGCCATGGATGCTCATGGTTCTGCGGGTGGAATTTTGATCTGTTAGGATAAAAGAAACTTGGAAGTGATTGAGATGGAGATGAGACACTTCTCTATTTCCTATAGGCTCAGGAATGTGGAAGATGGGTTTCGTCTGGATTTTCACAGGAGTTTATGGGTCATTCTCTAGGGAGGACAGGGAGGCTTTTTGGGAAGAGGTAAGGGGCAATTAGAGGCATCTGGAATGACCCCTGGTGTATAGGGGGCGATTTTAATCTCATCCTCTCCCAAAGAGAAAAGAGTAGTTAAGAAAGGATAAGTGGTGCAATAAGAAGATTTGCCCAGGTTGTAGATGAGTTAGAGCTTCTAGATCTTCCGCTGCAAAGTGGTATGTTTTCCTAGAGTGGGGGTAGGAACAACCAATCTTGGGCTAGACTGGATAGATACCTTGTGACCTAGAACTAGCTTGATAAATTTTGTGGGTTGTTCAAAACAAGCTGCCGAGGCCCACTTCTAACCACTTTCCCATTTTGCTGAAAGGTGGCGGGTTAAGACGAGACCTCTCTTTGTTTAGGTTTGAAAACATGTGGCTAAAAGTGGATGGTTTTAAGGACCTTCTTTGGGATTGGTGGTAGAGGACTGAGGTGAGTGGGAAGGCCAGTTTTAGATTGGCCTCTAAGTTGAAGGTGTTGAAACAGAAAATCAAAGACTGGAATAGAGATGTGTTTGGAAGACTGGAAGTTAACAAAAACTTGGCTCTCCAACAGGTCGAGTTCTGGGATAAGGTGGAAAATGAAAGGAGCCTCTTAGTAAGTGAAACGGAAATGAAAAAGGAAGCTAAGGAAACCTTCAAAAAGTGGGTTCTGTTGGAAGAAACCCACTAGCGACAAGTGTCGAGGGAGTTATGGCTGAAGGAAGGGGGCAAGAATACAGGATTCCTCCATTGGATGGTCAATGCTCACTGTAGAAACAATTCCCTAAACAGAATTAAAATCAACGGGGTGTGAAGGTTTGAGGAGCAGGAGGTGAAGGAGGGGATTGTGCAAAATTTTCAACAACTACTCACTGAAGAGCCAAGTTGGAAAGCGGATATTGAGGGGCTGCACCTCCAAAGCCTAAACTCCAGTGAAGCTAATGGCTTAGAGGTGCCATTCACTGAGGAAGAAATCCACTCTGCCCTGTTGGACATGAATGGCGACAAAGCTCCTGGGCCGAATGGGTTTACAGTGGCCTTTTGGAAATTCTGTTGGGACTTTGTG
Organism: Vitis vinifera; assembly: GCF_030704535.1. Classification (NCBI taxonomy): domain Eukaryota; kingdom Viridiplantae; phylum Streptophyta; class Magnoliopsida; order Vitales; family Vitaceae; genus Vitis; species Vitis vinifera. Next base: position 18,127,787 of record NC_081820.1, on the reverse strand, counting down.
AAGAAGGAGATTGTGGATCTGTTCAAGGAGTTTTTTGTGCAAAAATATTTTGCCAAAAGTCTCAACGCCACTTTCTTGGTCCTTATTCCAAAGAAAAGGGGAGCTGAGGACCTTGGGGACTTTCGACCTATCAACTTATTAGGGGGACTGTACAAACTCTTGGCCAAGTTGTTGGCGAATAGGCTGAAGAAGGTCCTAGGAAAGGTGGTTTCAATGGACTAGAACGCATTAGTGAGGGACATACAAATTTTGGATGCCTCTCTTATAGCTAATGAGGTGATCGACTTCTGGCACAATCGTAAGGAGAAGGGGCTGATTTGCAAATTGGACATTGAAAAAGCCTATGATAGCATTAACTAGAATTTCCTCATGAAGGTCTTACAAAAGATGGGTTTTGGGCCTTGGTGGATGGAGTGGATTTGGTGGTGCATTTTAACTGCCAAATTTTTTATCTTGGTCAATGGGGTGCCAGCAGGCTTCTTTTCGAGTTCCAAGGGGTTGCGTCAAGAAGATCCTCTATCTCCTTATCTTTTTGTCCTGGGTATGGAAATGCTAAGTGCACTCATAAGAAGGGTTGTTGGGGGGGGGGGGTGGTTCATCTCAGGTTGCAACCTTCGGGGTAGAGAGAGGATGGAGATGGATGTCTCTCATCTACTCTGTGTTGATGACACAATCATCTTTTGTGAAGCTAGGAAAGAGTATCTGACCTCCTTAAGCTGGATTTTGGTTTGGTTTGAGGTGACTTTTGGGCTAAGAATAAACCTAGCTAAAAGTAAATTAATTCCTATTGGGAAGGTTGAAGAAATTGAGGAAATGGCAGTGGAGCTTGGGTGTAAAGTGGGGGCTCTTCTTTCAGTTTATCTAGGGCTGCCCCTTGGAGCCCACTACAAGGCCATATCTAAGTGGGATGGGGTGGAAGAAAGAATGAGGAGAAGATTAGCCCTTTGGAAAAGACAATACATTTCTAAGGGCGGGAGAATTACCCTCATCAAGAGCACCTTGGCCAGCATTCCTATTTATCAATTGTCCCTTTTCCTCATGCCCAAGTTGGTGGCAAGAAGGCTTGAAAAGTTACAAAGAGACTTTCTTTGGGGAGGGGGGAGAATGGAAAGGAAAATCCACCTAATCAATTGGGAGGTGGTGTGCACTCAAAAGGAGAATGGAGGGCTAGGTATATGGAAGATTGATCTCCTTAACAAAGCCTTGTTGGGTAAGTGGATTTGGAGGTTTGCCTTTGAAGAGGACATTCTTTGGAAGAAAGTGATTGGGGTGAAGTATGGTTAAGAAGGCTTTGGTTGGCGGACTAATGAAGCTCGCGGGGCATTTGGAATGGGGGTGTGGAATGAGATTTTGAAGGAGGCAAATTGGTGTTGGGATAACATAATATTTAAGTAAGGGAACTAAGGTAAAATTTTGGACTGATCACTGGTGTGGTAATGAGGCGCTGTCCAGAATTTTTCCTCAGTTATTTGCCTTGGCGGTGCATAGAAATGTAATGATCAATGAGGTTTGGGACTCTAGCCTTGGTCAAGGGGGTTGGAATCTCAGATTTCCTAGAGATTCTTGGGAGCTGGATTTAATAGGAGCTTTGTTTAACATGCTGAGGGACTTCAAGATCTCATAAGAAGAGGACTCGGTGGTTTGGAGAGGTGGGGGTCAAGGCATCTTTGGAGTCAGACATGCTTACAACCTGCTGGCTATTCCCAATACCCTCGCCTTCCCGGTTAGATGCATTTGGGTGGACAAGGTCCCAACTAAAGCTGCCTTTTTTGCTTGGGAAGCTATGTGGGGGAAGATCCTCACTTTGGATAGGCTTAAAAAACGAGGGTGACAGTTTCCTAATTGCTGTTTTTTGTGTGGTTGTGAAGAGGAAAATGTAAATCACATTCTTTTACACTGTACAGTGGTTAGGGTCCTCTAGGAAATTGTCCTTGCTTTGTTTGGGGTTCATTGGGTGTTCCTAGAGACAGTCATAGAGGTGTTACTTAGTTGGAGAGACTCCTTTGTGGGGAAAAAGAGGGAAAAAATCTGGTATCCCATCCCGTTGTGTATTTTTTGGACGATATGGAAGGAGAAAAATAGATTAGCCTTTAAGGGGGGTTCTTTAGACATACAGAAATTCAAAAATTATTTTGTTTGTAACTTGTGGAGTTGGACTAGAGTGTACATGGGAGAGAAGTCCTCTCCACTTTTAATCTTTTTGGAGTGGCTAGCAGCTACTTAAGGGCCGATGAGGCTATTTGTTTCTTTTGTTTTTTGGGTGTAGCTGTATTGTATACACCCTGTATACTTTGTGGCGGTTTGCCATTTAATACAATTTGTGCTTACTTATCAAAAAAATAAATAACCATCAATGTGGTCATTCACCATTATATTTACAACAATTTCAAAATTTTAAAAGTATTAAAAAATCTAAAAACTTAGAAGAATAAAATGGGTAGGGGGTGGATATGAGTATATGACGAATTGTCTTTACCCGCCTGCTCCGTCCATAAGTTTTATGGGACAGAACCGGTTTGTACTTTATACATACCGGGTGGGCCGAATGGTGCGAACCGTCGGTTGCCATCCTTACTGGGTCTATGACCCGCGACGAAACTTTACCATCGGAATTTGCGCTACGCACGGTGCGCAAGATAGCAGTGCCCTTCTGCTGGAAAGCCAGTCTCAACCAGTGAAGCACAACCACAATTGTGGGTCACTCTTCTCCTCTCCACACAATGTGAAACCCTAAGCACTCGATTTGAGGCCTTAGATATCGATGCTTGAATGGACATCACGGTCCATTCAAACCCTAGCTCTCATGTCGCTTCTAACTTTCCCTCGCTTTCTCTCCTTTTCCTTCTCTCCAAACACCCTCTCTTTTGGCAGACCTCGGTCACGGTTTCCATTGGCAGCAAGCAAGGGAGCGGAATCGAGTGCGATAGACGACAGCGTGGCTGTTCTGTGGTTCAAGCACGACCTCCGTATCGATGATCATCCCGGACTCGTGGCGGCGGCGTCTCGGCACCGGACGGTCATTCCTCTCTACGTCTTCGATCGGCGGATTCTTTCTCGTGAGTTGTCTTTGCTTTTCAATCTGTTTGGTTGCTGAGAAAAAATGACAGGCTAGGAACGTAAACATACCTACTGTGGACTGTTATTAATTTCTTAGACAATGCTTCAAACTAGAGTAGTCAATCACAATTTGAGTGGCATTTTTAATCAACCAGCATGATTATCACCTTCATTACAAGATTTTAGATTATGGGAGAAACGATGAAACTATTCACGATTGTCCTCTCTATAAGGATTGTTTCACTGAATGATTCGTTGACAGTCTCAGCCTTTTCTGTTTAGCTACCATTTTAGAGTAGCTTGTGATTGGGATTGGAATAAAAGAATGAACATGATTTTTCTATGAAGGTTTTTGTTTTCAAAAATGAAAACAGCGAACATGACCAATGCTAGATTTTTTTTTTCTCCTATTTTAAAGTGCTTGCATTTTAAAAAACATGAAACTAAGTATTTTAGAATTTCCTAAGACGACCTGATTTTTTTTTTTGATAAGTAAACACATTTCATTAAAGAGGCAAAAACCTCAACATATACAGGACGTATACCAGGCAGCAAAGGCCAAGAACAAGCAACAAACCAAAAAAACAAACCACCCCTCAACTGGAAGCTATCCATTCCAGGAAATCTAAAAGGGAATGCGGCCTCTCCTCCATATACAACTTAGCCCAACCCCAGATATAACAAACAAAAGAATTTTTGAACCTCTGAATTGCTAAACCCCCCCCCCCCTAAAAGCTAGCCTATTCCTTTCCTTCCAAACCATCCAAAAAATGAATTGCTAAGACGACCTGATTTCAGGAACATGTTTCAGCCACCTGTTTCTGGGAACACGTATCAGACATGTTTTTAGTGTTACTTTAGTTTCTCTGTTTTCAAAAGCAGAAAATGGTACCCATTTCCATAATTTTATCAGTTAAGTCCATACCCCAAAGTTTCATATTTAAGTCCTTATTTTTGGTTGGTAGAAAGAAATGTGGTAAGACATGAATCAGCAGCTTCCAGCTTACAATTTTGTTAAACAAATCTCTTGCTTTTCTGCCTTCACCTCCTATTAGAGGAGTATGTGCCTTGCTGCTATAGCTAGGACATGCTTCCCAGCTCCCAAACTCAGGGTGGAGATGGATTTTTAACATTGAGATAGCTTTATTTTCTATTGAATATGTTTTGAATTCCAAAGTTTAACATTTTAAAGAATTTTGTAAAGGATTATTTACTTATTTATTTATTTATCTGCAAGAAAGCAGTAGATATGTATTAAAGGATGCCAAAAAGATGAAATTAATGCTAGTGTGTACAATCTACATCCAACAGGAAAAAAGGGAACAGAAAATAAAAACAAGGCAAATAAAACAGTAAAAAAATGACAAGAAAAAAGCTCCCAAAAGGCACCTGAGCCACCAGGATACCACAAGCTGATCGCTTGTGCTAGAACTATGAATGCAGTTGCTGCTGGTATCTGCTATAATAGCTTTCATAATATGGCAACTTAAATACAGTTTGGTAAGTTCTGATCAAGGTCTTAATTCAAGCATGAATGCAAAGGTTAAATACCTTGTTCTCAACCCAATAGGAAAAAATGGAAGGGTTTTGGTAATCTCTTTGATCTTTAGGATCTTAGAATATGGCTTTTTTTCCCCTGCAGAAACTGTTAAATTCACTCAAATGCTTCTCTTTTCTTAATTGCAGAATTATGATGTTTTGGCTGAAAATTCAGGAAATTTGGATAAATGAATCATAAGTCATATAGAAGTGAGGTTAGGGAGGGCTATGGGGTGGGGTTTTGGAAGGAAATTAGAAAGGAAGGCCCTCTGATGTTTAAAAATGTTTCTTTCGCTGAAGGGGATGGTAAAAGGGTGAAATTTTGGAAGGACATTTGGTGCGGAAACATTCCCCTTTGTGAGGCTTTTCCTTCTTTGTTTGCCTTTGCGGCCTCTCAAGATGCGTGGGTAGCGGATTGTTGGGACTCTATGGGGGATGTGGGGGGATGGTCTCCTTGTTTCTCTAGACCCTTTAATGATTGGGAAATGGAGGCAGTGGTGAGTCTCCTTTCGATCCTTCAAGGAAAGCGGCTTTTTGTTGGGCTGGAGGATAGAGTGTTGTGGAATGCTTCTAAGAATGGGATTTTCTCGGTAAAATCCCTTTACAATACTCTTGATTCTAGTGGTGCAGTCCCGTTTCCTTGGAAAATCATTTGGAGCCCTTGTGTGCCTACAAAGGTGGGTTTTTTTTGCTTGGGAAACTTCTTGGGGGAAGGTTCTAACTCAAGATACTCAAAAGGAAGGGCTGGATTTTAGCAAACAGGTGCTTCTTGTGTTGTGAGGAAGAGGAGACAATAAATCACATCCTTATTCATTGCCCCAAGGCGAGGGTTTTGTGGAATCTTGTGTTTTTGTTGTTTGGTGTTAATTGGGTCCTTCCGCTTACGGTTAGAGACACTCTCCTTGGTTGGTCCGCTTCCTTTGTGGACAAGAAGCGTGGAAAGACTTGACGGGCAGCTCCTCTCTGTTTATTTTGGATGGTTTGGAAAGAAAGAAATATGATAGTTTTTTATAATGAGGCTTTGTTGATCTAAAGATTGAAAAACTCTTTCGTTTGTAATCTTTTCTCTTGGTCTAAGTCTTGTTTAGATGGAAAACCCCGTTCCTTAATTAACTTTGTTGATTGGTTGGGTTCTAGTTGAGGGCTGGTGAGCGTTTGCTTTCTTGCGTTTTTTGTCTTGTGGTTTCTCGTGTATACTCCCTGTATGCTTCGGGTTGCCTTCTTGCTCCCTTATTCTAATAAATTTTCTGTGATTTATCTATCAAAAAAAAAAAAGTCATATAGAAGTATATTGTTAACACCTTGGAGGCACATCAAAGTTTACCTATAAAAAAAACACCTTGGAGGCACACATTTGTTACCAGATTAGGCAGGCTAGTGTTGCCTAATTCCAATAATCCTGAAACAAAATGTGATGTAATTGAAATGGCTGGAAAATTGCTAATAGATTGGAGTAAAGACACTGACATTTTTGTTATCAGGTGCGTGTAGGGTGTATAACCTAATACCATGCAAGTATGTGAATTCAAGCATGCTGATTCTTGTAATTTCTGCAGGTTTTTCTGATGAAATGCTGGAACTGGTTCTTGTTGCCATGGAAGACTTGAGAGAGTCGCTGAAGGATCAGGGGTCTAATCTGATGATCAGGTTCGGGAGTGCAGAAAAAACCATACGAGAAATTGTAAAAGAGGTTGTCACGCATTAGGTTTTCTTACTATGATATTTAACGGTCCAGACATGAGGAGAACTTCAAGCACTCATCAGTTCATTTTGTTGAATTCATCACCGAGGATTGCAACAGGTGAAGGCTACCACCATATTTGCTGAAGAGGAGGTAGAGCACGAGCTGAGAAAGATGATAGATACTGTGCAAGAGACTTTAGCAACAGCCCCACTTCTAGAGAGGAGCCCAGAGGTTGTCATGTGGCACACTCCATTTTATGATATTAAGGTAATCAGTTTTATCCATGTAACTGAATTCATGTAATCAAATTCCTTGGATGTTTAGCTGATTCATGTTTATTTGTGTCATTAGGACTTGAAGTACCTGCCTCCATTACACCATGACTTCAAGAAGCTTCAACTGCCTATAACCTCACCTCTTGGGCCCCCAAGATTACCTTCTGTAGAAATTGGATTGGACTGGGGTAAGTTCACTTGGTCTTTAAAACATTCCTTGTGTTCCCCCCTAGATATAAGTCTTAGATTCTCAAAAGTAATTACAGTTTTGTTATACAGTTTAGATTCTCAAAAGTATCTGTTATACAGTTTTGTTATTATCTCTAGCGAAAGTAATTATTGCACTTTTGTTATTATCTCTAGTGAAGGTAATTAGTGCACCATGTATCAGGTCCTGTACCCTCTCTTGCTGATTTAAAACAATTTGTGAATGGAAATCCAAGCAAATCAAAAGAGGATTGGACTTCAATTAAGGAGACCATAGCTGAAAAAATGTTGCTGAATGATCAGATAGATCAGGCTGAGCCCCCAAATACTCTGATTGGAGGAATGGAATCATTGAAGTCAAGAGGAAGCAACCGGATCAATTTAAATCATGAACAAACCCAGAGAAAGAGATTGCAAAAATCTGTTTTTGTCACAAGCAATGGGAATTTAGTGGGAGGTGGGACAAATGCTGTATTGAATGCATTAGCTGCATATTTGAGATATTTGGAGGGAACTGGCCGAGATGACTGGCAGGAGTATGTGGTGACTTGTAAATCTGTCTAGATTTCTTTTTAAAGATGTTTGGAGTTTGAATTTGATTGTTTTTGCCTTTTCTTTTCTTGACATTCTTATCTTTAACTTGAAGTTATGCCATGACCATTCATGGCCAACTCTTGTTTACTTTTGCTCCAAGAGCTGATTCCTCTTGAATTAAATCAAGACTACTGTTTCAATTATGGAAAAATCTTTAAATCAGCTTTCTTACTGATGAATTAGATGATCCATAGCATAAAGATGCGTTGAAAAGTGGGTTTGCATCTTGGTTATGGCAAATTTATGCCTTTTCTGTTTTGGAAATGGACTCATTTATCTAGTTCTTTAACATGTTTAAATTTTGGACTTCAGAATTTAACCCTGTTTGCTTTCACACACGCAAAGGTGCCTACCAACAATAAATAAATAAATAAAGTTCTTATTCACACAAAGCTGTTTTCTTTTTTTTTTTCTTTTTTTTTTTTTGTTGTTGTTATTGTTGTTTATTGTATCTTTTCCAAAGAGTAAAAGAAATGTTTCCTGCACAAATTGTGCGTTCTGAGTTCTGTCCTGATAAAAACTTGTTATTAGAAAGGCATGCATTTAATCTAGGTTTGGAAAAGTTCATGGATCATCACAATGGTAGCTGCACAGCTCCATCTTTTTAGGTCTGAGCTAGAACTGGTAAACTATGGTCTTTCAAGGGACATACACATTTGATTTGTATCTTCCATGCTATGTTTGCTGAAAAAATTGTATTTCAAAATCAAATGATACCACTTAGAGATTATTGTATGGCACATGTATTAATCCTGTTTAACTTGATCTGTTGCAGGGTACATGAAAAGTTACGCAATGCTGAAAGTCGGGATGGAGCTTCATTTGGCATTCTCTTTGGCTCTGCCCTTTTTCTTGGCATCATATCAAGAAGGAGAGTTTACCATGAAGCTATCAAATATGAGAAAGAAAGAAATGCTGGATTTCTATCTCCTTTTGGATATTCAGCGGCCACTATTGCGGCAGCAGCTGATGCTGTATGCACAATGGAGGTATAATTGATTTTTACAATTGACAGCCTTATGCCATCAGAGCATAAATGTGATTTTGATTGATTGGGTGTGATTCTTTGAGTGACCTACTGCAAAAGGTCTTCTATTTTTCCCCCTTTTCAAAAAATATGATTCTTACAACGTTTTCATGGTATCATTCTGCTAACAATTCAATTGGTTATTTTGCAGTGGTACTGGCTTATGGCTCTTAAAAGTCAAATCAGTGATGAAGGACCGTTTTCTATTCGAATATGGAGATGGAATGGCTATCTAATTCAGGTGTGTAGCTGAAAACTGACTCACAAATTTGATAACTCATTTCTTCCTGGATTCTTGGTATCCCAGCATGAATAGTGTTGCCACCTTCAAACTAACATTAAATTTGTAATGCCTATCCTTTGGAAAGAGCATTACAAAAATGTGGTTTGAGGCACATGATAGTTACTTATTCTCCAAAGTTATTGTGGAAGAATGGAATTAGGGAAGTTGTGTTTTTGTAGAGAGAATTAGGCAATCCTGTGATCAAAGGGATTTGTTGTAATTGAGTTAGGAAAGTTCCTAATTTAGGTGCTAGGATTTTTTGTGTACATATATGCGAGTCTTTGTACAGACAAAAGATTAAGGAAAAGAATTTTTTACCTTGTATTCCTTCCATCTCTCTTCTACATGGTATTAGAGCAATAGGGTACGAATAATGGATTAGTCATTGGACCAAAGACTGGAGGAGGGTCAATGAGAAAGGGATCAATGAGATAGGAATCTTGATCCTTGTCTTCCTTGATGGAATTTTCCCCCTCAAGATAAGGAGTGGGAAAATAGGACCCACTCTCGTTGAAAGTAACATCTGCTACAACAATAAATCTACAATCAGTATTGCACATAATCCAGTGCAACACGATCGAACGAAACATATAGAAATTGATAGACATTTTATTAAGGAGAAACTAGATAATGGGTTGATTTGTACTCCTTATTTATCTACTGACCTTTCACGACCCAAATTCAGGGCGACCTAGAATTTGACCCATAACCACAAGTCAAAGGTATTATTGCAACCTTAGCTCTGATACCACGCTGTCACGACCCAGATTTAGGGTGACCCGGAATTTGGCCCATGACCCCAGGTCAAAGGTGTTAAGGGTTCCTCCTAATTCACGATGATAGTTAATCAAAATGCTCTAACTATATATATATATATATATATATATATATATATATATATTTTTTTTTTTTCTTGAACATAAATCACACTAGAGCTCCCTCCAACTAACATTCCAATTTAAAAAGTTACAACAAGCACTTAAGAACAACAAGCAATTTAATGTTAATAAGACTTCTAACAAAAGTCTAAAAAGAGTGTCTACAATAGAGCAAGTTTAATTCCAAGTATAGTCGATAAACAATTACATAATTTAAAAGTCTATTAGAACATGCCCCAATAACCCAACACAACCAAAGATAATAAAATCCTCTAAGTTGCTCCAAAATCTTCTGGGGCATCCTCATGCTCTCCTTGTCCCATTTGTTGATCATCAAGAGCTACATTTGCATATAAAAAAATTTAATATGGAAGAGGTGAGCATTCCATATTACTCAATAGGGTGCCTTACACCCAAGGGGTTAATTGGGATTACTAAGGTTCAAGTGCACACAAAATAAACATTCCACCATAATTGATCAACTTAAATATTTTAATTTCTATAATTATACAATTCGACAATTTTCCACAATTAAATAAAATGCATGTGAATATGTGGCACACAATCATACAATGCACTATTGTTCTAAGGTTTTCACTGAAGGATACGCGTGCGTACCCAAATACACTCCCCATTCGAGGTCTTCTTGAGGTAGATTTTTGGGTCTTTCACCCTAAGGATCTCACTCCCTTCTTAATTCGCCTCACACGGGCCTTTACTTTTCGTTACTATTTTATTTTTCTTTCTTTTTCCATTTCATGCACTTTTCACATTTTTTATTTTCCTTCACACAACCATGATGCAAATGAAATGCAATGAGCTTAATTATCCTCATTCACAAATATCACAAATATCAAATAAGATTCCCACTATTCCAAATATCATTAAAATTACAATTTATACCAAAATTTCATAATTTTTCAACAATCCCAATAATCCAATAATCAAATATAATTATTTTCTCCACAATAAAATTACTAAAAACAACCAAATAAATTTTCAATAATTCAAATATCAATAAACATAATTAATAACCAAAATTCCATAATTTTCCACTACCCTAATAATTCTAATAATGAAATATAATTATTCCTCCACAATTAAATTACCAAAAACAATCAAATAAATTCTCAATAACTCAAATGTCAATTAAACATAATTTCCACCAACATTCCATTATTTCTCAACAATTCCAATAATTTCAACAATCAAACACAATTAATTTCCACAATTAAACACTTCCATTATCACACAAAAATCCCAAGGAAAATTCCTAAATCACCCAATAAACTTTCTCACATCATAAATATTACCTATTTACCTTCCAACAACGAAATTTATAAATTTTTTTAAAGAAAAAAGCATCAAATAACAATTTTAAGGTTAAGTCTCCCTACCATAGATCTAACAATGCAACTGTTTTTTTTTTTTTTTTGATAGGCAAAAGCAGAGACTATATTAAAGAAGGCCAAAAGGCCGCACCACATACAAAAGGTATACAAAGCAGTCCCCAAGGCCAAGAAAACAATACCAAGAACACCTCACCAGCCCTTAAGGGACCGCTACCCACTCCAAGAAGCCTAGAAGTGAAGAGGACTCCTCTCCCCTATACAACTTAGCCCAACTCCACAGATTACATACAAAAGAGTTCTTGAGAGACTGAATAGCCAAAAAACCCCCTCTAAAAGCTAACCTATTTCTTTGCTTCCACACCGTCCAAAAAATACATAACGGAATGGACTTCCATATTTTCTTCCTTTTTTTACCCACAAAAGAACCCTGCCAACAAAACAACGCCTCTTTGACCCTCTCTGGAAGCACCCACTGGACCCCGAATAAGGCAAAGGCGATTTCCCAAAGGGTCCTAACCACTGTACAGTGTAAAAGAATGTGATTTACATTTTCCTCTTCGCACCCACACAAAAAGCAACAATTTGGAAACTGCCACCCATGCACTTGCAGCCTATCCAATGTGAGGATTTTTTCCCAAGTAGCCTCCCACGCAAAGAAAGCCACTTTGGAAGGGACCATATCCATCCAAATATTTTTTCCCGGAAAAACAAGAGGATTAGGGGCTGCCAACAGATTGTAAGAATGTTTCTCAAGTCGAGTAGAGCTTTCCCTCAAAATTTCACGCGAAAAGGAGCTCGTTTGGCCGTTGAATCGGCCGGCCAAAGGTGGACGACACTTTCTCCTCTCTCATAGTCGCCGACACTCCCATCCTTCTGTAACTTTTCTCCTTCTTCTCTTTTTATTTCTTTTATTCCTTTAAAAGGCCACCACAGTGCACTCACTTATACCCATATATACATATATATTATTATATGTATTTAGTTTTTCTTTTCTCAATTCATTTCATTTTCTTTTCTTAATTCAATTTTTCATTCCATTTCATTTTTTTAAACAACACAAAATAAATTATTAAACGTCATCCCAAAAATTTTAATTTTCTCAAATTTATTATTAAGTAATTTAATTTAAGAAAATTATAATTTTTGGGATGGTGTTTGATAATTTATTTTGTGTTAAAAAAAAAAATGAAATGCAATGAAAAAATGAATTAAGAAAAGAAAATGAAATGAATTGAGAAAAGAAAAACTATATATATATATGGGTATAAGTGAGTGCATTGTGTGGTGGCCTTTTAAAGGAACAAAAGAAATAAAAAGTGAAGGAGAAAAGTTATAGAAGGGTGGGAGTGTCAGCGACTGTGAGAGAGGAGAAAGCGTCGTTCACCTTTAGCCAGCCGGTTCAATGGCCAAACGAGTTCCTTTTCACATGAAATTTTGAGGGAAAGCTCTGCTCGACTTAAATGGGGGTTTTTTGTTAGCTTGCAAGGCGAGGGGTAGAGGTGGTGAGGGGATTCAAGTGTCTCACTATTTGCTGATGATACTTTAGTTTTTTGTCGAGCTTCTAAGGATCAAATGATGTTTTTAAGTTGGGTTCTAATGTGGTTTGAGGCAATTTCGGGGTTGAGAATTAATTTGGACAAAAGTGAGCTAATCTTGGTGGGTGGTGTGGAAAATGCGGAGGCTTTAGCTGTAGAACTTGGGTGTATGGTTGGAAGTCTTCCATCCACTTACTTGGCATACCATTAGGTGCGCCTCATAGATCTGTGACTGTTTGGGATGGAGTGGAGGAAAGATTGTGGAAGAAATTGGCTAGGTGGAAGAGCCAATACATCTCCAAAGGAGGGAGGATCACCTCGATTTGGAGCACTTTGGCGAGTATGCCCATTTATTTTATGTCTGTGTTTTCTTTGCCCAGAAAGGTCAAATTGAGGATAGAGCAGATTCAAAGGGATTTTTTGTGGGGAGGCGGGGCCCTTAAGCAAAAACCTTATCTTGTTTGGTGGGGCTTGGTTTGCTTAGATAAAAGCAAAGGGGGGTTGGGGGTAAAGTGCCTTTCTACCCTCAATAAGGCGCTTTTGTGTAAATGGAGTTGGAGATTTGTTAATGAGAGAAGGGCTTTTTGGAATCAAGTGATTAAGGGAAAGTTTGGGGAGGAGCAAGGGGGTTGGTGTTCCAAGGAAGTGAGGGGTGGATTTAGTGTGGGGTTGTGGAAAGCAATTAGGAGAGAGTGGATTGTTGTAAGCAGTATGCTCTCTTTTGTGGTGGGGAATGGACAAAGGGTGAAATTCTAGAAAGATAGATGGTGTGGGGATTCACCTCTGTGTTTCTTTTCCCATTTTATTTGCTTTAGCTGTCTTCTAGGATGTTTCGGTCAAAGATGTGTGGTGTTGTTCCATTGAGGGAGGGGGGAAGTTGGAGTCTGTACTTCTCTAAACCGTTTAATGATTGTGAGTTAGATGAGGTGCACAAGTTTTTTTTGGGCCTTAATGGGAAGAGAGTTCAGCAGGAAGTGGAAGATAGGGTGCTTTGGAGAGAGACTAAATGTAGGAAGTTTTTTGTTAAGTCTCCCTACAAAGCATTAATTTCAAGCCCTCCAGTCTCTTTCCCTTTGACGGTCATTTGGAAAGTTTGCGTGCAGCCTAGAGTGGGTTTTTTTTTTTGTGGGAAGCATCGTGGGGAAAAGCTCTTACTTTGGACCAACTTCAGAAGAGAGGATGGCCTCTAACGAAAAGATGCTACCTTTGCCAAAGGCACGAAGAATCAATAGATCACATTCTTCTTCATTGTGCCAAGGTAAGGACTCTTTGGGCATTGCTTTTCTCTCTTTTTGAGCTTTAGTGGGTGCTGCCAGCCACAGTTAAGGCAACACTTTTGGGCTGGGAGGGGTCTTTTGTGGGAAAAAAGAGAAAGGAAGTTTGGAAGACAAAGAACAAAATTTCCTTTAAGGAAGAAGTGTTGTCAATCCAAAGACTTAAAAGAGTTTGTTTGTATATTTCCTTTGGTCGGAGACGAAATTGTTCGTAAAAGATGGTCCTTCGACTTTAGTAGATTTTATTGATTGGGTGGAAACCCGTTGAAAGTGGGGTTCGGGTTGCACCTCCGTTCTTGGCAACTAGCTAAGGAGTAGGGGGTGTTTCTTCTTTGTAATCTTTAAGCCATTATTTTGGCAGCTTTTTCAATACAATTTTTCTCCTTTACTTGAAAAAAAAAAAAAAAAACCAAACTTAAAAAATTCAAATAGTGATCCCATTAATGCCAAAAATTTATGAACAAAAATTGGTTTAGAGTGACTCAATTATTTGTTTTCTATATAGAACCATATTTTTCTGATTTTTTTTCACTTGAAAAATAAACTCCAAATCAAGTAAGACTTAATGCATTGGATTCAATAATGAGTTTAATAATTTTAAAAATAATTTGAAACTCAAATGGTAACCTAATTAATATTTGAAATTTATGGATGAAATTGGCCTATAATGACTATTATTCTTTTTTGCACATAATTATATTTTTATTAATTTTCTCATTAGAGAAATGAACTTCGAATCATGTGACACTTTGTATTATTTATTAATGAGTTTAATATTTTTTAAAAATAATTTCGAAGTCAAAAAATTAATCCAATTAATTGTGGATTAAATCAAGCATATCAAAATATTAAAAAAATTAAAACTTTATTTGTTTTTATATTCATTTTAAGCAAAAATATTGTGAACAATTATTATTATTCATTCTTAATAAAAGAATCAATTATGCTTTTATGAAGATGTTAATATACCATATTTTTATAACATATGCTAAAATAGTATATTTTTTATAAAAAATTATAATTTATGGTTTTATTATAATATTACTATTCATATTTTACTAAAAACTGCTTTTTTATTTATTTATTTTTAATTACAAAATTATTTTTATTTTTAATAAAGCTTGAATTAAATTTTATAATATTATATAAATTGAATTTACAAGGTTTTTATAAAATCAAAATAAAAAATTTATTTTTAAAAACAACTTATTTAAACAAGTTTTTTGTTTTTAATTTTATTTTTTGAAAAACGTATTTAACAACTATGTACCAAATACCTTTATTTTTATAAAATACTAAAAAACTTTTGTTTATTTTTTATTTATTTTTAAACTTAAAAACAAGCATAAA
Source organism: Vitis vinifera (assembly GCF_030704535.1). Lineage (NCBI taxonomy): Eukaryota > Viridiplantae > Streptophyta > Magnoliopsida > Vitales > Vitaceae > Vitis > Vitis vinifera. Next base: position 18,112,732 of record NC_081820.1, on the reverse strand, counting down.
AAAATATGGCTGAACGGGCCCTTTCATTTTATTTTTTTAATCTTTTGGCATTTGTTTGCTCAATATGGAGATTATCAACATTTGCATGGTTTGTTTTCAATTTACTACATTTTTTGTTATTAAGCAAAATTTCTAAGATTTTTTGTCCCCTTTTTTTGTCCATTTCTGAGACTTTTTGTCCTTTTTTCTAGATTATTATTGATGAAGATTCAATAACAATTATGTTATTCATATATGAATTTGTACATAATTCATTACCAATTGTCAATAGTGCATATTTATTTTTGATCAAAAAATGGAGGAAATATATTAAAAGCCTACTTTCAAAATAGTGCATAATGAGTAATAAACCTATGTAAATCCAAAATTATGAGTTTGTAAAAACTGGCATAACCATCAATATCCCTATTTGCTAGCTTAAAATTGAAATTCATGATCATATCAGCTGGGAGAATTATGTGTTGTAGGTAATACATATTTCTATGCACCTAATTTCATGTTAAAAAGGGACATTTTGGCTTTCAAATGCATTGACTAATAATTCTTTTTGGAAATTGTTCCAAAATATGAAATATTTACCAACAAATGATTGTACAATCTAACATGGTTATCTGTATGTATTGTCTTTAATTAATGTGTGCCTGTGCAACTTAAAAAGAGAAAAAACAAGGATATACAAGGATATTAAGTATGGCATAGAGGTTCTGTGCTCTGTGCTAATACAATTTCCTTGGTCCTAATCATAGTTGTCAGGATATGTATGGTATGAAGGTTCTCCTATTCTCTGTTCTAATACCATATACATGTTTCTAAACCAAACATGTTTTAGTCAACTCCAATATAAAACTATGGATAGAGGACATTTTTATTCTTCCTTTTTCTTTTGGCATAAATTTTTGCATTTGTTGGATGCCAAATATCAATAAATTATGCTACTGTCTTGGCGGGAAATCTGGCCTGCCTATAATAAGCATGAACTATTATTCTTTGTAGCATTCTTGGGTAGGACTATGGTGGAAAGCCAGCTGGCCCAGACTAAGCTCAAGCTTGGATGGCTTAGGCTTGGGCCAGCCCACTTCCCACAAAACAGGGGCCCAGGCCCTGCCCTAGCAAGGTGTGGGCCATCTATGGGCTGATTTTTGGGATGGGCCCATGTAGTGTTTTGGATCTTTAGATCAGATCCTTTTTCACCTCTAATTAGGATTATAGAGCATGGCAGTTCAGCAATCTTCATTAAATGCTTTTTCATTTTTTTTTGGCAATTTCAGAAATTGTTGCTTAAATTGCCAAAAACTGAAACCTACTTGGAGTTATTTTGCTGTACTGGCTGGCTGTTTCCTAAGTGTATACTTCACCATATGGATTTCTAAAACAGCTGAATAACAACTAATGCTTTTTTTCCTTTGCATTTTGAGCAATCTGGTTGCTTTGACTGAAAAATATTTATACATTCAGAAGATTTTCCATCAATAGTGACAAAAACTTTTCTACTAAACAAATAAAATGAACAGAGAGAAGTATTATCTTTATAAAATGAATATTAAAGAAGTTCTTGAGGCTCTTTTTGAAACAGTTTTGAGTAACAGAACCTGCATATCCTTCATTCAGTGCGGGGCAACTTCCTGGAAGATGAAAATTTTGTAGGGATGCTTGCATATTTATATTCACTTGGTTGAAAATTATACCTGTTGTAATGCATTATGATATATCTCGTTGTTCAAGGAGACCCGATGTTTTTTAATCATGGAGATATACTTTATCAAGCTTAAGTTGTGTGTATTTCTGTAGTCTTACCTTCCATTAATAAACTATTCATTTTTCAGTATACAGTTGTTGGTCATGAAGGTCCTGCTGTTCTTCTTGTGCATGGTTTTGGTGCTTTCTTTGAGCACTACCGAGACAATATACATCCTGTAGCTGACAGCGGAAAGCGAGTTTGGGCCATTACTCTTTTAGGGTTTGGCAAATCAGAAAAGCCAAATGTTTTTTACTCTGAACTCATGTGGGCTGAACTGCTGAGAGATTTCATCATTCAGGTTGTGGGTGAACCAGTACATCTTGTTGGGAACTCGATTGGTGGTATGTAATATAACCAACTTACAATTGTTTACTATTAATTACCTATAAAAAAAAAAAAAAAAAAACTTACAATTGTTTACAATTATAACCTCTCAAATTGAGTGGTCATGACTAATTATTTTATCTGCTTAAGTTATTAGTCTCTGTTAGTTACCTAACTGGTTTTATTCCTTCTCCCCAGGCTACTTTATTTCTATTGTTGCCGGTCTTTGGCCTGCTTTGGCCAAGTCTGTCATCCTTATCAACAGTGCTGGCAATGTTATTCCTGAATATTCTTCTGTGCCATCTTCTAAAGTAAGACAATTTATTTTGTGAAGTGCTACATATTGGCACAAACTAACACAACCATGCACATTCCATGTTGTTTTGTCTCTATAAACTGCAAATTTGGTTCATCCTGCTCTTGTGAGTAAACCATGCACTTCTCGGTTCCTTAACAGGCTTAGTATTCACATTTCCTTTTTCTTTTACTTTTACTTTTTTCTTTCTGCTGATGCATTTGTAGTTTCTTATTTTTCCCATCTAAACATAAGAATATCATCCAAAAGTTGTTCATATTGTATATTCTTAAAACACAATATTAGATATGAGAGACACAATATGTTCTGAAGTAATTAAAACCAAAAGTTACATCTTCCACTTTTCAAGCTGATCACTTGCCTTTTGTCTTCCATGGCATTTCTGACGACCTGAAAGGTTGTAAATTGTAATGAGCTTAACATTAAGTCTAATGATAAGGTAAATGACTATAAAGTGAAATACCTTCCTTCTCATGTTTATATTTCGCAATTAAAAGGCCTTGTCCCCTGTGGGTGGTGGCCAGGTGAAAGGACCAACCTGAAAATATTTCAGTCTGTTTTATGTTATGGAAAACAAAATAAGGACAAAGGGAGTTTAAGTGATGCTGGTTGAAGTGTATATTAACGTGAGATGGTTTTTGTTCTTATCGAGTGCACAGTATGAGATGACGGGATGTGCATAAAAACAAAGATTCTATTACCTGATACTGACATTCTTCTACTCTAGACACAAGGGTAGTGAGTTCTCTGAACCACTTAAAATCCTACTCACTCAAGAAGTGCTTAGCTGCCTGTCTTAAGTTTAATATTCAGATGAAATGTTAAAGAGCTCAAAACTTCTTTTCTTAACTCACTTTGGTTGGAGACTAAACTGTTTATAAAAGATGGTCCATCGACCTTTTTGGAATTTTTAGATTGGGTGGGTTCCCATTAAGGGAGGGGCTGTTTTTTGTACATCTTTGTGAACATTTTTTTATTTCTCTTATAAGGGGATGAGTATTTACTTCTCTTTACTGTACATTTTAAGTCGCTATTTTAGCGCATCCCCATAATACAATACTTCTCTTACTTATCAAAAAAAAAAAAAAAAAAAATTGAAATGTTAAAGAGCACATTGGGGCTGGAAATTTCATTCATTGAAAGTCCTCTTTAGCCTCTGTTGAATTTTCTTGCACTTTTTGCATCAATCTAGAAGCTAGTAACTGAAAACACATTTCAGGAAAGGAGAACTTCAGGAGCTGCATGGTTGGGTGCAAGACTCCTTTTGCCCTTCTTGAGATTGAGACTCCCAAGCATAGTAAAAAACTGCTACCCTGCTGTAAGCATGCTTCCTATCTGCCATGTTCCTTGCTTCTTGACATTGTGTAATACTGATCTCATTAGAGTTTGCTTTGCAGAAAATGGCAAGAGCTGATGATTGGCTTCTTAATGAAATGCTACGATCAGTATCCTTGTCATTATGCAAATATATATATATATATTTGTCTGTTTTGCTATGCCTATTGATCAATATCAACTCTCTTTCAATCTCCTGGAAAACATTTGTAGTTTAATAAATTCATCACCTTAACAAACATCGAAGTCATATGACCCTGGTGTGCTTGTGGTTCTGGAAAGTATTTTCAGTTTCAATCTCTCAATTCCTCTTAATTATCTCTTAAAAGGATTCAATGAAAAGGTTCTATTCATACAGGTAAAGCCCATCATGCAAAAATCAAGTTCCTTGCTCTCCATAATTATTGCTTTTGCTTTTAGTCAATAATGCTATATTGGTATTGATCTTATTTACATTCAGGGAGTGAAAGATCCTATATCCGACTCAGAGTCAAAATTGGCTATGCTTAGAGAGCATTTTGCTGGAATCGCGATCAAGGAATTGAGTGCAGGTTACTATAATGCTTTATCCTCAGAAACTGTCCCTTTGGTTGGTGTTTCATGCAAATTAATATGCAAGTTTAATTTATTTTTCTGTTCTTGATATTGCAGGACACTGCCCCCATGATGAGCTGCCAGAAGAAGTAAATTACATTATCTGTGACTGGATAGCTACTATTGAAAGTAAGCTTCTTCTAGTTTAGAGCTTTTTGTAGTTGGTTATTTTGGTGCACATTGCCTGCGGCTGAAGATCTATTATTACATTGGGTTGTCATTGATTTTTGCTACCTGCAAATATTTTAAATCCAAGTACCAGGGCTAAATGTGAAAGGTTAAGGCCTGAGCAACTTAGGTTGTCTTGAGTCATGTAAAGACAGGAAATTTTTTTAATATCTTTCTGGGATGACCCAGTGTGTAAACATAATCATAAAGTTTATGATACATATTCATACTTGTTAGAAATATGATATTGGAATTCATAGAGGTTAATACATTTTGAAGATGATAGTAAATTCGATTAATCAATTAGGCTTTGTATGTAAAATTATAGACATTGGGAAAGCGGAAAATGTTTGTTCTATAACAGAGCAGTAGAGTGGGAATAAAAGTTGAAGCTTGATCGGATCAATCACACCAAAGCATTTCTTGGAATGCCGCGGTGAAGCCTATGAAGATAAAGAGGCTTCGTTGGGCTATATCACCATAGCTTCAAGACCTAGGGAGCTTTAGTTATCGTACACTCCTGGTTTATGCGATGCATCCCCTTTACAAGCAAATAAAAATATGTTAGTAGTGCCAACCAGGGTTCAACATGGCAGCTTCCGGAGAGCCTAGCCTATCCAAATCCAATATGGTGTTTGAATGAATTTGGACGATACTGAGCTTGAATTTGGATAAGGGTTTTTTGTAACTTTATTTGGATTTAAGATTTGGACTATGTGAACCCAATTTAATATTCAATCCTAATTGGAACTAGAAAAAATAAGTTAGGGTTTCGGTTAAGCAATTTGAGCTTGTGGTTGGATTGGATCTAGGAAAAATAAGTTAGGGTTTAGGTTAAGCAATTTGAGCCAATGGTTGGATTGGATTCAGGTTGGGATTGGGTGTATACTAATTTAGGATGGTATCAGGGTGGTGACAAACCCAATCTAACTCATTTGAGTTTTATTCTTAATAAAATCAGTGTTGTATGGGGAGATAATTGTATGGATAATGCTGCAAGATTACTTTGAGTAATACTATGTTTGGTTTGGGAAAGTATTAATAATAGAAAAAATATGTTAATTTTCTCGTATTTGGTTTATCAAGAAAAAAAAAAAAACTAAATATAATTAGAATTACTTATTTTTGTTTTTAAAAATATAAAATACTTGTAACAAGTATATGAAATATAAAAAAACTCTTAAAAGACTTATGTTAAAAGGATAGTGATTTTCAAAATCAATTAGTCAATCATAAATTTAAAGTTTGGGGATGGGGTCGGGTTAGAATGACAATTCTCACTCCCTGATAGGTACAAAAATATAAAATACTTGTAACAAGTATATGAAATATAAAAACCTCTTAAAAGGCTTATGTTAAAAGGATAATGATTTTCAAAATCAATTAGTCAATCATAAATTTAAAGTTTGGGGATGGGATCGGGTTAGAATGACAATTCTCACTCCTTGATAGGTACAAAGTAAATTATTACTTTTAAAAAATTGAGGTTATAAAATGATAAAATTTTAAAATTTGTGAAGATAAGCATGAAAGTTTCTACATTTTGTATAAAAGTTATTATACTTTTTGTTTTTTAAAATAGAAAACTTATTTAAACTAAACATATGCTTAGACATTTATGTATTTTAAAATGATTTTATCCTTATATATAAGAGAAAAAAGAAAATGAAATGAGTTTAAAAAGTATATCAAAATAAGTTTTCACAATATATATATTTTTTTCATCTCTATTTTTTTTCTCTTATTTTTCTTTTCTCGAACAACCAAAGAAAGGGTTAACTGATTCAATTTGAGTTTTTTTATTTTGATGTATTAAATCATATATATATATATATATATATATATATATATATATCTTTTTTTTTCCCTATACAGCCTAATAATATTTCATTAGTTGCATATTTTTGGATATAATCCGTAATTGCAACTTAATTCCAACTTCTTAATTGCCACACTTTGCTACTAATTATCCTAGTCCCAAAGTTGTTTCCAGCGCCACTTTCAACACTCGCACCGCTTGAGCACTAATTTGCATCTAGCGTTCTTGACATCTATTTAAAGCCTTTCGATGTGTTACTTTATTCACTTTTTCATTTTGAGTCAGCTTGAGAGGGAGGTGTCCCATTCAGGGCATTCCACTCCATGGTCCTTTCGACCTAGATGATCTTTATATGGATTGTTTTCACACTGAGGAGTCTCGCTCCCATTACTATGCTTCTTTTTTAGAACAACGTGTTGAGGTCGAGTGTCATGTTGACCTTCATGCCTTCCAAGACACTCCTCTACTCACTATCATTCGTGAGAGAAGGTGAGAGTCTTTGTTTTCTCTTCGAGGGGTAGCTTACCCTCATTATGTTTGGATATTCTATTTGAACATCCATTCAGTTGTTGTTGGTCTTACCTTCAGGGTGACCATGTATGGTCAATCCTTTTGGTTTTTACCCAATCCATTTGGCGTGTCTTAGGCATGTTGTGACTTACTGATCGCCTTCCCTCCTCTCTTGAGGTTCAAGCTCTTACCTGAGGTTAGCATGATGCCATTCCGATCTCATTGTTCGGTGTTGCTCATCCTATTTAGTCATACATCTCCATTGCTAACTTCACCAAGTCAACATGGGTCCTCACCACTTTCTTCACTTATTTTGTCTATCTTTCATCCCATTGAACCTAAATTCACCGACCTACGGCTCATTTTATCCATGTTATCCTCATTGGGTAGCAATTTGATATCACCTAGGTCATTCTTGATACTATGACCCCCTGTCGTGATTCTTCCTTATGTTCTGGAGCTCTCCCATTCACCCTTTTGACCACTCGTCTCTTGGAGGACGTCGGTTTTGAGTTTGATCCTTTCTTGTAACTTGGATATCTTGTGTTCTTATTGATGCAAGTTCCTAGGCTAAGCACTATAGTCACATGTATGGTCTGATGGTCCCTCCAACTCAGGAGGCCCTCGTAAAGGAGGATGAGGTTAGGGCCATGGAGTGGGATGCACCTATTCTAAAGTCTTGACTTTCCTAAGCTTGCACACACATACTACACAACTTTTTTCATATTGAATTGGATTTGGGAGCATCTAGATCACAAGTATGAATCATTCTCTAGATCTAAAGTTTTGATTGTCATTACTTTTATTGTGCTTGGATCTTTAGATCCGTAGGACAAATTTGCATACACCCTAATAGTTTGTGAATAAGAATGGAGATATCCAGGTATTCCCTGTAGGTTCATCTTGGTGCCAACCTTTTTCTAGTGTCTCTTGAGAATGTTTTGAAGTGTTGTCTTCGTGGGTCTCCATTTGAGTCTTTTCAAGCACCATTTTTTTTTTTTTAGTTTTTCTCACTCTGATGGTCGGATCTTCATGGCTAGTCAATTCTCTTTTTTTCATCTCAATAATTGTTCTTCAACACTCAAAATTTAAGGTTTAAGAATATCCAAACTTAAAGGTTAGTACTTTAACCCTAAATAACAATTTTTTGAAAAATTGGTATTGCTTTCATTGCTTAAATCTAAGATGTCAACACTTAAAATTGCCAAGTTTAAAGTTAGTCAAGTCCATTAATAGGAGAATGAAATTTTACCAATCAAAAACCAAGTTATCAAAGGTTGCCTCCTAAATCGATGTGCGTTGGACATATATAGAGTTTTAAGACTTTCATTTATCACAACCAAATAAAAGAAGGTGCAACCATGTTTTTTCAAAATATACAAGTCTAGCATTAAAGCTATCTTGGAGATTTCTCAGAAAAAATAAAATAAAATTATCAAGTGGACAAAAGAAAGAACAGCTCTGATACAGGAAGTGGTATAGAAAAGAAACAGGTCATATTGACGAAGGAAATGTTACAGAAAAGAAACAAGGTGTATTGGCTTTTGGAAGAAGTTAAGATGGTTGTTGAGCTTTCTGTTGGTTTATCAGATAATTCTTATGTTTTTAAAGCTATAATTAGACGTGAATACTAATTTTTTTTAAATAAATAAATAAATAAGAAGTGCTTTAGTATAATATGAGTATAAAATCATTGATGAAAAGCATTTTGTACACAAAAAAATTATCATATTTCATTGTTGAGAAAAGTGGAAGTTTAGTTTTTACGTATGGGATTGCTTTTTCTTTATCCCAAACAGAGTTATGACAAAATGTCTGATTGTTTCATCTGACTTTTCCCTTGTCCCAAACAGAGGTCATTTGAGTGTCAGCTGGCCTTGCAAGCTCAATCAACAGACTCAAAGCTCTCTTTTTAGTTTCAGTATATTGGACTAGTATTCATAGTTAGAAGTCCATAGAATAGGAGAAAAAAATTCAGCTCAATGTTATGCTTTAAACTATTCTTCTGTTGTTGGTTGTTTGTGAGCAAGCATCCATTATAAAAAATAAAATAAAAATAATTGAAGAAAATAAGAGAAAATGGTCATCATTAAAAAAAAAAATTATTTTAAGACTATGTTGAGCTCCTTAAAAAGTACTAAAAAAATGATTTTTTTTATATTTGGTTTCACATTAAAAAATAAAGAAAAAATGTAATATAACTAATATTAATTAAAAATTCACATATTTTTAAAATTATTTAATTTTTACATAGAAAAAAAAAATGAAATCAGTTTGAAATACTATATAAAAATAATTTATTGACATGAAATTATTTTTTATTTATTTTTCTTCAATTTTTTCCTTTATTTTCATTTTCTCTTTTTTTTTCTTCAATTTTTTTGGGAATCAAAGATAACTGTAAAGAAAGTGGTAAGATAAAAAAAAATCTTAAAAAAAGAAAAAACCTCACATTTTTTTAAGATACACAATCAACTCATAATGATTTTACAATAGCAGAGGATTTTCAGAAGAGAAAACAGACCTACCTACACAAAGTTGATCTTTCTTATAGCAATTAAAACCAAGCTTACTTTTCAATGTAGGTAATGCGCCTGAGTTTATCCCAATCTTCTCCCTTACCCTCATGCACCTCTTCGATTAATTGAGAGCTTACACGCTTCAGCTTTAGTTCCCGAAGATTTTCCAACTGCAATAATCCTTGAGGAACCTTTATCATTATTTTACCTCTAATTTGCAAAGCCCTTAAGTTAGGCAATGCACCTTCCTCCACTTTCAATTCCTCCAGTTTCTTCAACCAATGCAACCCCAAGACTTCGAGTTGAAGGAACCCTCCAGAAGAGCAGACCATTTTGCTTCCACAGGAATTACCCATTAGCTTAAGAATTCTCAAGTTTGGCAGCTTCTTTAGTGTCAGCATTGGGTCCTCCTCTAGATCACAATTCTGCAAGGTTAGTTTCATGAGGTTTTCAGGATATAATTCACTGGAATTCTTGAAGCGTCCGTCAGTTATTCTTAGTTTCTTAAGCTGGGGTAGCTTTCCCAAACCATCCTCCAACCAAGGACCCGGAGCCAACTTCAATGTTTGAAGGTTGGTAAGCAGATGAATACTCAAATCACCATTAAATGTAAGGCATCTACTCATCATTGGCCGGCTTAAAACGGTACTATAATAACCATATAAATGTCTCAATTGGTGCAGTCTCCAAACGCTCCAGGGAATCTTACCGAATCGACAGTCCAATGTCTGTAGATTAACAAGTCTACCTATGGACTCTGGAAGCCTTAATCCATGACCACCCCGTAAACGCATGTACTTCAAACGGATAAGTTCACCTATTTCCTTTGGGAGTGTGATCTTTAGTTTCGTAGACAGTTCTACGTCTAACACTGTGAGCAATTTGGGTGCCAGACAAGATGTTAAACTGTCTTCACCAACGAAACCAATCAAAGATCGAAGGCGGGAACTATTAATATGGTGCACAATTTCTTTCTTGTGAGGAATTGTAAGTCGGCGAACACTGATGGGGGATGTATAATCGGTGTTTTCGTATACCTCAAAAAATTTTGAATCTTTGGCTTCAGAAATGGCAAGATCTCGAAGAAGACCATGAATGTGACAAGACTTTATTCCTCCGTTTGACTTCCGTTTCACCACTCGAATCATGCTTCTGTTGATCAGTTCTTCCAAGTAATCTTCAGCAACTTTTTCTACCTTTTCTTCACCCCGTCTTTGCACGAAGCCCTCTGCAATCCACATTTGGAACAATTTACTGACCTTGATCTCTGAATCTTCGAGAAAAAGACCGCAATACAGAAAACAAGACTTCAAGTAATAAGGCAAGTCATTGTAACTTAAAGCAAGAATTCCAAAACATGACTCCGGGCCTTGATTTAGATGCCACTCCAAGCTTTCAAGTACTTTCCTCCATGATGAAGTTGTCTTGTCTTTTCTTGATAGAAGGCTTCCCAACGCCACAATGGCAAGAGGCAGCCCATGACATTTTGCTGTCATCTTCTTTCCCAAATCTTCCAATTCTGCAGGGACTACAATTTTTTTGAGGAAAAGGTCCCAACTTTCTGTTTTATTTAGTAGACGAAGTTTGTAGAGCTGTGAATTGGCATGTGAAGCGATCTCCTGATTGCGAGTAGTGATAAGCACTTTGCCATTTCTTGATTCTGGAAAACATGAGATCAACTCATCCCGAACTTTGATGCTCCATATATCGTCCAGTACTACCAAGTACTTCTTTTCCTCGAGAAATTCTTTAATAACTTCTCTCGGCGGTTTCTTTGATATTTTTCTTTCTTCATCACGATCAGGCTTGCAATCATTGGCGATCTCGACCAAAAGCTCTTTGATTCTGCAATCTTGAGACACATAAACCCAAGTAACATAATCAAAGTGGTTCTTAACATCACTGTGATTATAAACTCTTTGAGCAAGAGTTGTTTTTCCAAGACCGCCCATCCCCACAATGGACACCACTCTTCTTGTTGTTGTTGTTCCCGATGACTCTTCCTCAACGATCATTTGCTTCACTTCTTCCACGCTATCTTCCATTCCCACTGGGTTGATTTCTTCAACAATTGGGCTCCTCTTCTTCTCTTCCTGCAGCACGACTTCACTGGAAGATTTCCATTTCCAAGCTTCAGAAGTAGTACTGCTTGGATTTTTGATACCGCACCTCGATTTATTAGCTAAGGTCTTCTCAATTTTGACATTGATCTCTTTGATACGGCCATGGAGCTCGTGGACCAATGTTAACTTGTCAGCAAAGCTAACGCTTGTGGGTAAGCACCTGAGGAACTTGAGATGATTGAGTCTGTGCTGGCGCGGGCGTTCCAGCTCGAACATGAAGTCGTCGATTATGTCTTCTGCATCATAGGCTGCGTCTCTAATCTGATTCATCCAAAGCTTGAGTCTTTTGTTGTAAGTGCGTTTGCCACCTGCTTCTTCAAGGAAGAGACGAATCCATTCAAGCTCGTTACTCAACACGCTTATCTGCCCTTCAACTTCTCTAAAAAGTTTAGCTTCTTGCGCTACCAATTTGCCCAACTTCATTAGGAAAAACACAATACTGCTTTCTGCCATTTTTTTTTTCTCTTGGCTACTACTCTGTTCAGTGTTCTTCTTGGAACGATGGAGAAGACTAATGTGATAATCTTTTGAACTCCACTGGCAAGTTTTGGTGGACTGGCAGTTGAGAATGATAGTTCTGTAGACTCTTTCATGCAATAAATTGACTTTGGAAGAATCTGGATCCTGCATTATCCTCCAGCTCCATTTTTTGGGGTGATGAGAAAATGTGGGTCAAAAAATAGCTACAAATTTTGAAAATTTTGAAAATTCTCATCGTTCCTAGGTAAAGAACTTGAAATAATAATAATAATAATAATAAATTAGTATTTACACTTAATTATAATTTGAATAACATAAGAATTTCCTTTCCCAGGTGGAATTATTTTTCCTTTTATTTTGAATGTTTCAAAAAAGAAGACCGGTGGGTGTTCTCTGATCTGTTTGCTTGGAGATCAAATGAATCTTTTGTTCTTTTTGTTTACCCTTAATTTCTTTAATTATTAACGGATAAGAGGATGCATGTACAAACATCTTAAATCTAAACATCTAAATCTTCTAATTGATTTGGTTTACTCCACAAAATGGCACCTATTAAAAAATTATTTGTAAATGGAGATTTTAATATCATTAATATTGCTTCTAAGTTCTTAGATTATTGATAAATAGTAGGAGAATTAATGTTTTATTATTGATTTGGTATAATACCGATGTTATAATTTGGATCGTTCAAAGTGTATAACAAACTCTCGATTATTAAATGAAGACGCAAGCATATCCAATCAAAGTGTATAAATTAGGGTGATTTGGATGCATGACCCAAAATAACTATCAAATTATAAAGATAACATTTCTTGTAATTTTGTTGAAAAATGACTCTTTTACCCCTCTTTACTTTGTTTGTTTTCAAAAATATCACTTTCCCACGATTTTTCTTCTTCATTATAATCATTTCATCCTTTTTTATATTACATTTATTTTTTTCAATTCACTTCTTTTACTACTAAGATCAATTTCTTATTAAAGGTATTCACTTAAGCTGTACAGGAGTTAAGTTTAGTTTTTTTTAAAACTAAATAAGGCTATATTCTCAATCATGATTTGAACTATACTATATTTAAGTTTTATTTATAAAGAACTTTATTGGCGTTTAAGTTTCCCTTTCATCTACAAAAAAAACTTGATTATAATAACCTAAATTGTATCATGACTAAGTTTCATTTATAAAGAACTTCATTGAGGTTAAGTTCTTGTTTTATTTATAAATCTTAATTAGAATGTTCATCTATTTGATCTCATCTTTGATACCCAATAAAACCCGACTACAAAAAACATTAATAAAAAAAACCGTTAAAAAAATCCAACCTAAATCCTAATAAAGACACAAACACAAAAGTCTCCAACAAAAATTCAAAACCCAATAAAAGCCAGCTTGCAAAAAACCTTAATATAAAACAACTACAAAAAAACTCCAATTGAAATCCCAACAAAATAACAAAAATAAAAATCTCCAATAAAAACTCGAAATCTAATAAAACCCAATTGCAAAAAAAACTCTAATAAAAACAATAACAAAAAAACTCCAATTAAAATATCCCAATAAGAAACAAAACCAAAAGTCTCCAATAAAAAATAACTATAAAAAACTCTAACAAAAAAATCATAGAAGTTTTAAATAGAATTACAAAAAACCAAAAAAGAAACAAACGTAAAACACCCTAACAAAAAACCCTAACAACAACAATAAACCCTAACTAAAAATAACTACAAAAATCCAAAAAGAAAGAAAAGAAACATATAGCAAAAAACCTCGACAAAAAATTGCAGCAAAAATGTAGAATGTGACGATTTTGAAGAAGAAAGAAAGATTGAAGAACTCTTGGAGTTGATCTTTATCCCTTGATGGCAGCAAAAATGTAGAATGTGACGATTTTGAAGAAGAAAGAAAGATTGAAGAACTCTTGGAGTTGATCTTTATCCCTTGATGGAAGAACTCCTAAGGTTGATTTTTATCCCTTGAGAGAGCGTAAACAAAGAGAGAAAGCAAGCTAGGTATAAAAATGAGAGGGAAATGAATTAGGAATGAGGGGTAATAACATTTCTCCTACAACAAAGAAGGGCAAAAATGTCCAAAATGGGTTAGTTTAAAAAAAAAATGATGATGAGAGGTTATTTTTCTAATTTTAAGAGTATTTCAGGTCTTTTTACCAAATATCTATAAAGTAAATATTCCAATGAGATCTTATTAAATACATATTATTTTATGATTGATGACTCAAAATAAGTATCAAATTATAAAAACATCATTCCCCCTTAATTTTGTTGATAAATAACACTCTTTGGACATTTTTTACCCCTTATTTTGTTTGCCTTCAACAACATATCTTTCTTCTTACTTTATTCATTTCATATTATAACACATTTATCTCTACATTTCTCTTTTCATTATTTTTTTTTTCTTTGCAACTATTTTATCTTTCAAACAACTTATTTTAATTTTCATTGGAAAAGTTTACTTACATTAAATTTTATTTATTATAAAATTTGCAAAGGTTAATTTCTCATTAACGATATTCACTTAAATTGCAAAAAAGTTAAGTTTGGTTTACAAAGAATTTAACTAAGGGTAAGTTCTCAATCATAATGATAACATAAACTATACCATGATTAAGTTTTATATACAAGTAATTTAACTAAGGTTAAGTTTCTATTTCATTTACAAAGAATTTGAGTATAATAGCTTGAACTATACTATTGTTAAGTTTTCGTTTTATTTACCAAAAAAAAAATCTTGATGAACGTTGCAATCTCATCTTCACGTGAAACTACAAAAAAAAAAACCACCTATTAGAAAACAAATGAAAAAAACAAACCAAAATCCAATCGTAAAAAACCTCAACCAAAACCTACTACAAAAAGCTTAAACCAAAATCCTAACAGAAAACACCAACCAAAACCTCAACAAAAAACACAAACGTAAATCCCATCACAAAAAATCTCAACCACAATTTTAACATAAAACATACATGAAAAACCCTAATAAAAAACAATCGCAAAATACCCCAACTAAAAACAGCCTAAAAAACCCTAACAAAAAACATGTAAAAGAATATAAAAATACAACTAAAAAAATCCTAACAAGAAAACTGTTGTGCCAGCGAAAGCTTTGATGCCAACAATGTTAGTTCAAGAACACAAAGATAAAACAATCACACATACGGTACACGAGGCTTTAACGTGGTTCGGCCAACCATGCCTACATCCACGGATGAGAGAGAATGATTTCACTATACAATAGAGAATATTATAAAGGACAGAAGCAGATACAACTATTGGGTTCTCGAAACATCCCATGTTTCCCCATTCCTTGTATCCATACCTTACTACGAGCCCTCTCGCTTCACCGGGTACCTCCCGTTCTTCCTCACATCTCTATCCATCTCGTATAGTCTCTACAAACCCATCTCCATCTCATAACTTTTTCCCCTCATGACTTAGAATATTTATAGAGATATTTCCAACAACCTTCCTTATTCTATAAGGAAGTCTAATATTACAATAATATATCAACCTAGAAATATTCTATATAATATTCTTTACAAAAAGGAATCTATACTAATTAGGAATTTGGGACACTTCCTAACAATCTTCACCTTTGACCAATATTCCATGAAGTTAATCTTCAATCTGACACAAACCTTTTTGTATCATATCACCACGAAAGAGCAATCGACTCCACCTTTAGTGAAAATTCCTTTTGTTTTCATCTTGTGTGTTTTGTGATCTTTTACTCTTCCAGAAATCTTTAACCCAAGCTCTGATACCAGTTGTAATGCCAACGAAAGCTTTGATGCTAACAATGTTAGTTCAAGAACACAAAGATAAAACAATCACACATACGGTACACGAGGTTTTAATGTGGTTCGGCCAAACATGCCTACGTCCACGGATGAGAGATAATGATTCCACTATACATAAGAGAATATTACAGAAAACAGAACCAGATACAACTATTGGGTTCTCGAAACATCCCATGTTTCCCCACTCCTTATATCCATACCTTACTACGAGCCCTCTCGCTCCATCAGGTACCTCCCGTTCTTCCTCACATCTCTATCCACCTCGTATAGTCTCTACAAGCCCATCTCCATCTCATAACTTTTTCCCCTCATGACCTAGAATATTTATAGAGATATTTCCAACAACCTTCCTTATTCTATAAGAAAGTCTAATATTACAATAATATATCACACTAGAAATATTCTATATAATATTCTTTACAAAAAGGAATCTGTACTAATTAGGAATTTGGGACACTTCCTAACAATCTTCACCTTTGACCAATATTCCATGAAGTTAATCTTCAATCTGACACAAACCTTTTTGTATCATATCACCACGAAAGAGCAAGCGACTCCACATTCAGTGAAAATTCCTTTTGTTTTCATCTTGTGTGTTTTGTGATCTTTTACTCTTCCAAAAATCTTCAACCCAAGCTTTGATGCCAACAATGTTAGTTCAAGAACATAAAGATAAAACAATCACACATACGGTATACGAGGTTTTAACGTGGTTCGGCTAACCATGCCTACGTCCACGAATGAGAGAGAATGATTCCACTATACAATAGAGAATATTACAGAGGATAGAACCAGATACAACTATTGGGTTCCCGAAACATCTCATGTTTCCCCACTCCTTGTATCCATACCTTACTACGAGCCCTCTCGCTCCATCAGGTACCTCCCGTTCTTCCTCACATCTCTATCCACCTCATATAGTCTCTACAAGCCCATCTCCATCTCATAACTTTTTCCCCTCATGACCTAGAATATTTATAGAGATATTTCCAACAACCTTCCTCATTCTATAAGGAAGTCTAATATTACAATAATATATCAACTTAGAAATATTCTATATAATATTCTTTACAAAAAGGAATTTATTAGGAATTTGGGACATTTCCTAACAAAAACAACTTCAAATCTTGAAAAAAGAAATATGAGATAGTTTTGGTTGATTTTTATCTATCAATCCCTGTTATGGCTTTGAACTTCACTAAAAATTTGAAGGAAGAAAGCATGGAGGGAACAAATATATGGAGAGAAGAACGGGATATCTAAAATGGAGAAATAGGAGGGAAATGATTCATGAATAGGAGGAAATGCAATTTTTGAGGAAAAAAGAAGGGTAACAATGTCCAAAATGGGTTTTCTTTTCTTTTTCTTTTTTTTTAAAAGAAAAATAAAAAAATAAAAAATAAGCAAAAGGAGTTGTTCTTACAATTTCAATAATGTTTAAAGTCATTTAATCAAATATCCCTAAAATTATTCCTTTTTACCAAAACAAGAGAAATCAATTATTGGAATGATGTTATTTGGATAAGTGTCCTTGTAACTGGACCACAAAATTTGTACCTCTTTATAATTATCATCAAATGCAATATTAAATGGGAGGATAGGTTTTAAAGAAAAAGTTGGATGAAGTTCTTCCATGACATTGACTTGAGCATGAATTTTGATTGTGATACTTCAATGGTTACTATCATCGAATAAATATCTTATGATATTTTCTATTTACTTCTAAATTTTTATAAGAAAAATGACGAATGTTTTATTGTCTTTTTTTTCTTAATAAACTATTCTAGAGGCAATAAAACTATGGTTAAATGTGTTTTTCAAGGACTATCCATATATTTTATGCATGCATGTTTCTTGTTTATAAAGGTATGTATGACCTATTGGATATTAATAAGCAAATATCTTGAATTAAATAAAGAAATATATATATATATATATGTACAACGTGTCAACATAATCACACACATGAATAAAAATAAAGAAAAAGATAAGAAATTTTAATATACTTTGATGATTAATGTGATCGAGTGCACTAACACTAAAGAATCTACTAATCAAATAAAGATAGAAGGGTTACAATGATGAATGCTCTAATTTCCCTCTTGATTGCGGTTACACACAATTTTTTATTCTCTAACAAAATCCTAAATCACAAGAGCTCAACGTCCAACATTTTTTGCATAGCGCAATAAGACCAATTTAGGCTTCAACAATCCGTTTTACCTTCTCTTATAATATCCTTTTTCCATTTTTATCATTTAACAACACTTTTTTTTTTTCTCTTCATATCCGTTTTGATATTTTTTTTAAAATATATCAAAGCCACCATAGTTTTCCTTCTAAAACCTTTTTAATTTCAAATTTTTCATGTTTTATCTTTTCATATTTATTGGTTTCAGTCGTTTTATTGAACACATTAAATACAAAATAATATAATATAATAGATAATCATTAGATAAATAAAATATAACCTAAAATGCAATAGACAAAAAATTGAAATTTTTTAGTTTTTTAAAATATTTAATTTATAATTTTTAAGAATAAAAATGCATATAAACAATCTAAAGTAAAAATATAATAATTATTTTTCATTGAAAAATAACTACTTTTGTTATTTTTTATGATTAAAAAATAATATTTTATTTTTCTCCATTTTTTATATATCTATAAACTATATTTCTTGTTGTCAAAATTCTTTTCTATTATTATTATTTTAAATTTTACAAGTGATGCATATTTGTCATAATCTCATAGTGAAAATTAAAATACATGTTAGATATACCGTCAAAATTTTTTATGTTCAATGTATGGCTATAAATTTTTTTATATTGCATAATATATTTTTATTTAATATAATTGATGATCTCAATATAAACTTAGAAGTAATGTAATAAAGTTCATCATACACCTTCATGAAATAAAATATTCAAAGAATATTAAATTTTAGATGATCCTCTCACTAAATCCAATTTTGAACCCCACATGCATCCTTAAGAAAAATGCATACATTCTTAATCAAAATATGTACATTTTTAACAAAAAAAAATACCTACATATTTTTAAGGTGAATTGAGACCCCAATAACCTTTATTATGTCCTAAATAGTCATTTAAGGGACCTAAGAAAGTGATTTGCGACCTTACCCCACCTTGAAATCCAATTTCAAACTCCATGTGCATTTTTAAGAAAAACATATACATTCCTCTTAGGGGGTGTTTGGTACGTCGGAATAGGGAATTGAAATAATATTTTGTTTCCTTTCCTATTTCTTAGTGGAATGGAATGAATTTGATGATTTCATTTCTAGCATTTGGATGAATTTAGGAATGCAAGATTAGAATGATTATTTGTTTCCATTCCAATGTTTAATAATAATAGGAATGAAAATGAAAAGGAAATAAATTTACAATAATATCCTTACATATAATTTAAAATATTTTTTTATTTTTACTTTTATTTTTAAAAAATAAAATTTGAGAGGTTTTTTGTTATTAAATAATAAGACTAAAAAATATATATATACACTCAATAAATAAAAAATTAACCATAAAAAATCGTATAACCCTAATGCACAAATATTCAATTATTATTTTTATTAAAAATTTGAATAATTTGTCATGCTTAAGTAGTTATAAAATTATATTTTTCAAAAAAAAATTATTTATTATAATATTTAAATTCTCAAAGCTAGCAAATGTTTTTCCTATTTTCAAAAGAGGAAATAAAAGAATTCAAATTTATTCTAATTTTCAACAAGTATCATATTCGATAAAATCCATAACCTTAAAAAATTTTTGTTTTTATTTGTTTTTTTCTTTTTATTTTTTTCCTAACCATTAAAAATTTTCAATATTGTAAACATGTGAAATCGAAAAATCTTTTTCCAACCATTTCAATTTTTCTCTCCAGTTTCCATTAATACAAGATAAAGAAACATCAAAGATTTCAAACATAAATTAATAAAAAAAAATTAATCGATTTATAGAGAAGAAGAAACACATATAAAGAAGTAGAAGAAGAAAGAGAAAATAAGGTAAACCTGATCGAAGATATAGAAGGGAGTTTTCAGAACCTAGTTGCAGCAAACAATGACGAATCCTAGATCCAACAATCAAAATGAACATCCAAAACCCTATAAATTAGAAATTGAATTTTTTTTTTTAAATATCATGGAAGGTTTAATTGATTCAATTTGGTAGAATCACTTGTTGCAGAGAATTGGATGATGAGTGGGTCTCTACCTTTGCAAAGAAGATAAGAAGTGGATGATGAATGGATCTCTACCTTTGCAAAGAAGATAAACATCGGGTTTGAAGAACAAGATAAGAGGGTAAAATAGTAATTTAGGTTATTTTATATTATCAAATAGGTTTAATGAATCAGAATACCACCTACTTTTAATGAATGCAAATCCGACTCATAAGTTGGATTTGATTTCTGCCGGAATAATTTTTTATTTCATTTCCGCCTTCTTAACATTTATCCAAACATAGGAATAAGGGAGAAAAGGAATGAGATGTCTATTCCTACTCCCTATTCCCGTGTACCAAACACCCCCTTAAGGTGAACCAAGACCCCAATCACCTTTATTATGTTCTAAATAGTCATTTGGGGTACCTCGAGAAGCATTTTGAGACCTTCCCCATCTTAAAATCAAATTTAGAACCTCACACACATCCTTAAGAAAAATACCTACATTTTTTAGGGCAAACGGAGACCCCAATCACTCTTATTATATCATAAATAGTCATTTAGGGGATCTCAATGAGTGATTTGCTACCTTTCCCCACCCTGAAAACAAATTAGGAACTCCACATACATTATTCACAAAAATATATACATTCTTTTTAGAACAAACTAGGACCCAATCACCCTTATTATACCCTAAATAATAATTTGAGGGCCCTTGGGGAGTGATTTGTGACCTTACCCCACCCTGGAATTCAATTTTGAAGCCCACATACAACCTTAAGAAAAATAGTACATTCTTAAAAAATATATATACATTCTTTAAAGGGTGAACCGAGACCTTAATCCCCATAATCACCTTTATTTATGGCCTAAATAGTCATTTAGGGACCTTGGGACATGATTTCTAAGTTTGTCCTAAATGTACATATTTTTCTTAAAAATGTATGTGAGATTCCAAATTTGATTTCAGGGTAAGGGAAGATCTCAAATCACTTCCCAAGGTCCCCCAAATGATTATTTGGGACATAATAAGGGTGATTGAGGTCCTAGTTCATCCCAAAAAGAATGTATGTATTTTTCTTTAAAATGTAAGTGGGGTTTGAAGTTTGATTTAGGGGTATGGCAAGGTTGCAAGTCATTCCCAAGATTCCCTAAATGACGATTTAGGACATAATAAGTGATTGGGTCCTGATTCACCCTAAAAATAATGTTTTTTTTTTTTTTTTTTTTTTTTTTTTGTGAAGAATGTGCATTTTTTTATTAAAAAAAATGTATTTATTTTTCTTAGGATTTACGTTGGGTTCAAAATTAGATTTTGTAACAAGATTGTCTAAAATTTAATAATCTTTGAATATTTTATTTCATAAAGGTGTATGATAAACTTTATTAATATATTACTTCTAAATTTATATTGAGATCATTAGTTATATTAAAAATATATATCATGCAATATAAAAAATTTCATAGCCATATCCAACATAGAAAATTTAGAAGGTATATCTAACATGTATTTTAATTATTGCTATGAAATTATAACACATATGCATGAGTTGTCAAACTTAAAATAATAATAGAATGAAATTTGACAACAAGAAATATAATCTATATAAAAAAAATGGGGGAAAATAAAATGTTATTTTTTTAATCATAAAAAAGTACTTGTTTTTCAATAAAAAATCATTATTATCTTTTTACTCTATACACTTTTTTTCTTAAAACTTATAAATTGGATATTTAAAAAAACTAAAAAACTTCAATTTTTTGTCTATTGCATTTTAAATTATATTTTTTTGGTTCTCAATGATTATCTATTATATATTATCATTTTGTGTTTAATGTGTTCAATAAAATGATTGAAACCAATAAATATGAGAAGATAAAACATTAAAAAAATGAAATTAAAAAGGTTTGAGAAGGAAAATTGTGGTGGTTTTGACATATTTAAAAAAAAAATATCAAAACGGATATGGAGGAAAAGAAAAAGAAAATGATGTTAAATGATAAAATAAAATAAATAAATAAAGGGAAAAAGGGTATTAAAAGAGAAGGTGAGGTCTGTAATGATTCTTAGATTTTTTTTTTTTATTAAAAAAATGGTACATTCTTTAGTATTTTGTCACATGAGAAAGGATAGATATAAAACTTTTATTATGAATTATGTTCAATTAAATGTTAGAAGAATAATTTTTCGCATTGTACGCTTAACATGAAAGCTGAAAGTTGGAGTTCTGAAAAGCCTCATATTTTTTTATTAATGTATGGAAGCATGATTTTCTCTTTTTTAAGTATAATAACCAAAAAGTAAAACAAACCTTAACTAATAATATTATTTCTTTTTACCAAAATAAGAGAAATCAACTATTGGAGTAACGTTATTTGGATAAATGCCCTCATAACTAGACCACAATATTCGTATCTCTCTATTAAATGTCATCAAATGCGATATTAAATGGGGTGGATAGAATTTGGAGAAACAGTTGGATAGAGGTCTTGACTTAGATATAAGCATGAATTTTGAGAGTGACACTTTCAATGGTTACTATCACTAAAGAAATATCTTATGATATGTGGATAGAATTTGAAGAAAAAGTTGGATAGATGTCTTGACTTAGACTTGAGCATGAATTTTGAGAGTGATACTTTTAATGGTTTCCGTCATTGAAGAAATATCATAAAATATCTTACGATATGTTGAGTTAGACTTGAGCACGAATTTTGAGAATGATACTTTCAATGGTTACTGTCATTGAAGAAATACTTATGGTATTTTCAATTTACTTTTAAATTTTTCTAAGAGAAAATGTGAAATGTCTTGATTGCCTTTTATTTATTTAATGAACGACTATGGGAAGCTTATTTAGTAAAGAGGCAATAAAACTATGGTTTTATGCAATGTTTTGAAAATTGGATTAGATGAAACATCCGGCTTTCCTTGAATTGGTCAACCATTGATCGACCAAAAATGCTTGGTCTATGGATTCATTTGGTCCAATTCTCCAAGCCCACTATGAACCCTACATTTTCCACTAAATGTGCAAGGATTTTATAAAGAGATGTGTTTTAAACCTTGTATGATGGAGCTATAAGGCAAAATTGTAAAATTGTAAAATCTTACAACAAATATCTATATATCCTCTTTTCAAAATATATATTAATTTCTTAAATTTATTTTAAATTTTAATAAAATATAAATTATATATTTATGACATCATCAGTTCAACTGTGGATCAATCATAAATTGGACCATTGAATTGTGAACAAGTAACTTTCATGTTCAATGACTAATCCAAAAAAACATTAAATTTACTATACTAAAATTCCAAATTAGAAAATTAATTAATTTTGAAAAACAAAAAGACTATGATTTATTGTTCTTCTTCAAATTAAGAATCTAAACATCAATAAAATAATCTCAACAACTAAATACATATTTCAATCACAAATTCATAGATCCAAAATTACATCCCATGGAAATCATTGAATGATCAATGAAACTTAATATAGAAAATTTCTAGCAATCAAATATAATTAATAAAGATTATAGCTACTACCTAATTAAAAATTTCATAGCTAATTAGCTAGAAAACTAACTATTTGTTTTTATTAATATAATCTAGTATATTTATTAGAGCCTTTTGAGAGTAAGGAAGTGTCTGATTAAAAAAGCTAATCACTTACAAGTGAAAAGATATAAATATATATCTTTTTTTAGTTATTTAATATAATAGAATCAAATTTTCAAATAAACTCTATTTAATTTATTTATAAGAACTAATTTTTCATTAAGGGTTATTAAAAAAACTAAAAATCACAATTATATTTCTTTAAAATAATTTTGATAAAAAAGCTAAAAATGATGATGAAATAAATTAAATAATACATTGTCTTTATTTACTATAAACTATTATTTTAGATAAGACTTTTTTTTCCATTTTTACTATATAATTTATGTTTATTGATTTTCTTATTATATACTATTTAAAAACATTTAGTTAAAAAATAGAAAAAAGAAAATGGTGAACAATTTTATTTTTACTTTTATTCATAAACGTTGTGAGTGAAATAAATTTAATTTGTTAACAAATGTACTTTCTCAAACTTCTCTTAATTTAAAAAAAAAAATATTTTAGAATTTGTTCAAAAGCTTTTGAATTCAGAATGAAAAAGGAGACTCAATTGTAGAGTTAGCACTAATAGGAGAGAATTTGATGATGTTAATTTTGAGACTCATGGCATGAAACATTCTTTATTCATATGACTATTTTAACAAAATGGAGTTACTAAAAGGAAAAGATGGAGTACTCACTCTAATAGATGACTTGTGTCATCTACTCACTTTTGGGCAAAATCCCTGAACATTGTTTGTTATGTTATGATCTCGTGAGAAACCGAGGGGCAAGTATTTTAAGGTTTTAAGAAGTGTTATGTCCTTGGAGATAGTTAAAACGTAGGAAAGTTTGATTCAAAATCTAATATTGGAATTTTCCTAGGTTATTCTTCCAAAAGCAATACCGAAGTAGTCTATGCAACTTAGAATGAGATCATACATTATTTTGGGACCTACTTCTAGGTATCCTAGTGATGATGATGTTGTCAACTTGAATATTTAGGATGAGAAAAGATACTTAGATAAATTAGATGATATTTCACTTCAGTGTAAACAGGACTTCTTTTGATTTTTTTTTCTGGGGCATGACAGGTTAAGAAATCACATTAACGGCCTCTACTCATGTGCTAAGAGCTACATTTGCCTCAATCAAATCCCTACAACAATGAGATCTGTTTTCATCATAATAAAGAATAGAAATGCTCTCTTCTTTGTTTTTCAGTGACTTAGGATCAGCTTTACAAGTTCCCAATTGGCAAAATCAGACCTGCTTGCCAATAAATAAAATAAACAAATAAATCCCAAGTAATATATTTTCCCAAAAATGCAGGCAGCAGTCCTCTGCTCTGTCCCCACTACCATATAGCATACCAATCAAACTACATTCTAAAAATTTACTCAAGATGTTAGCAGACCTTCTGCAGTTCCTGCTTCTTTCCGAGCTGCAACTGCTCCTCACTTCAGATTTGTATTTGTGCTTTCTCCCAACAGAAGTGGCTGTTCTTTCTCCCTAATCCTGTTATTCTCTTTTTCCCACCTGTTTCAATTGGTTACAAGACGACATGTAACGCCCAAGTTTTCTTTAAAGGGTAATTTAGGAAATTCTTAATAATGATATTTAATTAATTAATTAATTAATTTAATAAAATGGATGAGGGGTGAAAAGGTAATTTTACGAATAATACCCTAGGTATAAATAGAAAATTCTCTTCTTCCTGTTCTTTTTTGAATCGTATTCCTGTTCGTAGAGAGTTTTTAGAGAACGTGAAGTTGAGGTCAGATTTCAAGATTTGAAGAACAAACTTCTATAGGTAAGTTTCTAACCCCTAGATTATTATTTTAGATTCATTAGTTAATTTCAAGCACATTAGATATATTTTGTTTGGAAAACCCCAAATCTAGATTAGGGTTAGATTATTTTTTTTAATTCATTTTAATATCAAATAGTGAAAATTTAAGATTTTGATTTATTGTTGGAATTGGGGAGATCTTAAGTTTTTTTTTTATTAGAAAAAAAAAATTCCTGTGAAGATTTCGATTTAGATTAGGGTTATTTTATTATTATTATTATTATTATTATTTCGTTTTAATATCAAAATAGTGAAAATTTAAGATTTTGATTTATTGTTGGAAATTGGAAATTCTTAAGCTTTTAGAAAAAAAAAAAACTGAAAGACGCATGTGCACACTGTGGAATTGGAGAATGGCTTAAGGATAAATAAAATAAAAAATAGAGGACGCGTGTGCACACTTGGAGAATGAAAATATATATATGTGTTTGGGTGTGTGTACGGATGGAGGGATGAATGGGGTTTGGTAGTTAATGTATATATATGTATATATATTATTATATTGACAATAATGGATAAAGTTTATGTTTGAAAAAAAAAAAAAGAGAGAATAGAAGTCTTAAATAAAAGAAAGTAAAGTTTTTTTTTGGTATTATAATTATACTAATGATGAGTATAAGTTAATAAATAACATAGAAATTAATTAGTGAAATAAATTATAGTTTAATTAAATTAAGTTGTGTCCCAAAAAAAAAAAATTATTATGAATAGATTAAATTGTCTTTCATAATTAAAAATAATAATTGGAATACCTAAAATTTTAGGATTGTCAAACCTATAATTTTAGGTAAATAGTAATAATTGTTCCTCTTATGTTTTATTAGGTGAAGAGTAGATTTTCAGGATTATTTTTCTTCAAAGTTTTTGAGAACTTCTTTTGAGGTAAGGGAAGTTAATGCAATATTTATAAAATTAAATTATTTTATATGTTATTTTGAATTGTGGAAAAGAAAATGATATTTTGTTACCATGCATGGATCAAACTGTTTTGTACTAAATATTATGTTGGAATATTTTGTTTTATTTATGACACAAAATATGGAGATATTATGTTGTGTAAATTTGAATACTTGAACAAAAACATCACTCTGGTTTATTTGGCCCTTGTCAAAGGGATATAATAGTTGACTATTCGGCCCTGTCAATGGGATATAATAGTTGACCTTTACATTTCATGGTGGGAATGTAATTGATTTGGACCCCAGCTTCTAGGGGTTTGGTTAGAGGTTACTAGTACTAGTAGTGTTTGGTTCCGTCCACCAGGAACAATTTGAGGCTAGCTACCCATTTGAAAAGTCCCACCTAACTGGGCATTTGATATTTGATAACCAGAGTAATGAAACTTGAATGGATTTGATTGAATTTTATGTGAAAGTGTTTGAATTTGATATGAAATTGGTTGGTTGAAATTTGAATGTATTGGTATTTTTGAAACTCTGATATTTGATGAGAAAAAAAAAATGATATCTCCTATTTGAAATGAAAATATTTGATCCATGAACTACATTAATATTCCTTATTGGGTTGTGAGCTCATTCCCAATTGTTGAAAATTTTTCAGGTACTCTTAGTTCGGGTGAGGAGTGATGGCTAGGCTGATGAATGGTCATCATTAGGATTTGACTTAGGATTTTATGTTGGATTTTGTTTAACTGTTAGTTATGTTCATTTGGATCATTTGGTATTTGGAAGTTATTTGGAAATTGAATTTTGAGGATTTTAGATTTTGTTCCGCTACTCTGAACAGGTATTTGGTAATTGGTAACATCCAGTTACAATATGATTGTTTGGGTCAGATTATACTTTAAGCCTTCGGGTTTGAGGTGTGAAATGACCGTCACGCCCTTGGAGTGGGTCTTGGGGCGTGACAGAGTGGTATCAGAGCACTAGGTTTTGATCTTGATGGGAATTTGAATTGGTTTAGATTGGGGATAGATGAGTGACGCATTTGTTTAAGTTTTAGTTTCATTTAGTATAAATTCCAATTCTTTCTTTATTTGTAAATTTTCTAATTGGTTCTTTAGTGACTAATTTAGTTATGCCTTATTATTTTAGGACATCATGCCACCAAGAAGAGCAACTTCTTCACAAAACAGTCAGCCTAATGATGATGTACCTCCAGTTGAGGGTTTGTCTCCCGTGAGTGCAGAAAGGATCTATAGGTATCTTGGGACACTAGCTGGTTTAGTTGAACGCCAAGCTTGAGCTGTTGGGACTAATGTTCAGGGACAGTCTTCATCTTCTAGGGGTAGCTCTTTTGATGACTTCAAGAAATTGGGTCCTCCTTACTTTTCTGGTGCTACAGATCCCACAGAGGCAGAGGCTTGGATCCTTAAGATGGAGAAATTCTTTGGTGTAATAGATTGCTTTGAGGAGCAAAAAGCCTCTTATGCAGCTTTTATGTTAAATAAAGAGGCAGATCATTGGTGGCGTATGACTAGGAGACTTTTGGAGGATCAGGGACCCATAACATGGAGACAATTTAGGGAGGCTTTCTACAAGAAGTATTTCCCTGACAGTGTTAGGCGGCAGAAAGTGGGAGAGTTTATTCGTTTGGAACAGGGGGATATGACTGTGGCTCAGTATGAGGCCAAATTTACAGAGTTATCACGTTTTTCCCCACAGTTGATTGCTACAGAGGAGGAAAAGGCATTAAAGTTTCAGGATGGATTGAAGCCTTATTTGAAGAACAAGATATCTATTCTGAAGCTTGGTGTCTATTCAGAGGTTATTGACAGAGCCCTTATAGCAGAGAAAGATAATGAGGAGCTTCATCAATATAGGGAACAGCAAAGGAAACGAAATAGGAGTGATGGTGCTCATGGTAATCAAGCACAGCGAAGGTCTACATTAGGAAGAAATCAGAATAAAGGGAAGGCAGCGCAAAATTTAGATGGGGCTTGTCCTACTTGTGGTAAGAAGCATGGGGGTAGGCCATGCTATAGAGAGACTGGAGCTTGCTTTGGTTGTGGGAAGCAAGGACATTTGATCAGAGATTGTCCAGAGAATAGGAAGTTCATCACTGGGAAGCCTAAAGAGGAAAATAAGGAGGATAAACAGAAACCCAAAGCCCAAGGACAGGTGTTTGCTATGACTCATCGAGATGCTCAAGTCACTTCTGATGTGGTGACAGGTACTCTCCGAATCCACACCTTATTTGCTAGAGTCTTGATTGATCCTGGATCAACACACTCTTTTGTTTCAGTATCTTTTGCTGGTTGGTTGGGTTTGCCTGTTGCTAGCATGGACTTTGATTTGATTGTTGCTACTCCTGTGGGAGATTATGTTGTGGCCAGTAGAATGCTTAGAAATTGTATTGTGATGATTGGTTATAGGGAAATGCCAGTTGACTTAGTACTCCTTGACCTTTAGGATTTTGATGTGATTTTAGGGATGGATTGGTTAGCTTCCTACCATGCCTCTGTTGACTGTTTTGAGAAAAGGGTGACGTTTAGTATTCTTGGTCAGCCTAAGTTTAGCTTTGAAGGGAAGCATGTGGACAGACCACTGCGTATGATCTCAGCCTTGCGAGCTAGTAGCTTGCTTAAGAAGGGTTGCCAAGGATTTTTGGCTAGTGTGATGAGTAATGAAAGTGATTTGAAGTTGGAAGACATACCCATAGTAAGGGAGTATCCTGATGTCTTTCCAGAGGATTTGCCTGGCTTGCCACCAGAGAGAGAGGTGGAGTTCACCATCGATTTGGTACCAGGAACAGGTTCTATGTCTAAGGCCCCATACAGGATGGCACCTATGGAGCTTAAGGAGTTGAAAGTTCAGCTTCAGGAGTTATTAGACAAGGGTTTTATCAAGCCCAGTGTTTCACCTTGGGGAGCTCCTGTTTTATTTGTAAAAAGAAGGATGGCTCAATGAGACTTTGCATTGACTATAGGGAGTTGAATAAGGTGATAGTGAGGAACAAGTATCCCCTTCCTCGGATTGATGATTTGTTTGATCAGCTACAAGGTGCTTGTGTGTTCTCTAAGATTGATCTTCGGTCTGGTTATCATCAGTTAAGGGTTAGAAGTGAAGATGTACCCAAGACTGCTTTTCAAACTAGATACGGGCATTATGAGTTTTTGGTTATGCCTTTTGGTTTGACTAATGCACCTGCTGCTTTTATGGACTTAATGAATAGGGCATTCAAGCCTTATCTAGATCAGTTTGTGGTGGTTTTTATAGATGACATCTTGGTATACTCAAGAAGTAAAGAGGAGCATGAGGGCCATTTGAGTATTGTATTACAGACCCTCAGAGATAAGCAGTTGTATGCTAAACTGAAGAACTGTGAGTTTTGGTTAGACCGAATTTCTTTCCTTGGGCATGTGGTAAGCAATGATGGCATCTCAGTTGACCCTGGAAAGGTAGGTGCTGTAGCTAATTGGAGAAGACCTAGTACTGTGACTGAGATTCGAAGTTTCTTGGGACTTGCTGGTTACTATAGGCGGTTTATAGAAGGGTTCTCTAAGATTGCCCTACCTTTAACTAAGTTGACATAGAAGGGAGTTAAGTTTGAGTGGTCTGATGATTATGAATGTAGCTTCCAAGAGTTGAAGAATAGATTAGTGTCAGCTCCTATTTTGACTGTCCCTTCAAGTTCAAGAGGATTTGTGGTGTATAGTGATGCCTCTCATCAGGGTTTAGGTTGTGTTCTTATGTAGCATGGGAGAGTTGTAGCTTATGCTTCTAGACAGTTGTAGCCTTATGAAAGGAACTACCCTACTCATGATTTGGAGTTAGCTGTTGTGGTTTTTGCACTTTAGATCTGGAGACATTTTCTTTTTGGTGAAACTTGTGAGATATTCACAGATTATAAGAGTTTGAAGTATTTATTTTCCCAAAAGGAATTGAACATGAGACAGAGGAGGTGGATTGAACTACTTAAGGACTATGATTGTATTATTCAGTATCATCCTGGGAAGGCGAATGTTGTAGCTGATGCCTTGAGTAGGAAGTCAGTTGGTTCTCTAGCAGCTATTAGAGGCTGTCAAAGGCAGTTACTTGAAGAGTTGAGGAGTTTACAAGTCCACTTTCGAGTTATGGGCTTAGGAGCACTTGTAGCAAATTTCAGAGTACAACCAGACTTAGTTGAGAGAATTAAGACCCTACAAAAGAATGATTCCCAATTAGTGCAAGTTATGGAGGAAGTTAAGAGAGGTAGTAATCCTGATTTTGTTTTGTTAGATGATGAGATCTTGAGATTTGGGACTAGACTTTGTGTCCCAAATGATGAAGACTTAAGGAGAGAGCTTTTAGAGGAAGCTCATTGTTCCAAGTTTGCAATCCACCCAGGAGGGACAAAGATGTACAAGGATTTGAGGCAAAACTATTGGTGGTCAGGTATGAAGCGTGATATTGCACAATTTGTGGCTCATTGTTTAGTGTGTCAACAGGTGAAGGTTGAACATCAGCGACCAGTAGGGTCTTTGCAGCCACTTGCTATTCCTGAGTGGAAGTGGGAGCATATTACCATGGATTTTGTGATAGGATTGCCAAGAACCTTAGGGGGTAATAATGCTATTTGGGTGATTGTTGATCGGTTGACAAAGTCTGCTCACTTTTTGCCTATGAAAGTCAACTTTTCTTTAGATCGTTTAGCTTCTCTTCATGTGAAGGAGATTGTGAGAATGCATGGAGTACCAGTTTCTATAGTGTCTGACAGAGATCCTCATTTCACTTCTAGATTCTGGCATAGTCTACAAAAAGCTTTGGGCACTAAGTTGAGTTTTAGTACTGCTTTCCATCCTCAAACTGATGGCCAATCAGAAAGGGTAATTCAGGTTTTGGAAGACTTGTTGAGAGCTTGTATTTTGGACCTGCAAGGTAATTGGGATGATCATTTACCTTTAGTAGAGTTTGCCTATAACAATAGTTTTCAAGCTAGCATTGGGATGGCACCTTTTGAGGCATTGTATGGTAGGAAATGTCGATCTTCTATATGTTGGAATGATGTTGGAGAAAGGAAACTTTTGGGGCCTGAACTTGTGCAGTTGACTGTTGAAAAAGTTGCTTTGATTAAAGAAAGATTAAAAGCAGCTCAAAGTAGACATAAGAGTTATGCTGATCATCGTAGGCAAGATTTGGAGTTTGAGGTGGGTGATCATGTGTTCTTGAAAGTTTCACCTATGAAGTCTGTGATGAGATTTGGGAGAAAAGGAAAACTTAGTCCTTGTTTTGTGGGTTCGTTTGAAATATTAGAAAGAGTAGGCACTTTGGTATATAAAGTAGCCTTGCCCCCAAGCCTGTCTAAGGTTCATAATGTGTTTCATGTTTCGACTCTAAGGAAGTATATTTATGATCCCTCTCATGTTGTGGAGTTGGAGCCTATTCAAATTTTTGAGGACTTGACCTATGAAGAGGTACCCGTTCAAATTGTGGATGTGATGGATAAGGTACTACGACATACTGTTGTCAAGTTGGTAAAGGTCCAATGGAGCAATCATAGTATCCAAGAGGCCACTTGGGAGTTAGAAGAAGAGATGAGAGAAAAGCATCCTCAATTCTTTCAAGATTCAGGTATGTCAAGTTTAGAGGACTAAACTTTTGTTAAGAAATGGAGGATGTAACGCCCA
Organism: Vitis vinifera; assembly: GCF_030704535.1. Lineage (NCBI taxonomy): Eukaryota > Viridiplantae > Streptophyta > Magnoliopsida > Vitales > Vitaceae > Vitis > Vitis vinifera. Next base: position 18,080,772 of record NC_081820.1, on the reverse strand, counting down.
AGTTTTCTTTTAAAGGGTAATTTAGGAAATTCTTAATAATGATATTAAATTAATTAATTAATTAATTAATTAATTAATTAATTTAATAAAATGGATGAGGGGTGAAAAGGTAATTTTACGAATAATACCCTAGGTATAAATAGAAAATTCTCTTCTTCCTGTTCTTTTTTGAATCGTATTCCTATTCGCAGAGAGTTTCTAGAGAACGTGAAGTTGAGGTCCGATTTCAAGGTTTGAAGAACAAACCTCTATAGGTAAGTTTCTAACCCCCTAGATTATTATTTTAGATTCATTAGTTAATTTCAAGCACATTAGATATATTTTGTTTGGAAAACCCCAAATCTAGATTAGGGTTAGATTATTTTTTTTAATTCGTTTTAATATCAAATAGTGAAAATTTAAGATTTTGATTTATTATTGGAATTGGGGAGATCTTAAGTTTTTTTTTATTAGAAAAAAAAAAATTTTCTGTGAAGATTTCGATTTAGATTAGGGTTAGTTTATTATTATTATTATTATTATTATTGTTATTATTATTATTTCGTTTTAATATCAAAATAGTGAAAATTTAAGATTTTGATTTATTGTTGGAAATTGGAAATTCTTAAGCTTTTAGAAAAAAAAAACTGGAAGACGCGTGTGCACACTTGGAGAATGAAAATATATATATATGGGGTGTGGGTGTGTGTACGGATGGAGGGATGAATGGGGTTTGGTAGTTAATGTATATATATGTATATATATTATTATATTGACAATAATGGATAAAGTTTATGTTTGAAAAAAAAAAAAAGAGAGAATAGAAGTTTTAAATAAAAGAAAGTAAAGTTTTTTTTTGGTATTATAATTATACTAATGATGAGTATAAGTTAATAAATAACATAGAAATTAATTAGTGAAATAAATTATAGTTTAATTAAATTAAGTTGTGTCTCCAAAAAAAAAATATATATTATGAATAGATTAAATTGTCTTTCATAATTAAAAATAATAATTTGAATACCTAAAATTTTAGGATTGTCAAACCTATAATTTTAGGTAAATAGTAATAATTGTTCCTCTTATGTTTTATTAGGTGAAGAGTAGATTTTCAGGATTATTTTTCTTCAAAGTTTTTGAGGACTTCTTTTGAGGTAAGGGAAGTTAATGCAATATTTATAAAATTAAATTATTTTATATGTTATTTTGAATTGTGGAAAAGAAAATGATATTTTGTTACCATGCATGGATCAAACTGTTTTGTACTAAATATTATGTTGGAATATTTTGTTTTATTTATAACACAAAATATGGAGATATTATGTTATGTAAATTTGAATACTTGAACAAAAACATCACTCTGGTTTATTTGGCCCTTGTCAACGGGATATAATAGTTGACTATTCGGCCCTGTCAATGGGATATAATAGTTGACCTTTACATTTCATGGTGGGAATGTAATTGATTTGGACCCCAGCCTTTGGTTAGAGGTTACTAGTACTAGTAGTGTTTGGTTCCGTCCACTAGGAACAATTTGAGGCTAGCCACCCATTTGAAAAGTCCCAACTAACTAGGCATTTGATATTTGATAACCAGAGTAATGAAACTTGAATGGATTTGATTGAATTTTATGTGAAAGTGTTTGAATTTGATATGAAATTGGTTGGTTGAAATTTGAATGTATTGGTATTTTTGAAACTCTGATATTTGATGAGAAAAAAAAAATGATATCTCCTATTTGAAATGAAAATATTTGATCCATGAACTACATTAATATTCCTTATTGGGCTGTGAGCTCATTCCCAATTGTTGAAAATTTTTCAGGTACTCTTAGTTCGGGTGAGGAGTGATGGCTAGGCTGATGAATGGTCATCATTAGGATTTGACTTAGGATTTTATGTTGGATTTTGTTTAACTGTTAGTTATGTTCATTTGGATCATTTGGTATTTGGAAGTTATTTGGAAATTGAATTTTGAGGATTTTAGATTTTGTTCCGCTACTCTGAACAGGTATTTGGTAATTGGTAACATCCGGTTACAATATGATTGTTTGGGTCAAATTATACTTTAAGCCTTCGGGTTTGAGGTGTGAAATGACCGTCACGCCCTTGGAGTGGGTCTTGGGGCGTGACACGACATGCTCTTGCCCACACTCCTCAAGCTTCATTTCATCACAAAGGCTAGTGAGGTTAGGGACTATCCCTCCATCATGGGACTGGAGAATCCCATCCCAACTAGATCAGTCAATAAATCAGCAGGGTCTTTGGCTCCCCCATGCTCGAAGAATTTTGTCCGAAGAGCTGTTCCTGTGGCTAAGGATAGTGGATACTCCTGGCATAGCTTTTGCCATATGGTGGCAGCAAAACATTTGGCATACAAGTAACTATAGTAACCTACACACGAAACATGGGTTATCTTACTAAAAGCAATGGACGAATAAATGCAACTCTGAAGTTTATTTTTAAGAAAAGGGAAATACAAACCATATTGCATATATATAATGTCGAAATGGTGAGAAGTAGGTTACATGTAATGTTTTAAATACCAGCACATGCTGGGATAAAGTCATTGCTCATTGGAGGTTATTGGCCAGAACTAAATAAAAAACAGTCTTACCAGGTCAATGCACAATATTCTAGGGGACAAAAATGATGTTTATACATTTCTTGCTTAATTTTTTTTCACGGGTTCTGTGGAAGGGGAGAGGAAGAGGAAGTTTGAAGGAAAATGTGAGGGAAAGAAAATAAAGAATAAAAGTAAAAGGAAAGGAAAAAAAATGATGAAATAAATAAATAAATAAATTTAAAGTCAATAAATTATTTTTATATACTACCTCAAACCCTTGTCATTAATTAAACCTTTCTATATAAAGATTAAATAATTTTAAAATATATGTTTCTTACTAATTTTAAATTATATTTGACTTTTTTTTTTATATTTTTCATAATAAAACCAAACATTAAAAAATGATTTTTCTTAGCATTTTATTTTTAATTAGTACTTTTTGGGAATCAAACATAAGAGAAATATATAACCTTTTATGGTTTTCTAAGCATAATGGGAAGAATACCTGCACCATAATTAAGCAGGTGATTGAATCAGGTTTGCCAATGAGTACCCTCCACATGCTTCCAACTAGTATATTGTCTTTTCAGATTTGCAACAGACGTGGTATCCCTCTGTCAAGATAGTTGTTCCTCTAAAAGTGTCTAATCAATGAAGGCATAAAAGATATAATAAATGATAAACAATCAAGAAAGGCATTGGTCAATACTAATGCTTCATGTAAAAAA